>NC_044986.1:19933664-20273664 GCF_008728515.1 Papio anubis
AGAGTGATAAGTCAAATACATGAAGAGGTAAAAGAATTCTTTCAACAAAGATTGTTGGACTTGAGTCCCAACTTTACCTGACAGCCAGGGTAAACCAGGTGGGTGCTGGGTCGCATTCTTCAATTGGAGATTATCACTGAATGTTAATCCAGTAATAATCCAGTGTTTGTTGATGGAAAATCGACAAATATTTCTCATTTTAAAAATCCCTGTTTTTCAAAGGCCTATGTATCTTTAGCCAATTTGGTTAAACTCTTCTTCTTTTATCTGGATTTTCTTCAAACTCTTCAAAAGAATAATCACTAGCGTTCTTCTTTAATTCTCTTCCTGCTGACAAAATGGCCAGTTGATGAGTTGTTCAAGCACCTGCTATGCTCCAAAAGTGTTCAGAGCTGTAGGGGGTGCTGTCAACGTCTCAGAGAGGTACACTGAGGGGTTCCAGCAGAGACTCCAGGCTCAGCAGGCTTTCGTTTGTCTCCCAGCTCTGCCTCTGAAAAGTTGTGGAATCTTACTTAAGCTCTGGGCCTCCAGGTCCTCATGTAGAAAATGTGAGTAAGAAGAATGCCCACCTCATAGGGTTGCTGTAAGAATTCAATAAGGTGAAGAATACAGAGCACGCAGCGACGGGAAGTCGAGTTAAATATCATCATCATCATCCCAGCAGGGGCTGCCATTGACCGGCTCTTATTAGCGCTGGGCCCTATGCTAAGAGCCTCTCATTTGGTTCCTCATTTAGGCCTCCCAGGAGCCCTGGGAGCAGGCAAGCATTTTAATAATGAGAAAACTACATTATGGCTCTTACCACGGGAGGAGTCTGCAGGTAACCTCTCTCCTCCTTCGAAACAAGCGGAAGCTGACATCCAGAGAGAGGAGAGCTTGCTGTGATTTCTCAGGGCACAACCAGCCCTGTTCCCAGCACCTGGAACATCTGGAACGTCTCTGCTTCATCTTTCTGCTTCCATTTTATTACTGGGTTAAAAAAATAAAATAAGAAGATGTACCTTCATTGTCCTTTTAATAATAGGAGGCCTTTGCTTTTCTGGGTGGAAGGTGTAGTACTGTGCTCAAATGATATGTTTGTGGTTGTGTGTGTGTGTGTTGTCTCCTCCTGGAACAATTTATTTCATACCTTGAAGCCTTGTGCTGGGTTTTTTTTTGTTACAAACTATCCCCATTTCACAAGTAGCCTCAAGCAACAATTAGTCCTGCATGTAATTTCTGAATCAAATGGTGGGTTTGGGTGAGAACCGTGCTGAGCAGTTTGGAAGCAGATGTAGCCCGAGGTGAAGTCACTCCCTGTGTTTGAGGCGAATCTGGGAGGGCATGGAGGGAAGGAGGGCAGGTGCACAGCCTGGTGTATGGCCCAGGGCTCTAAACTGGGAGCCCTCAAAGACGTGCCTGACAAATTCCCTGGAACCTGTTCATATGTTACCTTAACGTGGCACAAGGTACTTTGTAGGTGTGCTTAAGGTTAAGGGCCTAACATGGGGAGATTACCCTGGATTATCTGGTGATCACAATCTAATCACACAAGTCCTTAAAAGGGGAGACCCTTTCCTGACTACAGTTAGAGAATGTGACCACAGAAGAGCTGTCTGAGAGAAGCAGCATAGTTGGTTTTGAAGATGGAAGAAGGAAGCCATGAGCCAAAGAATGCAGGTGGCACTAGAAGATTGAGACGGCAAGGGAATGACTTTCTACCCTGCAGCCTCTCGAAGGAACACAGCCCTGCTGGCATCCTGACTGTAGCCCAGTGAGACCCGTGTCTGGCTCTTCGAAGATACAAAATGTATGTTGTGTTCAGCCACTAAGTCAGTGGTAATTTGTTACAGACGCGCAGAAAATGAACATAGCCTGGCCCCAGCTCTGCCTTTGATTAGCCCTAACACTTTGGCCATGGCATTGAACTCTCTGTGAGCTTTGGTGCCTTATTCAATAAAATGGGGACGTATTCATGTTTTATCACCCAAAACACTCTAAGCCTCGCCAACCCATGGGGACTGGTAAAGTCAGTTTAACGACAATATACAAAAGTGTGCCACTGCCCTGGACCTGAGTCAGTGGGCACCTGGCAAGCCTCTTCCCTCTGTCCCAGAAGACAGAGGACCTACCTCCCAAGCACTGTGAGGAAGTAAGTCATTTCCTTTCTCTTCCTGGGTTTCATTTCTTCTCATTTGTAACCTGAAAGTGTTGAATTTGATGATTTCTAAGATTCCTTCAATCACTAAAGATCTTTCACATACAATTGTATCTTTCTTTCATTTTCTGAAGACATTTTAGGACTTTATCCCAACTCAGGGCCATTGTGGCAAGTGTCAGTTTTCTCTGTACAAGGCTGTCATTGTAGACTGTAGACTCTTGAGTGAATCTAAACTCAGACTGTGGCAGAGCCCAGAATTTGTTTTGAAATGTGTAAATAAATTTTTAGTTTGTAAAGAGGAGAAGTAAAAATAGCTCTACCCGCCTTTCTGATGAACATCCGGAGATGGAAACTATGGCTTGAACACGTACAAGTGGTGCCAGGCATGAAAGTGGAAAGGGGTAGGGATGAGGTGGGAAACCAGGAATTCAGAGGAGTCATCTTCCTCCAACCTCAACAAGTGTAAAGTTCACCTGCTCTGCTACTTCCTCAGGTTAGTGTAAAAAGACACAGGGAGGTCTATGCGGACCTATTCTATAAAAGTTGCATGTGACCCTTTCTTTTCCCTCCTTCCTGAGTGTAGGCTCAGCCTTCAGGACGATGCCATCATGTCAAGAGAAAAGTGAAGACCAGAGAAGAAATGTGACTGGTTTAAAGTCACACCTTCTTCTCTGATAGCCAGTCATTCATCTAAATCATGCCCCTTGTATCAGTCAGGATGGGCTAAGTTATGCTATAGTAAGAAACAGCCCCCAAACACAGTGAATTAAAATAACACGCTTTATCTCTTTGCCATCCTCCAAGTTCATCATGGTTGGCAGGGGGTTCTGTTCATTGTAATCACGGAGGGGCCTAGAGTGGCAGAGCAGCTATCATTTCAAACAATATGGTCACTGTATCAGAGAGAATGAGGGGGCTTGGAGGGTCTAGTGCTCTGGCCCAAAAGTGACACAGGTAACGTCTGCCCACATTCATTTGTCAGAACTAACCACAAGGCTACACAGGGACAACAAAGGAAGTACAAGCCTAGCATGGACGGCAGAGAGTTGAGAATATTTGGCAAACAGCATACAGCCTATACACTGGTCCTTTGGGCCCCACCAGCCTTCATGCTACCTCCTCTACAAAGCCTCTCCTCATCCCCATAGACTGCATTCTTATAATGCACCAACACCATATAAATGCTTTACAAATATCACTGAATCCTTAAAACAATCCTTTGTGGTCATTACAACTTATTTCCCTCATTTTATAGTTGAGGACATGGAGGCACAGAGAGGTTAAGCAACTTCCCCAGGGTCACAAAGCTACCAAGTGGTGAAATGGGGACTCAAACTCAGGTTATCTAACCCGAAGGTCCAAGTGCATAATAACTACACTCTGCCGTGTCTTGTTGCACCAGCAGAGAGGGTCCCTTACCACTGTGATTCTAACAGCTCAACTCAGTAACTCTGTGCTCAGCAGGCTCCTGTAGGGCCCACCAATTTTTTTTTTTTTTTTTTTCTGTAGCACCTTAAACTTTGTGCCCAGTTTCCTTTTCTGTCAAAACTTACCTGCCCTGTGTCCCACCCACTTCCTTCAGGGACTTGCTGTCTACAGATCAGATAACTTCCAGAGAGCTGGGAGATGCCAAAGGTAATGATTTTCAGTGTTGACAGTTTTACCCCAGGCTGGCCCAAAGCAGATAACACACCCGGGGTAGCAGTGAGTGGGTGGTACAGGTGGCTTAGCGTGTGGCAATGCAAATGCACACACTCTGTGTGGCCCTATTTGGAGCAATATCTTCTAGGAATCAACTTCAAGCTCAGCCAGAGGGTGCCTTGCTCCAGCCTGCAGGCGCCACGAGATGGCAGCATTTCTGAACATTCCAGATGGGCCCAAGGCCGCCCACTGGGGCGCTGGGGGGCCTTGGCCCTGTGTCAGGCACACATCCTCCCTTAGTTTAGGAGGATTAAGAGTCCCGACCCCGGGATGCTCTCGTCTTCAGCCAGAGACAGAGAGAAGAGAGCCAGAGCAGAAGGGCTGGATCTGCCTGGTGCACATTCAGCTGTTTCAACAAAATCAGTCTTGAACCCAAGTGCCTGTTGGCCAGTGGCCAGATTGGAAGTTGGGCTGGATTGTCTTTGTTTATCTGAGAAATGAAGGCTTTTGGGCCAGACGTTGTGTGGGGGCCAAGGAACTTTGTGGTGCTTTAGAAAGTTCGTCCCTGCCAGCCTCAGTCTGTGTGCCCTGGAGGACTTCATCTACTGGGCATGGCCAGGCACCAATGCCAGCATGCAGGTTCCCACCCCACTGCCACCCTGCACATCTGCTCCCATCATTATTTGGTGTGAAATAATGGACAGGTTTTTTTTTTGCCATGAAAACTCTTCCTGGTATCTGACTTACATACCTCATTCATTCATTCACTTTTCAACAAAGATTTATTCAGCACCTTCTATGAGCCTAGTGTTCTGCCAGGTCCTGGGGACACAAGAATGACTCTTCTGCCATCAGGGAGCTTGCATTTAATGAGAGGGGGTAGAATTAATTAACCAAGATTAATCAAGCAGTGTTGTGTAGTGTTCTCACTTATAAGTGGGAGCTAAACATTGAGTATCCGTGGATATAAAGGTGACAACAATAGACACTGGGGACTAGAGGAGCAGGGACGGAAGGGACCAAAAACTCACTACTACATACTATCCTCACTACCTGGGTAACAGGATCAATCGTACCCCACACCTCAGCGTCACGCAAAATACCCACGTAACAAACCTGCACATGTACCCCCGAGTCTAAAATAAAGGTTGAAATTACGTTCTTTTAAAGTGTTATATAGGAAAAGTGTAGGGTGTTATAGTGGGGACTCTAAAAGCTTCATCACTTATTAGCTGTTGACCTTGGTGTGTGGTCTCTGAGTTTTGCAAGAGGATTAAAGAATTAATACATGTGAGAATGTGTGGCATAGTGTGGATTCCAAATGAGTACTGCCTGCTATTTTCATTACTGCTATGCACCTACAGCGCCAGGGGGTACTACTCACACGGACTACACATGCAACTGATGTGGCAGCCTTGACTTAACCTCTCAAAGTCTCACGTCCTCATCTGTAAAAAGGAATAATATTATCGGTATCACCATGGGACTGTGGTGGGCATTAATGAAGTATGGAAAGAGTGTTAAGTATTTAGCTGGGTACCTGGTATCTGCTATGATTATTGGATCTAGACGCCACAATGATCGAAGCTAAATATACAGGCTTGAACCGGCATTTGGAGTCATAACTAAAGCCCCAGGCTGCCTTTCAAGGTGTGTGTTTGGCTAAATGATGGCCAACTTTCATCTAATAACTCCTTCCTCTTTCTACTACCTGAAGGAGTTGTTCAGAGAGTTAACTCAACTGAGAATCAGTGCTATCAGATGCTATCTAAGACCATTCAAGATACAGTCAGTGCCCATCTCGATATAGCAGAAAAAGGACTTGTCCAACCATCTGGTGAGTCAAGTCAGCAGAGAGTCAGCCGAGGGAGGAAGGAAAGGAGGCCACTGTCTTGGCTGAGTGTCTTCCACGGTGGGGCTACGGGTCCTGATACATGTGACCTCATGTAACCCTCAGGGCAGCCCTGAGACAGAGGCCCTTGTATTAGCATCCCCATTTTACAGATGAGGAAATGGAGGCCAAAGGCCACACAGCAAATATGTGATGAAACTTGGCTTCAACCCAAGTCTGTTTGACTCCAAAGCCTGAAGTCTCTTCACAGCACAAAGCTGTTAAGTGGTTTGATGAAATCGACTAGAATGGTACTACTTAGCTTGTCCCCAAGCCAAAAAAAAAAGGCACGTAAATGTTTGTTGAATTGGGCCAATGTCCAATTCAGTCCAAATGGGCCATCTGTCAGCTCCATGTGTGAATAAACTAGGATGCTAGAAAACTATGAAATGGCTATTCTACCAGCTTTTATGATGAGGTTTGCTTCTGCCCAGCCCATGCTCAACTTCCCCTAGGTGAGCTGACTTGGGTGGGTGGATTGCTAATCTGTGGGACAGGGGGCCCCTGAGGGCTTGGACCCCATTCCAGCACTGTTCCCAGCTCATCTGAGCTTGAGGAAGATCTCATTGTCTCAAGTCAATCAGGGGTGAAGTTAACCCTGGTGAGACCCCTGAGGGAAGGCCCTTTTTAGGTCTTCACAGGAGAGGGAAACACTAATGTCTCCAAAGAGCTTTCTCTACTCAAGCAGGACACCAGTAACATCTACCAACCCTCCTGAACTGAAGAAGGTGGGGTCTCAGCTCAGCTCTGCACGCAAGGTGGTGCTGCGCTCTTCTGGCCACTTTGGTTTGTAGGACGTCCTGGCAGAGCATTGGTTGAAGTGGTTCTCTAATAAAGAAAAAATTATGTCGCCAGAAAGTTTGAGGTTGGAGGGTTTGGGTCAATGGGGTATCAAGTATGACTCAAACAGCTAACTTATTTTCTCCTCAAGATATGTTTGGTAACTTGTAGTGGACATCTGATGTTTCTGCCGGCCCAGGATCTGTTCCCAACTCTTCTCATAATAGCATCCTGAGTTTTCCTTTGGGGGCCACCCTTTCCTTACTCTCAGTCTTCTGGTCTGAATTAGTCTGACTCCATTCACTATCTCTGGGGATGGTCATGTGACACCCATCCTCTGAAACAGTCACTCCTCCAGGGTGTGAAGCCCAGGGAAGACCCAAACGTAGGCTTCATACCCTGGAGGAGTGATTGTTTCAGAGGTGGTTATGTATCTTCAGCCAGACCCAAAGAAAATCAATCCTGAAGTTTTGCTGGAACTGGGGGACAATGTACTTCCTGTGGAGGCAGCTAAACTGTTTGCCCCTCAGCCTGGAACTGCTAGTGGCCAGGTTGCCCCCACATGAGGAGAGCCACCTGAGACTGAAGCCAGCCCAGAGGAAAGCAGGGAGAAGAGAAGGTAGGACAGAGATTCCCGGTGACATCTTCTAAGTCCAACCATGGACTTTCCCAATTCTGTGAGTTAATATATTTCTTTTGGTGTGTATATAAGTTCGAGTTGAGTTTCTGTCTCTTAGACCTGAAAGCATCCTGTGTAATGTAGAAGCATTCCCAAAATAGATCAGTAAATTGGGTGCTGAGATTATAATGACAATTTTATTTGAAATTTATTTGACACTTAATATCAATCATGATTGTTTTATGCTGTAGATGTAAGAGAAATCGTGCTATGAGAAATTTAAGGTGTAACAGAAACCATGCTATGACTAAGCTATACCACGGAAAGTAAACAAAGCAAAACAAACATACTCCACCACATTTTCCAATAAATCCCAGAGATCTGCTTCCCTGGAGTCAGGCAAATCTGAATTTGAATTCTTGCTCTGTTAATTATCTTACACAACTCTTGTAACTGTCATGGGCCTCAGTTTCTTCATCTGTAATATGGTGATAGCAAGAGTCACTTCATCACTGGGTCATTATAGAGGATTATCTAAAATAATAATAGCCAGCCTGCTAACACACCTATGAAACAGGAACTGAGGATTAGAAAGATTAAGTAACTTGTTCAAGATCCTCCAACTAGTAAGTGGCGGAGCTGGGATTTGAGCCTGGACAGTGTGGCTCAGATCTTCTACTACTGACCTCCATCTTTACCACCTCTTAAAGCTAAAACAGGTTAAGGAACTTACCCAAGGTCACACCTCATAATAATGCACACCAAGCATTTGTCCTACAGCCTGACACATTGTAAATTTTAACAAATGTCAAGGAGAACAGAGAAGGGAGAGTATTAACTAGTTGGTTACACTCCAGGGCAGGACCTTGTCTGCAGTAGTCGGGCCATGAACGAGACTTGGCTCGAGGCTCGACTCTGTCACTAACCTGACATGTGAACTTCTGAAAGTTCCTTGCTTCTCTTCTCTGGTCTTTGGTTCCTCGCATATACCTTGACAGGTCCAAGTTGTTGATCTCCAAGGGCCTGTCCACCGTAACCATCTATTGGCCCAAGGATCAGAGCCATTTCTTGCAACCAAGGAGACTGAGACTGCACACTGGGTTTAGTGAGGATTTTTACACAAAGGGGCTGGAGTAGAGCCTCCACTCTCCCTGAAGGTGTGAGCCCAAGGCCGCGCGCCCCTGGTGCCACACTGCTTCCAGTATGGATCTTCTCTCCTATGTTCCCCATCTTTCTCTAACCTAGTCCATTTCCAAAGTTAAGGAAAAAAATTGGGACCAAAATTTGGCCATCTCTGAAGCAGATCAAGGAAGGGCCAGGCCAGGCCAGGCCCTCAGCCTCCCGATGTGTTGAACCTGCCTTGTTTCCATGACTAGCTTGCAGCCTCTTTCCTGATCATCTTAAAAGCTTTTTATCACATCTGAAAAATGCTTCCTAAATGGCAACAAACTTTCCCAGAAAAAAATGTAAGTGTTTTGATGAGTTAAGTGTTAATGAATCAAAGCCATATGGATTAAATATCCCCTGAGATACACTCAATATTACCCATTAAAGACAAATTCTTAGGGACAGTATGGGCTGGGGGTGCAAGGGTTGAAGAGCCTAGGGACTCACTTGGACCTTCTTCTGTATCCCTTAGCAACATGGCCATTTGTTCCACTGTGTGCACAACCCCAGAGTCCCACTAACTCACATTTAGTGTGAGTCCCCCTAAGTCACACTTAGCATAAGTCCCCCTAATTCACACTAAGTTTCTAATGAATGAATGGGTAATCTTAGGCTGGAACTTAATGAAACCTTGGAGAAAAAATTCAAGTAACCAGGGGCACCCTGTTTTGGCTGTTTTTGCTGTTAAGAGTCTCTCTCTGAAAAGTGGCACACTTGTTTAAGGTAGTAAACAATCTTGAACAAACAAGTTGGTCTGTTCATTCATTCAAAGGACACTTATTGAGCACCTAATTTGTGTTAGAAACTGCAAAGTAATGGGGGAAAGAATAATTTAAAAAGAGGGAGCAAAGTGATGATGGCAGAGTCCCCATCCTAGCTTCTCTCTCTCCTCTCCCTCTGTCATGATGTCATGGCCTCCTGCTGCTTCTCAGTGGGTCACCCTTGCATTCAGTGACACCATACTCCCTGCATAGAGGCTTTCAGACCAGCTTAGGCTATTTTCTCAAGGCTTTGGTTGAGTCTGGAAACATATAGGATGGCAGCTTATCCATTCTCGTGCTGCACGAATGCACTGCCTGCTCATCAGAGCCCATCTTCTACCCAAACACCAAGGCAACCACCTAATTGGTCATCCTGTATGTCCTCTTCCAACCCACTCTCCACTCAACCACCAGAACAACCTGCCTAGACCTCAAATGTGACCCCATCATTCTACGGCACTTTGCAGAGAGCCAGGACTCCGAAGGGTCTACTTGATTAAACCTAAGCTCCATGGCATGGCAGGCAGAGTGCTCTGTGGGAATAGCCCCATCACACACTCTCAAACCTCTTTGTTCATCCCTCCCCACCTGATGGGTTGTGTTCTGGCACTACCAAAGTGCCTGCAGTTATCACTCCCATGTATCCCAGGAAGCCTCTCTCTCTCCTTTTGTTTACGCTGAGCTCTCTGCCATTCATCTTTGCCTCATTAACTCAAGTTCCTGAACGCTGTTCTGAGGAAGACTGGTTCTGCAAGATGCTGAAGCTTATGTTCTATGCAATGAAGGGGTTCCGTGGTCAGAAAAAGTTTTCAGAAGTGCAGAGTTAGAAAAAGTTACATGGGCTTTTTATTGCAGGACTTCTTGGAGCCTTTATTATGCCAATGTGCACTGTGGCTCCCTAAGACCAAATCTCATTTGATCACAGATTCCTATTTGCCTCAAATACTTGTAACTCTCTGTTGTATCTGGGAACATAGTTGAGGAAAGCTGTCCCAGGCAATGACTCACTTTATGACCTGGAACAAGCAAGTTAATTTGTTCATTCAAAGAACATTTATGAGTGCCTAATTTGTGTCAAACTGAAACGTAATGGAGAGGTAAAGAGGAATGAAACAGAGTTCCTTCCGTGAAAGAGATCGGCTTTTCCCGACTGTACTTTCTCAAACTGTCATACTTGTTCTAGTTCTCAACAACCTTAGAAGGACAAACACGATATATCTGTAGCCTTTATAGGAAATGCATTAGGTAAAAATGTATTAGATAAAACCTGCAGAGAAGTTTCTGGAGGGCTTTCAGGTTGACATCATTAGTATGGTCTAAATTACAGTGACAACGCCCTTAGTCACTGGGAGAATGTGGCTAAACCTGCCATCTCAAGGTGGAGGGTGATCTTTAAGAACGCTCCATAAAGGCTTGTTGGTCTTTTCCTAACTTATACCTTGCCTAATTCTCATTTTTCCTCACAAAGTCCATCTTTGTCATGGGAGATCCCCTCTTTTATTTTTAATCTTTTCATTTTTGTGTCTTTCTTGGACTAAAGATAATTTTGTTCCTTTCTTGTTCAACCCTGTCCACCCAAACTTTCAACACCTTTCCAAAAATATTCAATCACTTTTTCTGCCTACTGTTTCTTAATTCAGCTGGACATTACTAGAAACAACTGGACTTTACTTGGGTTTCTAAAAACTGGGTTTCTAAGTGTAATGAGCTATTGTTTCATTGGAAAGAGGAAGATGGAAGGAGAGTACAGTGATCCAGTCTGGCAGCCTTCCCGTAAGAGTTTTAACTTTCCATGACTAGAAGAGCAAGGTCCATAAATAAATGAGTTTTCAAGACAAAGTGTGACAGAGCACAGAATCTAGGGTTCTGTGAGGCTCTGGGCACAAGCAGGGTCACATCTGAGCACAGATGACCATGTACTACACCTTGATGGGGAGGGAACCTTGCCACGCCTCTGCACAGAACCCAGAGACATCCTAGCATCTAAGGATTGGGAACTGTGGGCACATCTGGGGTCAGAACCCTTGGACTAGACAGGACTATTCATTCTCATGTGGCCACTGTAAGGCATATTCAAGAGCATTTTTGAGGTATGAATAAGTGGAAACCAGAAGAGAGAAGAAAGAGGGCTTGAGGATCACAGCTGACAAACCAGACTGTGGCCACTGGATTATCTGCTCCATGAGTGTAGGGGTCCTGCCAGCTGTGACTGCCATTAGATTCAATCACCTAGTAGAGCATCTGGCACTTGGGATACATTTCATGAATACATGTGCGTGGAGGAATACCAAACATGTAAGGATTCTTTAGGGGCTGGCATAATTGCATCGTAGTTTCTTTAAGAGGGGCTCATTTCCAACAGTCAAGATAATGAGGTCTTGTGCTTTCTAATGTTGCCCTTAAAAGTAATCATGACCAAGTTTGTATCCTGGGATGGTGACAGCTGGGAGAGCTGGAATATATAGACTTTCTTGTACATGACAAGAATGTATCTAGCCTGTTTAAATGAGCAGTGAATGAACTGAATTGCATGCCAGCCTATTTTTGGGAAGGGAAAAAAAACTCATTTTTCAAAGAGTCCATTACAACAGCTGGTGCTGATGTTGTAGCTTAAGAAAGATGAGGCACATTGCCTGCTCATTCAACTCAGCCTCCATTTACAGGTTGGATTTTTGTGTGGATAGGTGATGGTCTTTCTCCAACTCAAACATTATCTTCCCCAAAATGCTTATGGCTGGAAAATTTATAGTTAAAGAATTTAAGATCTTAGAAAAACAGAGTTTGTAGCATAGGTACAAGCAAGCCTATGAAAGCCTTTAAAAACAAATTTAAAAGAAAATATGTCCAAAACACATATCTGACAAAGGATTGGTATCTAGAGTATATGTTTTGAAAAGAACTCTCAATTCCCAACAAAAAATAAATCATACAATCTAAGTAGAAAATGGACAAAAGAAATAAACAGACGTTTCAGTAAAGAGGATATACAGATGGCAAACAAACACATGAAAAAAATGTTCAATGTCTTTAACTATTAGAAAAATGCAAATTAAATCACAATGAGAAATCACTAACACTTACTGTAATGGCTAAAATTAAAAATGGGGACAATACTAAATGCTGGAGAGGATGTGGGGAACTGGATCATTCATTCATTGCTGGTGGGAATGTCTACTCTGGAAAACTGTTTGGCAGTTTCTCATAAAACTAACCATGTGGCCAGGCACCATGGCTCACACTTTTAATGTCAGCACTTTGGGAGAGGCCAAGGCAGGCAGATCACTTGAGGCCCAGAGTTCAAGACCAGCCTGGCCAAAATTGTGAAACCCTGTCTCTACTAAAAATGCAATATAATTAGCTGGGCATGGTGGCATGCACCGGTAGTCCCAGCTACTTGGGAAGCTGAGGCACAAGAATCACTTGAACCTGGGAGGTGGAGGTTGCATTGAGCCGAGATTGCACCACTGCACTCCAGCCTGGGTAACATAGCGAGACTCTGTCTCGAAAACGAACGAACAAACAAAACTAACCACACAAGTGCCATACGACCCAGCTATTATGCTCTGGGGCATTTACTCCACAGAAATGAAAACGTGTTCACACAGTAAACTGTGCATGAATGATCATAGTAACTTTATTCAGAACACCCCAAACCTAGAAGCGACCCAGATACCCTTCATTGGGTGAATGGTTAAATGAACTGTGGTCCAGCCATACCATGGCGTGCTACTCACCTATGAAAAGGAACTGCTGCTGCACAAAACAGCCTGGATGAATCTCTAGAGAATTACACCGAGTGAAAAAAGCCAATTCCAAAGGTTACATATTATGTGAATTCACTTGCATAACATTCTTGAAATGACAAAGTTATAGACATGGAGAACAGATTAGAGGTTGCCAGAGGTCTAGGATAGGAGGTGAGGTGGGGGTGAGCAGGAGGTGAGGGTGGCTATAAAAGGGCAAGAGGAAGAATCTTTACCTTTGCGGGAGGGAACTGTTTTGTATCTTGTTGTTGTTTTGCGTGTTTGTGTTGTGTCTTGAGTATGGTGGTAGATACAGGACCTACACATGTGATAAAATTGTACAGAACTAAACATGCACATGCTATCACAGGGTGGGAATGCCAGCATCTAGCATCAGAGCCGAGACCATGGAAGCGCAGCACACAGCCAAAAGCAACATGATATTGCCCTGGACTTGACTGGGATCCTGCTTGGTTGCATGGGAAGCTGGAACAGAAGAAGGAAGGCAGATGTGAGACCCCCAGATATCTCTTGCCTTAGATGGCTACAATGAAGCAGCCAGTGTCAACTTTAAGTTTCAAAGGAACTTTTCATTTGGAAACACTCAGGCTGAAATCCTGGAGAAGTGAGTTGTGGTTATGAAGAAGGCACCTCAGAGTGAATCTACATACATCATGATTTTTATTTTTCCCAAGGAGAAGAATGGTTGGAGAGAAATAATTGAACCAAGCTAGAGACAACCTGGGGACTAAGAGACCGAATATACAAACAGAAAATGTTCAGACCATGCATAAAAATAGAACTTTGACCCACAACCTGCAGCAACCTCTTATCTACAACAAACAACCCAGGAAGCCAGTCTGCTGTAAGTCGGATTTATGGGAAGCCAGTTTGCTCTCTCTAGTGACGATCCAGGAAGCTAAACAGTAACCCCTACAACAATCTGCCCCAAATAGACGGGACTTGATTAATAACTGACACTTCCCTAATTTTTGCCTCCACTTCCAACTTAAAGACCAACCAGAGAAAGCCAAATATGCACCCCAACCAATCAGATAGAATGCCCCCTTTCTAATTATCCCACACACAGCTCCCCAAAACCAACAGCTTCAAATCTGCACACACCTGAGGCTTCCCTTTTCTCTCTGTAGAGCTTTCCCACTCCCCTGGCCTGCCTTTGAGTCTTCGCAAAGGGTGGTGGCTGACTCCCTTGCCATAGCAAGCTCTGATTAAATAGCCTTTGCTTTCCTCACTTGGTTGGTCTTTGTTTATTTCATGCACCTTTCTAGATGTTTGTAGAATAAACAATTTCAAGCAACTAATGGAATCACCTACTTTTCTGACATGCCAGTCAGTGACTGGGTGACTGTGGGCTGCTCCTTCCTTCACATGGCTCCATCTCTGGGCTGTTCCATGATGGTTTCACTGAGATCTAGAGAGGCCTGAGAGTCAGCATCAGGACCCACTTGGGAGCACGAATGGCATTTGTGGTTGGCGTCCATTATGCTTGCTTGATGCCCTTGCCCGATCTAGTGGTGCCCATCCTGGACTGGTTGTTAAATGATTTGGATATACTGTTCTTCCCACCAGCCCCGGAGTTAAATTGTTGCCATCCTCCTGGCCCAATTCAACACCATGTTTCCTACTGAAAATTACCATGGAGGATGAACAGTTGTGGGTTGACTTCTAATCTCAGCACTCACTGGAAGGGCAGGCCACACCCTCTCCCTGGTCCTGTCTCTGCTGCTGTAATATAAGGATTGGATTAAATAATTTTTCTCCCATCCGTATCTCACCCTGCCCATCTTTTCCCAGCCCTCATGCATGTTGAGCAGGAAGTCTCAGAAGGACCACCCTCAATGGAGGAGGGTGAATTGAGCAAGGGGCATTTCCTCTGCCCGGCTGAGCAGAGGCAAATCCAAGGCAGAATCAAGTTCCTGTTTTTCTGCTGTTCCAAATGGTACCATTTAGGCACCACCAACTCTGAGGCTGCCACGCCCTTCGTTATAATTCACAGCTCACAGACTTTATTCCCCTGAGAACATGTTTTTAAAATTGAATGAATCCAGAGTTCACATATGTTGCCTGAATGCGACATTGTGTAATACCTTTTTCCCCCTAACTGTCCAGCCCCCAATTCCCCTAAGAAACTCATTCTCATTGAGTGGCATTAGAAAACAAAACAAAACAAAATCCTCATTCCCACGTAGAGGCCTAAGTCCTGGGGAGCCAGAGCAGAGGAGAGGTTGTCTCCTCTAAAGTTCAGAAATAAAAATGACTTTCTCCTTTCAGCTGCTGTTCCCTGATGTGACTCTGTGATCAGTATCAAATGCTCAGTAGCAAGGATTTCTGTAGAGCCTTCTCAGCTAAAATAGATTTAACCTGCCCGTTGCTCTTTGTTAGAGAACAATGCATGTAACAATAAGGAGCTGCTATATTGTTCATGCATGAATAGTCCCGATTCTAGATATTTGCTGTTGGGCCCTGTAGATTACCTGCAAAGAATGTCCGGCTCCCTCTGTTGAGAAAGGTTAGGCTACAGGCAAGCACTCCAGGCTGTTTCATGGTAATGAATCAATAGGGGAATGCAATTAATGAAGTCCTATTTCAAAATGGTAGGGAGTCACCTTTTGAAATGGGGTCTGTTTTCTCCAGTCTAATTGCACAGCCCAGGGTGTCTCCAGTTCGAATGGGCCAACTCCATGTGTGCGCAGGGGTTAGGGGCTGGCAGGAGGAGGCAGAGGATGGCAAGCCAGGTTTCTTTGGAGGCTTACTTGGGCTAGCTCTGGAGGAAATGAAACCCATACAGGTGTTATTAACGTGTGGCTTGGAACCAAGCAAGCAACAGAGGCACACTGGAAGGGCAAGAGTGTCTTCGGAGTTTCCCATCCTGTTTTTCAGCTGGACAAAATCTTGGTCGTCAGGACTCCCACTATGTGGCTACAGATTGAGTATTTGAGAACCCATGACTAGTGCACCGTGGTGTAGGCAGAGAAAAACCCAAGCTTCAGGTCTGGTATGTGTGAACTGCAATTATTAACCAGCAGTGTGACCTTAAGCGAACGATTTAACCTCACTAAGCACCCCTTGTCTCATCTGTCAGACAGGAATATCATCACCGCTTCCCCTCAGGGTTCTTACAAGGAAATATGTCTCCGTAGTAGGAACTCAATCCATGGTGTGGCACACGTTGCTAGCTGGCCAATAGCTGTCCATCCCTTCTTCTTTACCAAGAGAATCCCAGTTTTGTTCATGACCACAATGTATTCATCCAAGAATAACCCAATTTCTAGTGTCCCTTGTAGTTGGGATAGCCACGTGACATAGTTCTGGTCAATGAAAATGGGTGTTTGCTGGGTAGTGCTTCCTAGAAAGCTATAATTTCCTCGATTTTTCTTTTTAAAGCAGATTTCACAAAGGTCTTTTCTTTTTCTCACCCCTCTTCTTCCTTCCTGGAATGCAATCATGATGCCTCGAAGCATAAGAGCTGCCATCTTGCCACCACAAAGACAAATCTCATACATGCTAAGGCCAGTGGACAGAAGGACAGAGGGAGTTGGAGGTATTATGAAGTCGTGGAGCAGCTGTACCAGTTCCAGTCCTGACTGCCTCCCTTGAGACCTGTCGTCAGGTGAGAACAATAAATTCCCACGTGTTACTAAGTCAGTGGTTCTTGAACTTTCTGTGACATACAGCCAAGCACAAACTCTAAATGATGCTTGGTGCTTATATTTCCTCAGGCCAGCAAAACAGGCCCTTGGAAACTTCCTTGGGGACTGACTAAGGTAAAGGGGAGGAAGACACCAGGAGACATATTACCAGGGCTCTGGTATTTTAAGACCTCACCACCTTTCCCTTTATCTGTCAACCCATGTGCCTGAGCTTTTTTTATTTACATAGGATTCCTGACTTATTAGTAAATCAGGGCTTCTGGGGAAGTGGAGTTAAATTAAGAGAGATCAGAGGCAAAGATAGTCAAGGCACTATATAAATACCTGTCTGCATCATCTAAGATACTAGAATTAATCAACTCCAAGAACAAAGGCAGTGCCCGAATGAAGAAACCGCCTGGCGGAGCTGACTACAGCAACCCTGCCGAGTGCAGGAAGTAAATATGGGAACCAACAGGCCAAATATAATAACGATAATAAAATTTAAAAAGCTTCTTCCCTAATAAAGAAGGCTTTGCTGAATTCTCATTCCCTGGAGAAATAGCCAAGAGTATTGGGCTTTTCCAAAGGGACTTCAGCGGAAACTTGGGAGCAGTATAGACACATCTTCACAAAGATTTGGATGGGGCCCCTTGACCCAATAGGAGAGCTAGGAGGGGCTTTCTACTGACCTTTGAAGGTCAAGCTCCTGACCCCACAGCTCTGGGCAGTGTGGCTTAGAGGCTGCCTCTCCAGGAGGATCCTGGAGTAAAAGTGAGTCACAAATGAGCTAATCACCATTAATGTGTCGGCTGAAACTGCCAGTCTGACATCCCTCCTAATGGCTGACAAATGTCAGGGTGACTTGTGTGCTTTTTTTGTTAATTAAATTGGTTAATTAGGTCCCAGAGGCCTAGCTGCTAATTATGAGCTGCAGCCGAATATGAGCTTAAAAAAAAAAAAAAAGATGCAAGGAAGTTAAAACAAAAGAGAAAACACACACACACACTTACACACACACACACACAAACACACATCCCCAACTCCTTTGTGTTCTTTACAATCTGTACTGTTACCTTCTCTTAATTTCTGACCTGCCACATGTTACTACCTTCTTGATGTGTTCAAAAAAAAAAAAAAAAAGAAGGTAAGGTAAGAAAAACTCCAATTCTGCCTTTTTCCACAAGAAGCATCTGCTCCATCAGTACCTTGTTCATTAATTTTCTGCCAATTAACAAGGAAAAAAAGGTAGAGGGGGAGGGGGAGAAAAAAGTCCAGATTTGCAGCCTAATGCATTACCTTGTGAAGACCATGTTTTCAAAAGTGACACGTTCCCTCCCTTTTGGAGAAAGAGGCGGTAACAGTCAGCCAGACCCCGCTCTGACTTGTTGGTAGAAAAATTGATGAAAACTTTTCCCAGAATTTCATAGAACAGGCCCCAGTCCCAGGTATGAAATCACAGGGCAGTCTACCCTGTGCCACTGAGGAAGAATCTTCCTTAAAGGTAAATAAAGGCACTTCCAGCTCATGGAAGAATCTAGAAAGTTAGAGCTGCAAGTGAGTGCCCCAAGAAGTACCTTCCGACACTCAACCACACACCACTGGGAGCGTCTTCCCCCAGTTCTCACTTCCAGTGAAAGGAGAACATTGAAGGAAGCTGTGTCTTCCAGCTTCATACCTCTGGCTCACTCCCCTTCTGAGAGCTGGCAAGCCCCAAATAAACTGGCTGATGTTCTTTGGTTGGGGGAGGAGGATAGGAAGGCGTAAGGAGGGAAACTGAGGTAGTGGAGAGGGAAAGGGGAGAAACTCAAAGGGCCTTTGAGGCAGAATCATATTCTTTCCAGCCCCTGAGTTTCCAACAGTGACATTTAGACTCTTCAGGGTTTAGCTGTTCCAGCTTCAGCTCTCCTCCCACTCAGAGCCCTGGGCTAGAAGAGTCTGGGCCTTTGAAAATATGTGGCTTGAAGCTCAGGGACTGCAAGAATATGCATGACCCAGACACTACGCGGAGCAGTCTTCCCCTGATGCATTCAGGTGAACTTGACTTCTTCTCCCAGTCCAGTCTGCCCTCCCAGCTCAGCCTTGGAGTACAGAGCCCACCTCCTGGCTTCTAGTTCCCAGCTTTGACCTCACCCAGTCCTGCACATCTGCTTCTGGGGATATGAGCTGGCTTTGGCCCCTTCGCGGTTTCCAAGGCCTGCACTCAATGGTTCTACATTTCCCGAAGCCTTGAGGAGTTATGGGCAGGAGCCACAACCCACACAGAGCCTTCTGCCTCCCGCATGGCCCTGCCTTCCAAGCTCCAGCACCTTATCACCACCTTCTGTGATCACTCCCAATTTAGACTGCCTCGCCCAACTTCCAGCCAGAAGTCACTGAGACAAGTGCCTGGCAAGCTCAAGGTTAAAAGCAAAGCTGCAGGTTTAATAACAATTCCACTGGAGTCTCAATGTGTTCATTAGCAGCGGGGTGTGTGTGTGTGTGTGTGTGTGTGTGTGTGCATGCATGCGTGTGTGTGCGCTCCAGCCGGCATTAATAGCAGTGGCTGCTTGGGGTCATTCTGAGCAAAGCACCTTTGAAGCAATTTTCAGAACATGGTAAAAATCTGTGGGACAGTTGATGAGGTTGATTATGCTGTGCTAGGGTAGACAACACAGGCACACAGTGCTCCACAGTGGGCAAGAACGTGGCTCCTGATGACCAGGACCCAAGTCCTGGTTGGCCACTCACTTGTTGCACAATCTTAGATCAGTTAATTCAACGTCTGTGAAACTCGGTGACATCCCTCTAATAACAGTACCTGCCTCCTAGGTGGTTGCTGGGAGCAAATGATACAAGGCCTGTGAGTGGTCAGCACAGCATAGAGCCTGGTATTCACTGATTACTCGGGAACAATTAGCTACTGTATGTCCTTTGCCCTCTTGCTCATTCCTTTAAAAGCTCCACAGGAGCATCAGTTACACCAGGAACTTAGCATCAATGTCATGGGCGCCTTGCTTATATTTAACTTATTCTCAAGTTTCCTTTTTTTTTTTCCATATTTGGTAGAATGGCATCTGCTGTTCTTTCTCTAAGAAACTGTAGTTTTTATGAATCTTAAACCCAAAGAGGGCTGGACACGGTGGTTCATGCCTGTAATCCACTTTGAGAGGCCGAGGTGGGCGGATCACCTGAGGTCAGGAGTTCGAGAACAGCCTGGCCAACATGGTGAAACCCCATCTCTACTAAAAAATACAAAAATGAGCTGGGCGTGGTGGCAGATGCCTGTAATTCCAGCTACTTGGGAGGCTGAGGCAGGAGAATCGCTTAAACCTGGGAGGTGGAGGTTGCAGCAAGCCAAGATCGCACCACTGCACTCCAGCCTGGGCGACAGAGTGAGATTCCATCTCAAAAATAAATAAATAAATAAATAAATAAATTTAATAAAATAAACCAAAGAGATACCAACATTCTCTTTTGGATTTATGATGGGTGCTGCTCTGCCCCCCGGGGTCTCATGTGAGACCCAAAGGAGAGGTGAGGGGTGGGAGAAAAGGGATTCTCATACTCTATAAGAAGTTGAACTGTTCACCCCATCACATCATTCATATTGTCTAGTGCTTTCTACAGAATCCCTTGTAGGAAGGAGTGCCTCCTGCTCTCTGAGGAAGGAGTGGCTGTTTAAGTCCCAGTCCTCAGAACAGGGAGCCCAGGGTCTCTTTGGGTGTCCCCATTCCTTTTCGGTAGAGAAACCTCACAGTTTCCATTTTCTTTTGTTGCATCATCCACTGAAAGGGAAGATAATTTGACTGTGCCAAAAGGTAGGGTGACCAACTGTCCTAGCTTGCCCAGGACTGAGGGGACTCCCAGGACATGGACTTTCGGTACCCAGGGGCGGAAACTCCCAGACAAGTCTGGATGAGTTGGTCACCCTTCTGGAAGGCAGAGTTTTAGCTGTTGGTTTATGGGAGTCAGTGCAGTCGGGGGAGGTGCTAATTCCAAGCCACCCAGCAATTTAATAAACTCAGTGAAAACCTGAGGCATCTCAGAACATCGGCAAATGCTAAATGGATAAATGTGGCTTGGGGGCTTCTGACTGCAGAAATCACAGAAACACATAAATTCCCAGTTGCACAGTACATGGGCTGTGGGTCTCACCCCCTTGGAAATTGGGAGTCCTATATAGGAATTTTTGAGAATGAAGTCCTGAATTGACGAAGCTGCTCCCCACAAATTACTTTCTGGAATACAGAAAGGGAGAGGAAGAGATGTTTAAGAGTCAATAAGACAAAAACAAAAAACCCAGAGGGGCCTTGTGGAAACCGCCCAGCAGAGGCAACTCCCGAGGGAAGTCAGCCTGGTGCCAGGGCCCAGAAAGCTTGCTCTTCTCAACTGGGGTAGATCTTTCAATCCTAACTTGAAATGAAGGGGCTAAGCATGCTTCCTTCAGATTTACAAAGAATGCTGCAAGAAGAAACGAAGCATTTATCCCTCCACAAGAGGAAAGAAAGACAACAAAAATTAGGGGAAGAGAACTAACATGCATTGAGTGTATAAAATATGCCTCCCCATCAATTATACAATATTTCCATTTAATTCTATATTTGGCTGCTGAGGGGACCAGGGCTGAGAAAGGAAAGTAACCTCTCCAAGGCCACTCGGCTAAGTGACCAGACCTTGGAATTGTAATCGTAATGATGATAATTTAATAAAAATAGCGCTAATAATGAAGAAACAGTTAAAATGTATTAAGTGTTTCTTAGGTCCAGGCACTAAGATACATTCTTTGATGTTTAATCCATCTAATCCTCAAACAGTCTTCCAGGTTTGTATCATGATTAAGCCCATTTAACATGCAGGTAGATTGAGGATTAGAGAGAACATGCAGACTACTAAAGGATATCCAGCCAGTAACTACAAGAACTGGGGTATGAACCTATGTCTGGCTTCATAGACCATGCACTTCCCATTGCACAACACACTTGATCCTTCCCAGTTTATAAAAACACTTCTGCATGTGTTACCACATTTAACTATTGAGATTGATATTTTCTATATTCAAACAGTGAGGCCAAGAGAGGGTCTGACTTGCTCCAAATCTTATAGCTTGTTAGCGTAGGAGCCTTGCAGAAAACTGATTCCAAGTCTAGCACCCTAGGAGAAACATGGCCCTATGTGTCCACTGAAAAAATATATATATATATTCTTCCAAAATGGTGGCTTTGTCCTCTTGCCCAACAGGAAGCTTCTTAAATAACTGGATCAACCCATAGGGATACCTGAGTGACTCAGAATGGAAAAAAGATGCTTATTATAGAGGGCAAAGAAAAGTGAGTCAGATACCCAGCCCACAGCTGCCTCCTCCCCCTGACCATGCAGAAAGGCCTGGATCTTGCCTGTATGTGGAATATTGACCTGGTAGTATTGATGCACCCCCTGCAGGGCTGCCTTTCCTTATCGATAACCAATGACGGAACCTAAAGTTCAAAAACTGCTGGGCAGCTTTCATGTTTGTAAACAGTATTGATGTGCATAAGTCAGGGCCCATCAGACTGCAGGATTAAACAAGGATGGAGGCAGAACATTTGGGAGATTCAATCCGGAAGCAGCTAATTAAAATCAGGGCTTGGAATGAAGCTGTAAATGGTGGCCAATTAACATAAATGCCTTCCAATCCTGGACACCCCAGTACCCCAACTTAGGCTTTCTCGTGCTTGTGGCCAGTGAAGCTGCCTCCTTCCCCTTAGGATACGATTGGGTCTAACACTGTCTTTGGTTACCCTGGCAAAGCTGCCCAGGGTCCAAAAAAGACACACTGAGAAGACTGGGTGGTCTATGAAAGAATACAGATATTTGACATCACCACTTTGACCTAGGATAGTCAGACGCAAACTAGAAAACAAATGCTCAAACTTTAAAAAAAAAAAAAAACAAAAAACCCTAAACATATCATTAACAGGAAATGTGGGAAATAGCAACATTTTTTCATGGACTCCAAGACGGTCCATTTCAAAAACAAGATTAGGCTCAAGGAGGGAGGAAGGCACAAGGCTATCTCTTGTCTTCTTTACTTGTTAATTTAAAACGTGTTCTTACATTTTGATGGTTCATCATCAAAAGGTCCACGTTGAAAATCCCCCTGGCTTAAAACGGACCTGTCCAAAGATTCCACTTCTCTTGTAGGGTGACCTAGGCATGTGAGGGTTGCAGCCAGTCACAGTTGGGCTGAAGAACCCTCTTGCCCAATTGCCTACTCAGGAAAATATCTTAAGAGCTGCGATAATAGGGAGGTAATTCATGCTTTTATTGGAGCCACACTTTCTACTTTTCAACATCTTTACTGGTGGCTTTGTTAAAAGCCAATAAAAATAATGACCAACATTTATACGGCACTTTCTGTGTGCCAGGCACAACCTTAAGCACTCTGCATGCATTAGCTCATTTAATTTTCATAAAAACTCCCAAGAGAGGGAGCTAAGGCACGGACTATATTATTGCCATGGTGACTTTGTTTTTCAAGAAAGTTTGGAGGTAAGATGAACAATGCCAGTCCCATTGTTGAGGTGAAGAACCGAAGCCTAGAGGGGTACAATGATTTGCTCATGGTCAGAGGTGGTCACCCGGCAGAGAGTCTTCTTCAGGGCATATAGATGCCCTACTTTTGAAGAGGTGGGATGCCCAGCGCTTTCTCCCCCAGGTGCCATTTACCATCACCATTTCTACCCATAGTGAGCCATGGCTCAACATGCTTTCAGAAGCCTTTTTGTTGGACTCAGGAGAGGATGAGATGGCTCCCAACATCATACTGTCATGAAGAACAATGAGATCAAGTACTTGAAAAAGAAAAACCTGTAACAATTCATTGGGCTATTCTTCTGATTAGAGGAGTATTTCCTGAAGACAGACTCTAAAGTTGCTCATTTCCTAGCTGATCCCAACAAAGGTGCCCTCCACTGGCTTAAGCAGCAAGAGAGCTGCACGGGGCAAAAGCATCTAGGATTCTAGGAGCAAGGGAGCCAGCGAGTATGTCAGTGAGTGGTATCATGTTCCTCGTTTTAGGTTAGCTCCAGGACTGGAATACTTAACTCATGTGGTTTTTCAAGATTAATCATAAGTTACAACAAGCTACTCCCCCTTGGGATCTCTCATTTGCATCATTTTCTCTCCCAGAGGGTTGAAGGAAGAAAAAATGTCCACCGCACAGCTTTGGAAATTAGCTGCTTGTCATTTGCCCACTTGGAATCAGATTTGGATCTCATGTCCTTTGCTCCAGAGCTCTAGACTGGCTCCTCATTAAGCCAGAGATGCAGAGCTGGAAAACACACTGCTGCCAAGGCACTCAGGGTGAGGAAAGCTGGTTGTGGGCAGCTCTGGGGTAACATGAGCCCCTGGCTTCTGAGTGCCATCATTTATCTACAGGTCCCCGGGTACCTTCAAACCCAGGCATTTAGCTCTCCATATGCATTTGAGGATCAGGAGTGATTCAGCATGGAAATGAAAGATCATGGTTACATCGTGGGGAAGGGAGCCTTATGTGAGCTGTTCAGGGTCCTTGGCAGTCCAGGGTGGGGGCAGCTGACAGGAAATTGACCTGGCTGGAAGGCTGCTGACTGCCTGGCAGAAGGGCAACCGCTTGTCCAATTGATACAAACTAGCACAGTGAACCCAAATTGGATGGAATCAGTGATTATAGGAGTTGGATCTGGGGAATGGGCTATGTTACCATGCTTCTCCAAACATGAGGCCCACACTGTCTGAAGGAGGACCCTAGCCAGAAGTTAAGGTTGAGGGGTCATCAAGGCTCAAGGCACTAGGCTGATATTCAGTGCCCCAAATCCAGAGTGGTGGCAAAACTTGAACGGAAACCCAGGAAGGACTTGGGATAGATGGGATGACCACAGAGCAGTCAGGTCAAGGCTGGGGTCCCCCGTGGCAGGTCTAGGGCAACACAATTCATGGCAGATCCACTTTCTGGCTGGTCAGACACTGCAGTATTCTTTCTGCCTGATTTGGCTGACTGTCTCAGGAATAAGACTGATGCCCAGTTCTGGGAGGAATGAATCCCTTTGGGTGCCTTCAACCATGCGAAGATGGAGTGAGTCACTTCTTTGGGGGCGGAGGGATGGGTGATGAAGGTGTCACTGCTCAGTGATGAGAGTATCAGAAGTTTGACCAACATAATAGCTTCTTCAGGAAACAATATTCTCAGCTGTGTAGCCAGAGGGAGATTGATTTACTCCACAAAAGTTAACCGCTCTAGAAAAACTATTCATTACCTTATTATTTATTGTCCCAACTTGGTGATTTCCCTTGCTCAACCAGACTTGGTCTTGATTAAATTTTGATCATTTACAAACCCCAAATCCACCAGAGAATCCTTCCTCAGAAACTTGTAATAGTTCCAGACTGTCGAAAAATCAAGGCATTTAATATCAGCCTATTAATGAAGAACAAGTTCTCTCATGATCTAGCCTTATAATCTACCTTTGCCCAGACTCTCCAGCACTACACAAGAGCTGTGTCAATGTCCTCAAACACAAAAGGTGGGGGCCCACCTTGGAGCTTGCTGATGCTCCTTCCTTGCCTGGAATGTGTCTTCCTTTCCTGCTTCACTTTTTATTTACCAAATTTCTTCTCATCCTGACCTAAAGCCTAGCCCATTTATTACTACCTCCATGGCCTGAAGAAATTGAGAGGTGTATTAGTTTGCTAGGTCTGCAATAACAAAGTGCCACACGGTGCATGACTTAAATGACAGAAATATATACTTCTGGAAGCTCAGTCTGAAGCCAAGGTTTTGGCAAGATGAATTCCTTCCGAGGGCTGAGAGGGAAGGATCCATTCTGGGCCCCTCCCCTTGGCTTGTAAGTGGCCATCTTCACATTCACATGCATTCTCTCTGTATGTGATACATGTATCTCTGTGTTCAAACTTTCCATTTTCATAAGCACACCAGTCATGTTGGGTTAGGGCCCATCCTGATAATCTCATTTTAACTTGATTATCTCTGTAAATATCCTATCTCCAAATAAGGTCATATCTGAGATACTTGGGATTAGGACTTCAGTATATGAATTGGTGGGGGGAGGCACAATTCAACTTATAGCAAGAGATATACATGTTTAAAACTAAAAGGAGCATTATAAATCATTTAGCCCACTTGTAATGATTTAGCTCTCCATATGCATTTGAAGATCAGGAGTGATTCAGCATGGAAATGTAACAATCCACTTGTTACACATGTGGGAAAACTGAGGCTTGGAGAACCCAGGGGGTTAGCCTAGCAGCACACAGTCGATGGGCAGAAACAAAACTCAAACTTGAGTCTCTTGACTGTGGCATCAGGGTTATTTGCATCATATCATCCTATGTCCCTTCCAACTCCTATTGGTTTCTTTTCCATTATTTTCTCCCTGGAGAAACTGAGGCATGGGGGAATCCTGGCCTTTATAGTAGGTTACTTGGTCTTCATAAAGACTGTAGAAATTTAGCTGAGACAATTGAAGCTTTCTGACTCTACTGCATAATAATTATCCAGCTTCAACATTCCTCTGAAATGACTTCCAAAGCTGGCAGGACTTTCTTCTCATTAATCATCATTTATCCAAGATATGTATATCAAGATTCCCCACTGTATTCCAGATATAGTGAAGTGAGGGCCTCTAAGTTCCATGAGATTGGTTAGCCTAGAACATTTTCTTCCATCCCTTATTATGTGTCTACATGGAGATTAAAGATTAACAGGATGGGGGCTCTACCCCGTGGTGACCAGACAGAGAACATTCTTTGAACAATGGAAAGGCAGAATTCAGATGGTTCCTTTTTTTTTTTCCTTCTGAGATGGAGTCTTACTCTGTCGCCCAGGCTGGAGTGCAGTGGCGCGATCTTGGCTCACTGCAAGCTCTGCCTCTCAGGTTCACGCTATTCTGCCTCAGCCTCCTGAGTAGCTGGGATTACAGGCGCCTACCACCATGCCTGGCTAATTTTTTGTATTTTTAGTAGAGATGGGGTTTCACTGTGGTCTTGATCTCCTGACCTTGTGATCCGCCTCCCTTGGCCTCCCAAAGTGCTGGGATTACAGGCGTGAGCCACCGCACCCGGCCCAGATGGTTCCTTTTATTATTCCCATTCACAGATGAAGAAATTGAGGCACCAAGAGGTTAAATACTTTGTCCACCATCACATTGGAATTCAGATGGGAAGAAAGGAGAAGAGAAAGTATTAGCATGTTTGCATATTAAGGTTCTGACATCATTGACCACTATGTGGCCTCAGTCTATGGTCAGAATCATTTGATTTTGTGCTCATGAAGAGCTAATCAGGGCTTTATGAAGGAGAGGGATGTACACTAAAATATGAAGCAGAGGTCACTATTATTTGGCCACTTAGAATTACCTTCTAAGAAAGCAAATGTCTCATGGAGGGAGAGCACAGGGTACAGGTCTTGTGAGTGGAGGGTATGTTTCAGCAAATGTACTGTGTCAGTTAGGATACGAGAGGTTTGGCTGTGGTAACAAACAACCCCACAATCTAAATGATTTACAATGACAAAGCTTTACTTCTTGCTTATGCTATACATCCCCTGGAGGCCAACTGTAACTCCCTTCCACATTGTCCTCACTGTGGAGCCCAGGTTGACAAAGTAGCCTGTACCTGGAATTTTGCCAACTTTCTGGCCAAAGGAAAAATGCTTGGCAAATTACACATAGCTCTTAAAACTTTTTCTTGCACAGAGCTCACATTTCACTGGCCAGTGAAGTTATATGGCCAAGTCTGATGTCAACAGGCACTGAATATGGGTGACCAGAAGCCCAATCTACCCTCATAAATATATGCAACTATGACATAGCTCTCAGCAAAGCAGTTTTATGTGAGCTTGGGTTGTCATTTGAGTTCTCTGGGCCTCAGTCTCCTCATTTAGCTTGCAGGAATCATAATACTTACCCTACCTTCCTTACAGGGCCATTGTGAAAATGAAACATGACAATTGATATGGAAAATCATTGGCAAATGATTCCTAAAGCACCCCAGAAACAACAGGCATAAATCTACCATATTTGGGATAGAAAGCAAATTGCAGTTCATGTCAACAAAGACAGGTGACCAATGACAAAACAGGTCCTGGAGGGTATTATCTAAGTGCTTTCTACAACTACAGGGCCTAGACTTGCCCCAAAGATTCTGGAAAGGAGGAAAGGCTGGTATGGTTATTGGGGTCAGCCAGAAAGAGCCCTCAGTTGTAGCCTGGACAGCTGTGAGAGGACGGGAAAGGAATGATTTGGCTTGCTGGCAATGGGAGCCCACCAACCACAATGGACTCTTCCTTTAACCAGCTTCCATTGTCCACACATCCCCCTGGTCAGTGCAGGTCCAAACAGTAGTCTACATTAAAGGAAAGTAAATAGAACAGTATTGCTACCTGTTCTAAGCAACATGTTCAAGGCTACAACATAAGGAAACACTTACAGAGGCTTTCTTTTAATCTTTTAAGCCTTTACATACCTTAATATTTAATCCTTGCAGCTACTAAATGAGGTGGGTTCCTTTTACTATTCCCATTCATAGATGAAGAAATTGAGGCACCAAGAGGTTAAATAATTTGTCCACCATCATACATTGCCAATCACCGGAGATCCCTGAGGTTTAGGCATCCCAAGATGCACATTCTAGCATCTCTAAAATTGGGATTATCTTTTAACTGATGGCATATCATGGTTGAAAAGTCAACATGTTTTTCTTTATTAGCGGTATGTAAAATAATAGAGCATCTTAAAATCACTGACATCTTATCAAGAATCAATAGAATATGAGACATGACTTCTTCTCACCTTCCCATCTCCCTTTGTCAACTTTTGATTTTAAAATGATCCTTCCCTCTAGAAGGAGGGGAAGGTAGACACAGCCATGATCCTGTTAGCATTCCTTCCTCATCCTTCCAGCTCTCTGGGTGAAAATGCAGGAAAAACTGACAAAAAGTAGCCAGTTGAAGCTCAAAGCAGCAGGAGTGGCTGTTTACCGTTCCTGCATGAGATGGGGTATTTGGGAACCAACCCAGCCTGTGTTTCTGTGGGGTCAGAGCCCTGGCCAAAGGTTCCTGCACATGGCACCCATTTTGGCTCCCTAGTGCTGAGAGCAAACCCATTCTCTCTTATGCAGAGATGGAGCCAGGAAACTCAAATAAGAACTCAGGGGCAACTGCAGAAGGCACATCTAAGGTGCTAGAGTTACTGAACAAGACACGAATCTGTGTCCATTTCTTGGGGGGTAAATACTACCACATGTGCCTGAAGCTCTCACATCATTTAGTCTGTGCTGACACGAATCCCCTTGGAAGAGTTAGCATTTGGTTAGGTAAACGTTTCCCCTCTCCCGCCCCTCCTAACCTCCCCTGTTCTCCATCAATATCTTGCAGATGTTGGAACAATACGTTGACTGACTCCTTTCCCACACTGGAATGCCGGCCTAGGGAAGAATGTGGCTGAGCACTCTGGCCGCCTTCGACCCTCAGCTACGAGGAGCCTCCTACATTCTCTCGCTTGTGTATCAAGCCGTTAGCTGCTCGCTGCCAAGTATTAAGTGCTTGTTCCACAAACCTGGTGTAGATTATCACTTTGCTGTATAGATGTATCTAATAGAATTAAATTGTTGGCTCCTGACCAGTAACAGATGTGCTACATATAATGCAATAATAATGAGATTGAAACTACCATGTAATATTAAGGGAAAAGTGGAGGGCGACTTGCATTTCTCTAGTTTGGAAGTAAACTTGGAGAAAAAGGAAACTAGAAAGGATGACCACTTATTTGCACTGATTGAGTCCTGTCTGTGTGCTTCAGATTCCCCCAAGAATGCCTTTCGCAGCCGCATGTGCACCCTTGATACAAGTACAAGGCAAATAGGGTAGGAAAGGGATATGTTTGTGCTGGAGGTGAATTAATCCAGGTCAGTGACCACCTGCCTCCCCAGCCTTGTGCTGCCCACCTTTGTAGGGGCTGTAATGACTTCAGAATGAGAGAAATTCTTGCAGGCTGCTCCAGGTGAGGGGTGAGAGTGAAACTCATGCTCAGGGGGTCCGTGCATGAACAGGGAGAAGACAAAAGTATAGATGAGGACAAATGGAAATCTGGCTGCTGCTGGGCAGGCCCCATTGTTCCCAAGTGTAGACTCCAGTGCTCTCTCTTGATGTTTATGTAGTTCTGGGACTTTTCTCAGAATTAGGATGAGTGGACATCTGCTTCCCAAGAGTCTGCAACTCCGCTTCCTGGAAGTGCCCAACAGGAGACTCAGAAGGGATTATTCCAACAGAGAAAGAGGTAGCCTAGAGATCAAAGAGTAGGCTCAGTCATAGGAGTGATGCAAGCGGAGGTTTGAAAAAGTGTATGCCTATTTCTGCCAACCCTCTTGCACAACTAAACTTCTATATGACTTTGCTGAATGTGAATCCAGAGCTTGGGCTTTTCTGGGTGCTTTGACCTGCTGCTGTTCCCTCTGCCCTGTCTTTTCTTCCCCTGTTATCTACCTTTTCTCTTCTCTCCAATACAATGACCCTATCAGTTGGTTATTGCTGAGTAACAAACAGCCCCAAAATTTCATGTATGGTTTATTTTTTTTTCTCACAAATCTATGGGTCAGTTCTGTCATCTAAGGCCAGCCTTGGCTGATCTTATCTGGGTTTGCTCATGTGTCTATAGTTAGCTGGCAGATTTGTGGGACACTGGCTTGTCTAGGATGGTCTTGGCTTTTCGTGGTTCTTACAACCCTCTGGTAGGCTAGCCCGGGTATGTTCTTATGGCAGTATCATGATGGAGGAATCATGGCAGGAATCATGATGGAGAACAAGCTCAATTATGTGAGAAAGAGGGTTGGTAGAAATAGGTATGTACTTTTTCAAGCCTCTACTTGCATCACATTTGCTGTCATCCTATGGGCAAGCAAGTCTCATGGCTAAGTTAGAATCAGGGTGAGAAGGATGATACAGCTATGGGGCAAAGGGCATAGATTAAAAGAGAGCATGAATTAGGGCCATTGAAACAATCAATCTACCGCAGTATTCTTGGAATTTTCTTGAGGTTTCCAAGTACACTCATTAGGAACAGTCAATGGGACAGGTCAGTGACATGCCCTGAAACTCAAGTCCTTCTTCAGTCCATCCAAAGAAATGGTCGAGAAGCTGTCAAGTCAGTTTCTGGTTTTCTCTACCTGGACTTCTGTTTGTTAGCTTGCCACATGCTGACAATTTGGGATTATTTGCTTCTCTTCTCCCCATCCCTCCTCCCCCCAACCCATATGCATACATATACAAAATAGATCTTGGTTCAATTTCTGGGGACCCTTTCCACCAGAGTCACCAGTCCTCAAAAGAATGGGTACAACAGAGAAAGTCTGGGTGTGAGGCATGGAACACAGTCCTAGAGGGATTGGGTGGCAAGAGATGAAGGACAAAGGAGCAAAACAGACATGATGCTGAGAAGAAGGTAAACAAGGCGGGGAGGCTCTCAGGTACTGGACCCAGAGGTACAACTGAAGCCAAGACAAGATGGGGGGTAAACAGGCACATCCAACCAGGGGAACAAAGTCAAGGGTTGCATAGTCAAGCCCTCTGTAGAGCACCAGGAGGATTAGACTAGAAAAGCAAAAGGAAATTTGCTTAGCACATAATAATTGCTCAATGAATATTTGTGGACTGACCAACTAGGAAACTATCCTAAGAAACCAGTAGAATCTCAAACACAAACCTGGGAAAAAGGAGAGACATTGAAGCATTATTTGTAGTAGTAGATAGAAGCATACCAAATGTTCAATGATAGGAAAAGATTAAATAATTTATGGTACATCTATATAATGGCATATGATATGGTTATTCAAAATGATGTTTTAAATTAAATTTTTATGACTGGAGAAGCAGTTCACCATGTAATATGAAGTGAAAAAGCAGGTTACAAAACTGTATGCAATATAATTGCAAGTAGGCATAAAATAAGTGCGGTTTTAACAGTGGTTTATGGAAGATTTTTGTATCTTTACACTTTCTATATTTTCCAGGTTTTCCATAATGAGAATATATTTCCTTTATGACTATAAAAATACCTGAAGTTCTAAAAAGAATGTGAATCTTGATTTTGAAACGGGGACCAAAATGTTAACTTCTTAAGTTATATCAAGTACCCCTTATATATTCTCCTGTAATTTTATTGGTAGCATTTACCACAAATTATGAACAGTTAGAGGTCTCTCATCTCTCTCTCCAACAGAATGTAGACCACAGGAGAGTGAGGATTTTGCCTGTCTTGTTCATTGATATGTTTCCAGTACTCACCACAGCCTTGTAGACAGCAGGCCCTCAGGAAATGTTTGTTGAATGAATGAATGACTAAAGCAACTCAAAAAAAAATTCCCTTTCCTTTCTACTGAATTGACTGAGACCTGCTGTAGCATCAGTATTAGGAGCACCTTGACTGGTCCACAGGGAGACATGTTAGGAGCTGAGCAACCTTGATTTGTAAATACTCACTGCCTCCAAGGGCTATCGATTGTCTAATGGGGGCTCAGCATGGTACCAAGTACTATGGGTCTCAAGACGGAAGAACTTACCTGGCAGTGTATAACTGCAGAATAGAGTGCTCCTCGGGTCAAATAGGGAAACTCAAACATAGAGCACAAAGAAAGGCACAGTTACACATGCCCCCTCCTTCCTCCTTGAGATGCATGCACTGTTCCTAAGTTCTTGAAGAACCCACAGACATGTTCTTGGGCTCCTGTGCCACTTGGGAATCAGTACCAGGAACACATGTGTCCTCCCCTCCCATCCTCCTCAGGCAAATGATGCCCATTCCAGGCCCTGCTCTGCTCTGTCTTCCACCCCATGGAACACGTGATTGCATCTTGTCCAGTTCTTTGTCTACAGGTCCAGACATTAAGGAACTCTATTCTGCAGCCTTGGTTGTGTCACTTCTTTCCCAGGCACATCAACATAAACTTTATTTTAGTCTCTTTCTTCTTGTTTCTTTGCTTTTCCTTCTGTCCTATTTTGGGTCATCCCCTTTCTCCTAGAAAGTCTCTAACACCACTAGGAAGCAAATGTTAATGACAGGAAAGGAAAAAGAGAGATAACAGCAAAATGAGCCATAAGAAGCACATCCACTGTTTAGCGTCCCTGAAAGTGCCCCAAGATTTGTTTCAGATGCTTCTGTCCATTCTTTAATTAAATCTGCCTTTCCTCACCCACCAATGCTTGAGATAAGAAAAACAAGTATTTTGGCCAGGAGTCTTGCTGGTCTCTTTAGTTTCATTATAAGTGAATTTTCCACTATTTTTAAAGAAGTACATATGTACAGTATTTCACTTGGTAATAATAATAGCTACCATTAATTGAACTCTTACTAATGCCCAGGAGGTATGCTAAGGACTGAGTCTACCTAAATTATTTAATTACCTCAACAACCCATGGGCTAGTGGTATTATTATTCACATTTTACAGATGCAGAAACTGAGGCTCAAAGAGAGTTGGCAACTTGCCCACAGTCATCCAATTAAGTTATTCTTACATCTGGAAGAATGACTACCACTTATAGGATTGTTTCTATGAGAAAATACATATGCCTGTTCCAGATGACCAACACACACACACAGACGAGTGCACACACACATACACACACACAAGCGTGCGCACATGTGCAAGGAACACAAACTGCTTCTGTTTCTTAGAGGAAAGAAGAGTCAATATGGATGACACTTTTGTCACCATAGCAGATATGAGTTAGGATGGCTTTGCAGCTTATGATTAATTGATCCTCCTCTTTTGGTGATCTATCAATAGATCTGTCTCTGGATGAATGCAAGTTCCTGTCCTCTCCCAGCCACACCGATTGGTCCACAAGCTGAACCTATAACCCAAGCTGGGCCAACCAGTGTCCTTCCCAAGGATTTTAGAATTTGAAACTGGGAGGAAGTGTTACTCTGCCTCATGTCTCCTCACTGAATGGCTGTGAATACAGAGTTACTGAAGGCTGCAGAAGGAGGAGACAGCCTATTTACAGGCAGAGAGAAGGAGGCCGGAAAGAGAGAAGCAGAAACTAGTGGTGACAGAGAGGGAAGGAGGAGGGAATGAGATTGAATCTGGTTGTCCCCAGCTTCCTCTTTCAGTTTTGTAAGCTGTGTCTTCAACTGCTTCCTTTTTTTTTTTTTTTTTGATGGAGTCTTGCTCTGTCTCCCAGGCTGGAGTACAACGGTGCAATCTCAGCTCACTGCAACCTCTGCCCTCCGCCTCCTGGGTTCAAGCAATTCTCCTGCCTTAGCCTCCTGAGTAGCTGGGATTACAGGTGCCTGCCACCACACCCAGCTAATTTTTGTATTTTTTAGTAGAGACGGGTTTTGCTATGTTGGCCAAGTTGGTCTTGAACTCCTGACCTCAGGTGATCTGCCCGCCTCGGCCTCCCAACGTGCTAGGATTACAGGCCTGAGCCACCACGCCCAACCCAACTGCTTCCTTCTTTTTATAATTGAGGAAACTGAGCTTAGAATAGTGAAAAGACTTGCCCAAGATTATGCATTAAACTAAGGGCAGAGCCCAGCCTGGAGCAAAGTCCCTGGCTCCAGTACATTGCTCTTAAGGACAACCATAGGCCTGGGAAATCGAGGGCAGGGACAAACTGAGGGTTGAGAAGGGAGAAGCACTCTGTGCTTCCTGTAGCATTTAGGCATCGCCCATGGCTCCGTCCCTCCACACTGAGCTCCTGCCGCAGCTCCCTGCCTGCTGCCTGGATGGCTCTGCAGCAGCCCAGTTCATGCCTCATTAACTGGATCCACCTGTGGGCACTTTATTTAATTATCTCAATTGGAATGGACTCAAGATGCTGGAGTTAATGTCCTTCCGTTTTCTGGGAGCTAATTATCACCTGTAGCTTGGCCCCAGGCACATACAGAAGGGGTCACCAGTGGCGCTGTAAATGCGTTGGCTGAGTCAAATACGTTCCCTCTCATTTTGGCGGGCAAGGTGAGTTAAACATGACAGGGGTCAGCAAGCATCTGGGCCAGTCACTTGCCTCCAGACATCAGAGCCTGGTGCCCCGGGTCGTAACACTTCCAACACCAGGCTGGGCATAACCGAGTGCCCAGAATCCTGGGCCTGGAAAACACCAATAGCTGCCTCTTTGGCCCCCCAGCTGTAAGCACCAGGTCTAAGGGTTTTTCTATCTGCACTTCTGCCTGGGAAGGGTCTGTTGGCTCAGAGAAGTTAAGTAATTTGCCTGGAGTTACACTGGTAGGCAGCTAAGGTAGGATTTAAACTTCCATCTGGCTGATGTTGTAGTTCAGATATTTTTCTGCCTCATGGCAAAAAAATCATTATCCCCGCTTTGCCTCATGGGTGGTAATTGATTACCTACTAGGTGCCAAGCCCTGCGATCAGGGAAAGGAACTGAAGGATGAAATTCAAAGATGTACAAGACACAGTCCTTTACTTCAAGGGCGCGCATAAGCTCTTTATGGTGTTGAGACAGTTACACTCTCCTGACACCGTAATGGTAGGGTGGCATGAAAAGCACATAGAATGTGGAGCCGAAAGGCATGGATTTGCCCTCTAGCTCCACGCTCCCTCACTGTGTCATCTTCCAGAAATAGCGTCACTTTTCTAACCTCAGACCTGCATTATGGAGCATGGAACGTGGAACTCATTCCATCTGCCCTGTTTCACAGGGTCTCCAGGAGCTCCACTCAGATAACATACACGAAAACGCTGTTTACACATGCACGCCTTTGTTTGTTGTAGAAACTATTATTATCGGATGGACTCCAAGATCCACTTTACTCCTCAAGAGGCTCAACTGTAGCATAACTCACAAGTGAGAGGTGTCAGCCCAGCAATGGGAACTGGGTCCCTGCTCAGGAATGCCTTCTCCTGCCTTCCACAGGTCCAGTGAGAAGCTGAAAGAGACCCTCTGTGCCTTTAAAATGACCTGCTGGCTAATAAATAATAAACAGAAATCATCATTTACTTACAGACACTCCAGAACTGGAATGTAAGATGATTTCCTTCCCTCTTTGCCTGGAAGATTGTTTGAGGGGACACTTTTGGTCTTGTTACACAACAGTAGCATGTGCCATTATTGCTGTTTCTGTCTTCATTTGTCATTTATGAGGAGGGTATTTTGGGGGTGCCCTGTGGGCAAGAAACAGGCTTGCCTTCACTAGACCAATTTGCCAGTTCACCTAATAGAGACTGAGCTACAAAAATCCACTTTGTCATAAACACCGACAAAGGTCACTCAGTGTCAATCCACCCACACCGAGGGTGACCAGCTAGTCCCAGTTTGTCAGGGACATTCCTGGCTTTAGCAGAAGCTCTGCTCCCTCAGGACCAAGCAGACTGGGGCAGATGATAACGCTGCACACACCTCACCTCCCTGCTGGGTCAGGAAAGCACAGTGGGACTGAGCCTAGGGTCTGGTGTCCCACATGGGCCTCATCCCTTTTCTGTTATGTAGGACAAGTTGCCTCACTTCTCTGGGTCTCTGTTTCTTCATCCGTAAATGGAGACAAGAGCAGAACCTATCTCATTGATCACTGTGATGATCAAGTGAACATACATGGAAAGTACTCTATCCAGCGCAGTCACCTAGGACCCAAAAGTCCTTAGTTATTGTTATTGCCTGACCTGGCCACAAGGAGCTTACGCTCAAGTTGAGGAGACGGACAAATTCCTTAAAAGATGGTTTAGCTCCTTCTTCCTCTTCTCTTTGCATTTCTCTTTCAGGTTTTACCTCCCTCCTAACTCCCTGTTCCCCAATTCCATCCCGCCACTTCTTGTTCCCCCGTCCAAGGATGCAGGACGCTGTTTCTTTCACAGCGCATTATTCATTTCTTGGCAGGGAATGCTGTGCTCATAAGAATTAACATTTGGGTTTTATTTACTGGCTTGCAAAGTGCCAGGATTGCATGGGGGACTCAGTTGCAAAAACTCTCTTCATGGGAAATCATTGACAAATTGAGAAAAGGGGAGTCTTGAGGATCAAACAGCAAACCCTTTGCAGTCCTTGTTTGAAAACTCAGTCCTGGTTGATTTATTGCCTTCCCCAGAGTGGTATAGGGGAGGGACATGGTCTCTCTCCGGAGTCTCCTTGCTGACCACCACACCAAACAGTTAGACCCATTCCCAGTCTTACATGAGATTAGTCACAGGATATTTCATTTTAAGTCCAACGGAATGTTTTCCTAAATCAGACAAGACTCTTTCAGTGTTTATAGCTGTTTTGTTGGAATTCTCTTTGGCTCCAGGAGGGATTTGAAAATTAACTACATTTCCTTTTGGTGACCTGGGGCCAAGTTGGAGGAAGATGAGGCCCTAGGTTTGAGCCAGCAGCAACTTGTCAGACTTGTTCCAAAAAGTCTCTTCCATTGGCCAGCCTTCCCCAGCACCTGCAGCCCACCGTGGCGACCAGGCCAGGCCAGGCACCCCATCCCCACAAGTCTTTGTTCCATGAACTGGCCGGCCCATACACCATGGGAAATTGGAGATGCAACACAAACATTTTGCAAAATGAAAAGAACGGGGTGAGCCCGAGCCATTTGGAAGAGAAGTGGAAGGCTCACACGGGGCTTCTTTACATGTCAGAGCTTTCTTTTTGCCTGTGTGGTGGATGAAAATATGGAATTATTAGACAAGTAATGTGGTCAGAGGCTGCAGAATTTCTCTGATACAGCAGATTGTTGTTTCACTTGTCATTAACATAGATGAAGAGATGAAAAGAGAGACAGTTATAGAGAAATGATGGAGAGATGAGGTAATGGCCAAACAAGCATAGTCAGCTGCCTGACAACTAATACTCTTTGTTCTCCAAAGCAATATCTTCCCTGGAGATTGATGAAATCCTAAAGGTATGTTTTTCCCATTTTATAATTTCAAGTGAGTTCTATTTTAATTGCACATTTCTACCTCTTGCCTTCTACACTTATTATCTGTGGACCATAACCCACAGCAAATGAGTAGCAGGGGAGCTAGTGGCACAGACTCCAGCCAAACCAACTGAATTTGAATCTAGTTTCAGCCATTTACTGGTCGTGTGTCTTTGAACAAGTTACTTAGTGTCTCAGTATAAAATGTAGATAATGGTAGGACCTGCCTCACAGAGTTGTTGAGAAGATTAAATGAAGAATGTAAACTGCTCAGACAAGTCCCTGATACACAGCAAGGTCTGAAAAAGTGCTTGCTGTGATTAAATCTGACTGAATCCACAAGTTGTTTCTAGAAAGACTCTATTCACACAAGAATGAGCTTCCTCAGAGCATGTTGTAGGTAGTCAGGTGAGCAGAAGTTGGGCTATGTTTCCTCTGGGGGAGTCCAAAGCCCTGATGAAGCCAGCTGGAGGTATAACCATCTATAAACCTCCTGGTTCTGTTTTATCAATTGTGTCCATGAGGATGTGCTAAACTGCAAATAATAGAAAACTCTATTCACACTGGCTTAAACACTAAGGAATGCATCATATACCAAGTGCAGAAAGTCCAGAGGTATCTGGGATTACAGTTGTCTCTGGAGGATCAACTAGATCACCAGGGACCCATGTTTCTCCCATATCTCACTCTGGCATCCATGGAGTAGGTGTCCTCCTAAGGCAGCTCCCTCGCGATTGTAATAGGGCTGGTAACAGTCAGAGTGAGGTGTCTTGTCATGTCTGTCAAGAGATAGCATAGAACGATACTCTCTGAAAGCCCTTTATTGACAAGAAGGCCAGACTTTCTCAGAAGCCTCCAGGCAATCTCTTCCTGTATTGCATTGCATTGTCTTCAGTTAAATAACATTCCTGAACCTATCATTGACTAGAAGGATGAGATTACCCCTAGTCTGTGGTCAAATCAAAAAACAGCACTATTGTGACTCAATGGAAGAGGAACAGACCAACATTGGTGGAAGGGGAGAAGGTAGTCAGCTTAACTGTTCACCACTCTGCAGGTGCCATGCCCCCCACTTTAGGTGGTGAGTAATGTTCAGGGTTTTTTGACTTTTCAGGAGCTCCAGAAAGTCCCATGATATTGGTTAATTCTGTATGACATTCTACATAATGGAATTTCTGGGAATGGAGTTCTGAAGATAAGACTTTTAAAAAATATATAATGGTGAACATTAGGCCCACTGTGTATCCTCTCCATATCAAAGCTCTCAGCTTTGACTTAAATATTGTATTAGATTAGACAGAATATTTCAACACCCTCCCCCAATTCTTCCTCCTCATGGCCAGTGAGAACAGGGATTACTTCTGGCTACTTCACCATTGTATTCCACGCTGCCTGGCCAATAGTAACTTAATAATATTTATTGAATGCATGAAAACTCCCTGCCACTGCTCTCTATAAAAAAAAAAAAAACACTATGGGCTCAGACCCTTTTATCAACTTATATTCATGCCCTTTGTTCCTCTTTCCTTAAGTGTTTTCTTTCTGTCTGCTGTCTTAGATGCCTTAGAGGTCTTGAAGTTAACCACTTCCTCTAAGAATAAAATAGCTTTCATTTGTTTACTGAGCACTTATTTTCTGTCTTGCCCAGTGGTAAGCACTTCACAGATATTACCTTATTTAATATTCAAAAATCCTACAAGATAGGTTTACAGGTGAAGAAAATGCCTTAACGAAGGCCATAACATCTATAAACAGAAACAGACTAGACTCAAGCCCAGATCTGAACGGAGGCCAGATCTGGCCTCCTAACCACTCCCTGTGCCTTCCTAGACTTTCACAGCCCACAGTACACTCTTCCAGTGCTGTTCTCTTGGTCTGTGCTCTCCTATTCTTTTCTGATGTCCATGTGTGAGTCTTACTTCCCCAACACCATGTTATGCTCTGAAGGCTAGGTGGGCTAGGGGCTGTGTCTTGAAACTGCTGGGCTCCCAACACTCACCCTAGCAGAGATCCCTGTCTTGAATAGATGCCATTTGAATTGAACTGCATCCAGGCCCCTGGCCTCTGGATGGCCCAACTGCAGCCAATGTGTGGAGACTGTGAGGCTTCCCCAGCCCAGCCTGTATGTATGCGTTTTGTGTGTTGGCCAAGTCAGCTTGCAGCAGGCAGTCTCAACCAGGCACCCTAGAGCAAAGCTCAGTTTCCATCTGAACAAAGCAGAAGTCTGCCATGGGTCCCAGGCTGACCGGCTTGACCTGGTTCTCTTCTACATGAGCAAGCTTGGTGACCTTGGCCCCCTGGATCTGCTGTAGGCCTCTGTGGCTCATCCTTCCACTGAAGTATTTGTCTATGTGTGCATAGCTCTTCCAGGCTAGGGGGAGCACCAGGGAACTGGACTCTTCCTCCTCCATTAAAAGAACTGTGTGAAAACTATTGACCTCTCCCTGAAGGCACAAGAATGGAACAATTTACAGCTGCCTGTTATAGGTTGTGTCTCTTGGGGCATGCCTTATGAGCTTTCAGCTGGGCCACACATACATGCACAATCTGCTCAGCACAATTCTGGTCACTTGTTCCCGGAGCTCAGCCAAATTTAGGGCAAGTGTGTGGCCACTGGCCTATTGGATCAACCACTGAAGAAGCTGGTAGAGTTATGGGATGGTTTAGTCTCCTGGAAACCAAAAGCAATTGCTGACATCTGGAAGCCATGGGGTGCATTCCAAGTGCCGGGTCATTAGCCACAGTCATGGGAGAGGAAAGCTCTGTTAGTCAGGGAAGGGACAGAAAGAAAGCCACTTCTCTTATTACCATTTCTCAAGAAAAGGCTGAAATCCCTCTCCCACCAAACAGGTCCCTAACTGGGTAAATCAAATTCTATGGTTGAGATTGTGAAGCTTTATCTGGCTCTGTCTGGTGGATCTTTAAGCCATTTGTTTCTACCTTCTCTGCTTGTTGTTCTCTCTGATCTCATCCCTTACTCTTTCCCCCATTTCCATGTGGGCAGAAAGACTAGGGGAGCAACATTCCATTCTATTCTTGGCTCAGCACCCAGTTTTGTCCTTCCTGTACTTGATCTCTAGGCCTCAGGGGAAAAAAAAAGAAGATTGGGAGATGCAGGACACAAAGGAATAAAATTTCCTGATTTCCTAAGGAAGTCAGGGAAGCACCCATATGTAGTTTCTATATAAGATTAAAAGACAACACAATGTGTGCTCTCATCCCTTATGCTCAATACAAAGCAGATTGAGAAGACAGAAAGATTTGACAAGCCAAAAACCAAACAAACAAAAAATGGTTTGATAAATCCAAGCAGCTGAGTGATCACAATAAATGTGAATGGATCAAATCCATCATATTAAAGGATAAAGACTTTCAGACTGAATTTTTAAAATATCCCAAAGTGACTCTATGGTACTTCAAAGAGATAGATGAAGGAAAATGACACAAGGTGGTTAAAATAAAGGAATGATAAAAAACTTTCAGATTCAAAAAAAGGGAAAGTAAAGTGAGGAATAGGCAGAATGGCTACTAGGTGCGTCTTCTTTCTCCAAGAAACAATATATTTAGAAACAATCTGTCACTTAACTTTGTCCTCAAAGTAATCTTGAGGAAAAGCATTTAGAAAATATGTCCAGGGAAGACTCCACACTAAACTTCTCCTCCATTCAGTCCCCACCCCCTCCAATTTTAGAAGTAGGTGAAGCACAGAAGTCTCTTGGACATCTCTGCTCCATTTGTCCACTCTCTATAAATGAAAGCAAAGTTGTTAAATTAAAGACAAGTTCAGAATTCTCCATGTGTTTCTTCTCACTACCACCCTAGAAAATGGCCTCAGGCAGGCAAGTTTGGATAATCCCCAGGCAAAGAGATGATGTACAGACCACAGAGCCAATTTTGTTATTGGGCCAATTGGGCTTCCCATTTAGCATCCAAGTGAAACCAGAACAAAGGAAAATGGTGGCAAACAACAGAGGAACCGATGGACAAATATGTGGACTACACTGCATGCAGGTAGTCCGTGGATGGGTCTCAGCCCTTAATATTTTATGTAAATTATGAATGTATGAACATCCCTCTCACAACAGGGTTTATAGCTTTCAGCACATTTTCAAATGGATTCATGACTCCAAAGGGTTTTGAAACCAATGACTGGCTGGTGAAATAATTTCAAAACTGAAATGAGAGTCAGTACCCTGCATCCTGCAAAGACTCACAAGTCAAGGCTTAGGCTTCTACTGCCATTTACAGAGCAGAGATGTTTCTGAAGTTGGTAAAACTAAGCATAGCGCTCAGCCCTTAATCTTTTGGGGTGAAGGGGGGCTATGGTATTGGGGTTGAGAAGGGTGGAGGCTTGTGTAGGCCTCGTGGTTAGCCAAGAGTGGAATTACCTTCTCTCTGGTTCTCTCTCCCAATCACTCCACAATCCATTTCATATGGAAAAGCATTTTCCAGAGTGACCCATTTAACAAATCCCATAGACTTTACCTTGAAAAAAACATGGGCTTATTGGTAGAATAAATGTGACAAATGCTGTATAAGTTACCCTCCCCCAATGAAGATTCACACGGTACATTTTTATAATAAAGGTTGTGACAAATCCTGCAATAAAGAAACCCATTTAATTTAATTTAACTTAACATAGTGTTTCCAAAAGTTATTTGAGCAGACTTTTCTCCCCCCTAGAACTTCTTTCTGCATGCCACTAAACCAGAGTTCTAGTGCACATGCTTTGGGGAATGCAAAGAAAGTCAAAAGTCTAACGTACTTCCTGGCATTCGAAGCCTTCTTCTTGCTCCTTCTCTGCCTCTCCCTTTCCATGAGCCATTACCCCTTCAGCCAAACTTGGTGCCCACTCTAAGCCCATCACACCTTGCCCTTCACCACCTCTTACTTCCACAGGCATCATACACTGTCCCCAGCAGCACCCTTCCCAGTCTTCCTGGTGTTCCAAATCTTATCCATCATCGGTCCTAGCCCACATTCCTTCTTTCTTTCACAAAGACTTTCCAGCAGTGAGCAGATGCAAAATAAAAGCATGACTTGGGGGTAGGGACACAGATATAGCAAGGAGAGTAACCCTCTCTGGTCACCCCCGCCATCTCCCAGGTCCTTTTGGACAAATTGTGTTCGTAGGTGTGGACATCTAGTTTTCACCTTAGTTCAACAATGACTGCAGCTCTGTCATCTCTATGCATTTCCAGGCTGGGGGTAACAGGATAATGGAGGAAAAAAAACAAAGCAAATTTAAGAAATGGATGAGTATTAAGTGCAGAGTCAAGATACACTTGTCTCAATCCTGACTTCTTTTGCCAGAAATTTGCTTTTATGTTCAGAGTGAGGCTCTTCTAGACCCAATCCAGAAATTTTACACCAGCTCCTACGATGAATCCACAGTCTGAAGTGTAGACTTGATGAAGGTTAAGCCATAGGGCAGGGAGGACTTGGTGACATGCTGAACTCCAGTGAACCTTAGATAGTCAACCAAAGAGGCATGGAACACTAAGTGAGGTCCTGGCACCCCAAAAACTTCCCTAGAATGCCAGCCCACTTCAGAATGACTTCTTTGTGCAGCATAGAGATCTCTGGTTAGTCAGGTCTCCAAGTTCAGATAGTAGAGCCCTTAGCTGCAGAAACTACAGCCACCTCTTCCTCCATGGCCCTCAGACACAGAATTTTGTTTCTTAAACTTAGATTAAGGCGTGGGCATGAATCCACCCTTGGGTCTGTGGAAGCTCTTTACCTTGAAAAGACCCAGGCAGTAGAAATTAGTCCTCAAGGCAGTAGCATAGCAATAAAAGGTGGCAAGAGGTGTGATGAACATCCAGGTTCATGCCCTTCCTCCATCACTTCTGGGCTGTGCAGCCTTAGATAGGTTACTTAGCCTCTCTGAGCCCTAGCTGTTTTATTCATGAAATGAGGACAGTAAGCACATTCATATCATAGGTCTGTTATAAGGGTTAAATAAAACATAAACCCTCTTAAAAGGTGCCTGGCTCATGTAGACACTTGTGGATAGTAACTGTCATTATCATTATGACCATTATTACCATATAATACCCTGGATTGGGAATCAGAATGCCTTGAGTTCCAGGCCCAGATCTACAACTAATGTTCTTCCTGGCCTTGGAACACGGTGGGCCTCAGTTTTCCCATCTGTAAACGGAGAGTTCTATATACCCTCAGAGGAGAGTCATGAGGCTCAAATGAGATAAAAAGTGTTAAAGTGCTTTGTACAATGACGACTCTAAGAGATTTGTAAGTACCATTAGGGATGAGCATACAGTCTGGGTCACCAGCTATTCTTTACTCATTATTTTGTTGTTGTTGTTGTTGTTGTTGTTGTTGTTGTTGTTGTTTTCAGAGTCTCATTCTGTCGCCAGGCTGGAGTGCAGTGGCATAATTTTGGCTCATTGCAACCTCCGCTCCCAGGTTCAAGTGATTCTCCTGCCTCAGCCTCCCGAGTAGCTGGGACTACAGGCATCCATCACCACACCCGGCTAATTTTTTGTATTTTTAGTAGAGACAGAGTTTCACCATGTTGGCCAGGATGGTCTCAATCTCTTGAACTTGTGATCCACCCACCTTGGCCTCCCAAAGTGCTGGGATCACAGGCATGAGCCACCGTGCCCAGCCTCTTTACTCATTCTTAACTTTGCACATGGTTCCTCTTTCTCTCTCTTAGCTCCTCCTTCTTGCTGAGATTCTGGACTCAGATGGCTCATTCTGGTGTCTGATGTGGCTGCCAGGATTTCCTTTGCTGTGGCCAGTCCTTTAGGATTCTCTGCAGAGTAGAGAGAAGACAAAGAATATTCCGTCTTCCAGAATCTCAGAGGGCTTCCTTGATTTCATTAATTTCATGTTGTCTGGCTAGACACCACAGTCTTCAGAATAACTGGAAAACTACAGCTTCTGAGCAAGGCTTACATAAGAAAGCCAAAAATGCTCCCTGTGGCAAGATTTGTTACTATTATCATTATGATTATCATTATTGTTGCTATTATTAGCAAATGTTATCAATAGCATGATGATGATGAGCATTTACTGAGAGCCATGCAGAGGCCAGCACCCTAGGAGGCCGAGGCAGGTGGATCATTTGAGGTCAAGAGTTCAAGACCAGCCTGGCCAACATGGTAAAACCCCATCTCTACTAAAAATACAAAAATTAGTCAGGCATGGTGGTGAGTGCCTGTAATCCCAGCTACCTGGGAGGCTGAGACAGGAGAATCAGTTGATCCTGGGAGGTGGAGGTTGCTGTAAGCCGAGATCGTGCCACTGCACTCCAGCCTGAATGACAGAGTGAGACTCTGTCAAAACAAAACAAAACAACAACAACAACAAAAGCCTTGCAGTATGCTGAGAACTGGTCACACATTTACACATTCACTCCTCACCATAGCCTTACGAAGGAGGTACTAGCATTGCTCCCATTTTACAGACGGTGAAACTGAAGCTCAGACTGCTCCCAGCCCCATAACAACTCACTCTGCAAGGTGGCAGTGAAGAAACTGTGGTCAGGGAAAGAGAAACAGTCTCCTCTGAATTGGTCATTTTCCTCTGGAAGTTTTGGGGCTAGGCAGCATGTCTCCTGGCTTCCTTTGGTGAGCTCCTTTGTGCCTGGATATGTAGCCCATGAGCATGGAAGGATCCAGGATGAGCTGGTAATCTTGGCACCATGGCATCACTTGGACCCTCAACCTCATGTTTATCATTAGAAGATGGTCAACATGACATCACTTTTCATCACTTTCTGCTTAGGACAGGAGGTTGAGCTAATCATACTCTTCAGCTCATGGTACATTATCATCACTGGTGGAATGATTCAGTCATTCGTTTTATTTCTTCTTTTTATTTCTACAGCCCATTTCTATTCCTCTCCTCCCATAGACAGCTCTTCTAACGCATTTAAGGTGATCTTTTTGTTTCATAAATACTGCTGCTTTACATGTGTGTACTTTTCATAGTGTCTTATCCTATTTATTTTGTTTTTATTTATTTGTTTTTACTAAGCTCAGGATCACGTTCTGAAGATCCATCCATGTTGGGGCATGTATATACACACTGAGTTTATCACACTCCAACAAATGAGCAGATTTCTAAGGGAAGGGTGAAGCCAATCAGACAAAGGGCATGCAGGGTGTGTCACAGATGAGTCAATGCAGGAGTCTGAGAGAAGGAAGGGGAAAGTTCCAAGTGGAACAGCAGCATATTCAGGCGCTTTCTCCCTGCCCAGCCTATGCACTCACCAAGAAGTCCAGAACAGGCTCCCAGCTTCTGCAGACACCACATTCAGCAATATCAGCCTGAAATGGGGGAAGGGAAGAAGCAAGAGGTGGAGGTCACAGCACAGTGGGTCCTGACCTAGTCTCTTCTGCTCTGACAAACCCACATCTTCTTCTAGGATGTCTGCAGTGGCTCAGTCTCACACAACTTCACCCAGGTTACACTGCTATGTGGTCAGCAGTGCATGTATGACTCTGGGGCTTCAGGCCGCTCCTCTATCAAGTCATAGGAGAGTTTTCCATGTGCCCTGGGCGTAGAAATTTGACCTGAGGGTCTGTCAAAGCTGGGAGCTAGGGGGTTGCTGGTCTTCGAAGGGGACCCAGTTTTTTGGCAGCTTTTTCTATCCTCTCTACATCTACACAGAACCAGAGAAATGGGCTGACTTTTTAATAAATCCAAATCAGTTTCACTTTTTAAAATTGAAATTTCACAGGTCATCAGCCTACCCCATGGCCCACTGCCCTTGGAGAGGATGGAAAAATAATTGGAATCATATGAACCAGTTTGATTAGAAAAGTGAATGTGGTTTGGAGCGAAGGCCTGGATTCCCTGTCCTTGGTGACTAACTTGACCTCGCCTTCCCCAAGCCTAAACCCTGTAGAGATGAAGCTGCCTTCCTGCCTGGGGAAATTAGCTCAACTTAAGAGGCAAGAGGTCACCTACTTCCCCAGAGGCCAAGATTGTTCACTACCAGAAAAAACAGTTGAAAAGTGAAAAATTCAGCTACACAATGGGGTGTTTCCAAACCTCTGATGGATGGCTGCCCCCACCCTCCAGCTCGCTGCAGTTATTATTTGTTTGATTGGGCTGTAGACACAATTGTAGACAACACAACTTTATCAATGTCCCCAGTTGTCAGAGTTTGCTGGGAGAAACTATTATATTTCAAGCTTGCAAATGGCTCTAAAAACCATGACGTGGGAAAGGGGTGGGGAAATGCATCCATATATCTTCATTAAGGTTACTTATTATGCATCTCTGAACATTTTCTGGGAGATCTGATACACGGCTTCTAATTTAGCAGAGACTGTATCAAATCAGGTTGAGTGACGGGAACAATTAGTTTGCTTCTCTTACTCAACCACGAATCAAGACAAACTCCCAGAAATCTATTCTTTGACTAGTTCCTACACTCTCTTCTTGGTCATCCTAAGTAATATGCAAAGATATATGCGCCAGGAGCTAATGGAGGGACACGGTTCTTCCTTAATGGTGCATTTCCATCCAGAAGCTTTCGAAGTTGTGCTTTGGAATCGGAAGAGTGCTTTCACTTGAGCAGTCTTTTCGAAGTTGTGAAACATTTTCTTTTATGACTAAGTCACTCACAAATCCCCTTAATTCCCTAAACCTAGGAACATGTCCACATTTTCCACAGAGCATGAATAGCAATCTCCCTGCACTGACAAGAAAAGGTTCTCCTATGAGACTTTGTAACTGGTCACACGAAAACAACCATCCTTCAAAACAAAGAAATCAAGACAAATGTCTTTTTTTATTTTTAGTTTTTAATGGTAAATTGACAAATTATAGTCATATAGTCATATATATTTATTAAGTACAAAGCGATGTTATGATTTATTAATACAATGTGGAAAAATTCAATAAACTAATTGATCCATCACCTCAAATACTTATCTTTTTTGTGGTAAGAACATTTGAAATTTACTTTCTTAGTGATTTTGAAATGTATAATACATTATTATTATATTCATAATACTTTGCAATATATCTCAAAGGGAAAAAAAACTATTTCTCCTGTGTAACTAAGGCTTTGTACTCTTTGAACATCATCTCCCAGTTCTCTCCACCCACCCCCAGCCTCTGGTAACCATCTTTCCACTCTCTGCTTCTTCTAGTTCATTTTTTTTTTTTTTTTAGATTACACATACAAGTGAGAACATGCAGCATGTGTCTTTCTGTGTCCTGTTTACTTCATTTAGCATAATGTCCTCCAGTCCCATCTGATATGATTTGGCTCTGTGCCTCCACCCAAACCTCACCTTGAATTGTAATAGTCCCCACGTGTCAAGCATGGGACCAGATGGAGATAGTTGAATCCCCCATGCTGTTCTCATGATAGCGAGTGAGTTCTCATGAGATGTGCTGGTTTGATAAGGGGGCTTTTCCCCCTTAGCTCTGCACTTCTCCTTCCTGCCATCATGTGAAAAAGGACATGTTTGCTTCCCCTTCCACCATGATTATAAGTTTCCTGAGGCCTCCCAAGCCATGTGGAACTGAGTCCATTAAGCCTCTTTCCTTTATAAATGACCCAGTCTCGGGTATGTCTTTATTAGCAGCGTGAGAACCGACTAACACACCATCTATGTTGTCGCTTCCCACTTACAGGTATTTACCCAGAATATTTGAAATCAGCATGTCGAAAAGAAGTTTGCTCTCCCATTTTCATTGCGGCACTATCCACAGTAACCAAGTTATGGAATCAGCCTAGACAAGTGTCTTCCATGAGTACCTTGTGAGTCTAAAATCTCCCAGTCCAAAACTTAAGAGTAGGGAATTGGTGAAAAGCCTCAGAATTGCCTCCAGCTGCCTGAGCTCTCCTGATAACCTATTTTGACCCCTGCAAACCAATCCCTCAGCCATATCAAATGCAGACCAGTAATGACCTCTAACAACGTGGAACTTAACAGCCCAGTCTCTCTGAGCCAGGAGTGGCTTAAGCCAGATGTGCATGCAAAATAGAGCTGGTAAAATTCTGAACAATACCTCTTGTTAAACATGTTTTTCCAAGACCTCCAGCTATCTATTGCTCCTTTTTTTTCTCTTTCTTTCTTTTTTTTTTTTTTAGGCTTAGTGAGGTGAACTACCTTTCCCCCACAGACCTCCCTGCAAATTGCTTTTCAATAATCCTAACACAACCTGCTGGCAGCCGTATTCTACATAACAATGCAACTCGAAAATACATCACCTGCAATTATAACTCTTGCTTTGATGTAAGACCAATTTAAAGATAGAGAATCTAGGTCTAATTAAGGCAGCTCAAGCTCAGGCTGATAAGGGCCACCTTCATTACAGCTCAAGTGAGCCCAAAGCAGCCCTAAAGAGTCAGGAATCGGCTGGGAATATTTTCAAGGCATTTCAAAGCACACTGCATTACAAAACAGGATTTTGGTCCCTGCATCTACTTCTATGGACTCACTAGCAGAGTTATTTCTTCCCTTGGTCTACCCATGCAAAACATTTTCTCAGTATCTGAAAGGCACAATGACAAAAAGAGGTACTGTTCTGGAAGATGCTTATCCTGCGTCAGTCCAATGATGTCAAGTCATCTCTACATAAAACCCTCCAGCGGCGTCCTGTTGCTCTTCGAATAAAATCTCATCTCCTTTTGTCCTGGCCCACAAGGCTTTGCACAGCCTGGGCCCCATCTATAGGTACAGCCTTATCTCACTGCCTGCTCCCCTTGGTTACAGGATTCAGCCACTACATGGAACTATGCCTGGCTCGTGGTACTGGTATTTGTGCTTCCCTCTGCCTGGAATCTTGTTCTCTGCATAGTTGGCTCCTTCGCATTGTCTCAGACCCAATGTCACCTTCTAGGAGAGCTCTTCCCTAACCACTCCATTTACAGTAGACACACTCTTCTTTCATATCATCCTGTTTCATTTTTTGTGAGTGATCTCTTTTGTTCATGTTTTAAATTTTGGATAGTTTCCTGGTACCTAGTAGAGCACCTAGTAAGCACTCAATACAAAATTGTAGAAGGAGTGAATTGACGAAAGGCAAATGGCCTCTTGTTAATGCACCGATACAATATGCAAGGGTTTGCTGGGGGTGGGGGGCTCAGATGCCTCTTGCCATGCTAAGACTCCTCCTCCAAGGACAGAAATGAGTGTCCCAAGCCTCTGCTTGGACACCTGTGGTGACATCTTGCCTTGTTGGCCATGGGAGCCCATTTTCCACAAAGCTGATTTGAATCTCCATGAAAAAACTCCAGGGTAGACATTACTCAAAAGCATTCATTGCAATGCTGACTTCCCTGCACCATCCCTTCCTGACAATGAGCAGGATGCAAGCAGTTCATTTTGGCTTCTGGCCCCCTCCACATAAAGGGCTTCCTGGCCAGATTTAGAATAATATTAACGAATATGAGGCTAGTGATGGTATTCAACATTTATTGAGTACATGCCATGTGCTGCATCCCGCTGCAAAGCCGCTGGCATACAATTAATTTGCAGGCATGAGGCTGTTGGGTGCCCTTCCCCACCAGCCGTGGGCACACTAATGAACTAAGTTTGTGCCTCAGCTTTGGCCTTGACCACAGCAGCGCTGGCCCAGCCAGAGTAGAGGCCATGATTACCAAGGGCCAGCTGGGCCCGAGCTCGGCTGGGGAGCCTCTGCACAGTGTGGCTGCCCTGCCGGCGCGCTGTGTAAATGATTTCACACTTCAGTGGCCGAATCAATTGGGTGTTTCTCTGCTTAAGAATTGCTGGGATAAAATGTTTCCTTCCCTATAGTCAGGGCATGTTCTTGGCCCTTCAGGGGGCCTTTGAAAAGGGCTGGTTTTGTATTTAAGAAGAAAGTGTCGCTATCAAGAATTTTTAATATATTCTTCAGCAATTGAGAGGTGACACTCGCCTCGGAACCCCCTGACAGAGATGCCTCTGAAGGGATTTGGAAGCATCCTGGGAGGGAGAAATGTCGTGTTGCCAGCTCTTGGCTGAAGACAGACAACTCCAGGATGGGGAGTGACGTCAGAGGTGGGGAGGCAGGGGAGATGTTCAGAAGAAAAGGAGGAGGGCAGAGCAGGTGGGGATATAGCCCCACATGGAGCTCATGGGGCCGCCCCTGGAAAAGGAAGCCAAGCCGGTGGCATCTGGGTGGTCAGCTGTGCTGAGGGCCTCTAGAGTGCATTTGGTAAGTATTGGGGAAAGGGATGGAGCTTCTTGTATTCTCCTTTGGCGTGTGAGTACCCTTAGAATTCTCATCTGCCTTAGAAAACCGACTTCGTATGACCTGAAACAAGGACATGCTATGAACCCCAGGGTGAGGCAAGAATTTCCACATCATGGGCATAGGCTTGGTTAGACTTTTGTTGGGGGGCGATGGTGGGAAGGAGGTGGCTCATCGTTTTTATCCAGTGCATACATTGGAGGTGGGGGCAGGGAGGCTGGATGGAGCCTTGGGTTCACAGGGCCACCAGAACAAGTTCTACCCTGGAGTATCTTCATGCTCCTCCATGGGAAGGGGCCAAGGGGGCCATTTCTGTAAGGTTGTTGCCTCATGGTGAGGGCAGGGGGCAGGTGAAGGAGGGAGAGATCTGGAGAAATCTTACAGGAACTTTCATCTTGAAACTTCCTGATCTGAGTTCCTCCGGGGAACTCAGAGGCTAATCTACCTGTGTGTAGGTGGAAGAATCAGTTCAGGCAACTAGCTGGTCAATTAATGGACAAGGCCCAGGCCCCAGTTCAAAATACTTGTTTTCCTGAAGAATTTAATCTATTTAGTCAAAGTGATTGATTCTCTTTCCTGAGTGGACCATGGATAGCAGCATCCTAGTCCTACGTGAGTCTCTGTTTCCACAAGTTTCCCCAAGCTGTTGTCTGCAGGCGAAGCAAGTACTTCTCCGCTATTCAAAGCAACAGCAGCTACCTTTTTTAAAAGTAAAATATACAAAAGAGAGCGATAAAGCCGGTCAGGGTGCCAGCACCCACCTCTGCTCCTCAGGCTCTCTCAAAGCCAGGAAAGAAGCTTCTGGAAGTTCAGCACAGTTGACTCTGATGACAGGTCTCACACAGCAATCTAAACCTAAAATAACATCTCTCATCTTATGGTCAATCATTGAATTGACTGTAATTTTTATTAAGAGGAAAACCGCCATTTCATATTTTAATAGAGTCTTTTCAGAAGAAAACAAAACTTAGAAGTGTGAAAAGATGGTAAAATCTAAAGATTCAACTACTCACAATGAATTTTCCATATGACCTGCTCAGGCACATGGATGAAAAATGAACATTGAATAATATACAGATGAAAAATCACAGGCAAATGAATAAGAGGGGAAGGTAAACACATCCATACCCCAAAAAAGATGCTGGACACTGTTGTCACCAGGAAGGGGTTGGACCTATCCCTACAAATTAAACAAATGAGACAACTATCTGTGTGGCCAAATCCCACCTCTCCAAATATTCAGACAATTTGAGCTGCAAAGTGCATTTCCCTAAATAGGGTAGTGGGCTTGGTTCTAGAGGCTTCTTGTAGCATCATAATCTGCCAGCACTGTCTCACTCCCAGGTAGCACCGCTAGGCAGAATAATCAGCCAGGATTCCTCCCCTGCAGTCCCCAGGCAGGGAGGGGGTTGGGGAGGAGGTGGCTTCAGACAGTATTGACATTGTCTTTGGTGCATCGGAAAACCTCTTCAAGATTTCTAATGCCTTCTCCCCAAAGATCGTTAGCTAAGTCTTCAGGTATATTCAATATTTTCAACTTAGGAGAGAGAACGCCAAGTCGATGCCATTGTCCCGGCATCTTTTCATATGGAAGCCTTTCAAATGCATAACCACATTATAAATGATCCCACCCCAGTCAGGGGGCCTCTCCACAGCATGAAGAATGGAGCCCATAAAGTCTGCTTGACATTCGAAACCTGCTTTGACCACCCATGGACTGCACGGGCCTCAATCTGCCTCGGGGAGGGCATGCGGTGCTGAGAGGGGCGCAGAGCACAGCTTTTGTTAGAACCCAGTGGTGTCTTCCAGAGAAGGGGGGCCCACTCCCAGAAGGCCCACAGCACTCATGCCAAAGACTGAGGCAGAGAGGCTGGAGACCTGGTGTCATGGAGCCCCCAGCCCCACACTGCACAGAAGCATTACTGTGTTTGGTGACATTGAGCACTAGCCATTCACTGAGGACTGGAGAACACCTGCCAGCCACCTGTCCTATCTGCCATCGTGTGACTACTGCTCTGCCCTGAGCTCCCTGGCTGGTGCACAAGCCTGGGCCTCAGTTTCTCCATCTGTCAGACACATTTAGGTGAAATGGTTTCCAGGATGATACAAGCATTCCCCTTCTAGGAGATTGTACCAGTTTCCTAGAGCTACAGTGACAAATTACCACAAATTAGGTGGTTTGAAACAACAGCATTGTACCCTCTCCCAATTCTGGGAGCTAGACATCTGCAGCCAAGGTGTGGGTAGGGCACATTCTCCCTGAAGGCTCTTGGGAAGGATCTTCCCTTGCTACTTCCGGGATTCCCGTGGTTGCTGGAAATCCTTGGCCTTCCTGGGCTCGTAGACGCATCACTCCGATCTCTGCCTGTTATCTTCACATGTCTGTCTTCCCTGTGTGTCTCCGTCTCTGTCCAAATTTTCCTCTTCTTATAAGGACTGCCAGCCATTTGATTAGTGTCACCCCAATCCCGTATGCCCTCATCTTAACTTGATTTTATCTGCAAAGACCCTGTGTCCAAATAAGGTTGCATTCAGAAGTGTCAGGGGTTAAGACTTGACATATATTTTGGGAGGATTTGATTCAACCCAGTACAGAGATTGTACATTTTCCTTCTATTACATTGAACTGAGAATTTGGCGTTTGTGTTGGCTTCAGGGCGATCACAGGGAATGTTAAGCACATGTGCTTTGTCTTGTAGGCTAAGGAAGAAGTTAAGCCACCTCTTCAGAGACTGAGGATATCTGTGTCCAATATTCTGGAGGCTGACTTTGGACAAAACTTCCCCTTGCCACCGTTCTGAAATCTTCAGCCTTCTCCTTTACTGGATGATGGAGTAGAGGGGCTGAGAAGTGGCTGGAGTTTGCACAGCTGTGATGGGAGTTGCAGCATCACCTACTGACTCAGGGAAATCTGCTTTCAAATCCTGGCTTTGACTTCCTCCTAGTAGCCATGTTCACTTGAGAACATCCCTTCATCCTATAAAACTGGGGATGATGAAGACAAAACAATACTTGCTTCACAGGGTTATACTGAGGATTAAATGAGTTCACAAATAATAAATGTGGTTATTGCTCTGCCTGGAACTCAGGGCTGGATAAAGTTCAGTCATAGTCATTGGTAGACCTGTTTGTCTGAGAGGGCACCTTATTGGATCTGGGAGTGCGGGTGAGTAGATTACTGCAAAGTTGCCAAGTTCGATTGAATGTTATGACCCAAAGACATGTCTAAGAGATTGTGCAGGTTCTGCTACCAGTAAGAAAGACATTAAATGAGCACCTACCGTGTGTCAAGCTACTGCTATGTGCTTTACATTCCACATCTTGGACACAATTAACCTAAAAGCTGGGGCCTATTTTTATGCCCATTGCACAGATGAGGCAACTGAAGCCTAGAGTACTTCAGTGTCTTGCTCAGGTCACACAGCTGACTCTGTAGCCCTAGGCTTCCAACCCAGGTAAAACTAATGACCTCTAAGTTCTCCTGGCCTTAGATTCCCACCCTAGCATCCTCTGATGGGGAAGAACTGGGACTGGAATGGAAAAATCTTGCCTTAAGCCTTGGAAGGCAAGCCAACCATGCACATAGAAAGCACAGAATCCTGGGACCAGGCACTCTGGCTCACGCTTGTAATCCCAGCACTTTGGGCGGCCAAGGCAAGCGGATCACGATGTCAAGAGATCGACACCATCCTGGCCAACATGGTGAAACCCCGTCTCCACTAAAAATACAAAAATTAGCTGGACGTAGTGGCGCTTGCCTGTAGTCCCAGCTACTCGGGAGGCTGAGGTAGGAGAATCGTTTGAACCTGGGAGGTAGAGGTTGCAGTGAGCCGAGATCGTGGCACTGCACTCTAGCCTGGTGACAGAGTGAGACTCTGTCTTGAGAAAAAGAAAAGGAAAAAGAAAGAAAGTGCAGAATTCCTGGCAGGACCCAGGCTGACACGCACACCTGAAGCAGAAAGACCAGCCCAGGGCCTGGCTAGCTCTGCTCACAACTGGAAGCAGCTTGCTCTCCAACCCCAGGTTTATGAGCACCACTCCCCATTTCCTCTTTTCCATTCTTTCAGCCAGAGAGGAGCCACAGTCACTCCCAGATCCTCCTCACATTGCAGCTTAGGAGTTCCCAGCAGCAAATACAAACACACACAAATGAGAGTGACAGCTCCCGTCCTGGAAGCTAGATTCCCCTTCACCCTTTCTCAGGCAGAAACATGCAGGGGTATAAGCTAAGGTCCCAGGGTCACAGTTGGCCACTGTGTAATTCCAAGCCTCATGCCTCGCTTCTCCCAGCTCCCAGCTCTGTGCACAAGCTTTGGCACAGTTGTAGCTAATGGCCAATCAGAGTCTGGCAGGTCAATGCCACTGGGAGATCATTTTTCACACTGTGACAGCCACAGAGCCAAAGTAGGTAGAAGGTGTGGGGGAAGGGGCCACCAGCCTTCAGCCTCACTCCCAGCCCAGTGACACTGTCACTGCTGGCTGCCACCCTCCCCGGCCCACCATGCTTGCATATCCTTTTCCTTCCTGCCTGGCTAAAGGCTTTGACTTAAGCCCACTCTAATGTTCAGGGTTTTGAGAAGCAGGAGGTTCATTACCAGGGAAGCAGGGATAAACACCTAGTCCATCAAGAAATTGGGATTCTGCCCAAGATGTTGACTGTTTTCCTACTGATGGGGGAAGTTACCAATCAATCATTCCTAGGCATCAGTTTCCTCATCTGCTAAATGGGTATAATACCATCCTCATGTATGAGAATTGAAAGAATGTCCCCAAAGCACTCATCTTGGAGCCTGCCACATGCAATAGACGTTGCCTACATCATTATCATCATCATCATCAGAGGAATGCTCATGAATTTAGAAAGGGTGCTTAGCTGCAATTTTGGGCAGGGGAGTGGAAAACAGGGCTGGTCCAATGATTCATAGGAGAAGGATGGTAACCTTGACTTTCGCTTTCCTGGTCTGGACTTTGTGGAAATGGGGAGGAAGTGGCAGAACAACTATGTGAGAAAGGAAGTCAGGGAAGATGGGTGTTAGAAGAAAAGAGAAACCAAACTTCTCCCAGGCCTGGCTAGTGCCAGAGTCTGGGCTAGAAACACAAGCTATTTCATTTAGTCTTCCCCAGAGCCCAGCCAGGCAGGTAAAGTTTCTGTTATTTTGCAGAAGAGGAAACTGAAGGTTAGTGATCATAAGAGACATGCCCCAAGTCCCTTGGCTGGGTAGAAGATGATGTTGAGATCTGAACCCAACTCAGGCCGACCGTGTCAATGTGAACAGCAGTTTCACACCACCGGTGGAGAGAAAAGCTACCTCCTAGACATAAACATCAACAAAGGCCAAAGCTGGAAAGTGCCTTGATCCATAAGTCCAGTACACCTTTTGTAGATTAAGGAAACCAGGCTCAGAGAGGTTAAGTGACTTGTCAAAAGACACATAGTGAACTGGTGATGGGATGAGAACCAGAGCCCAGAGCTACAACATTGTGCCAGGTTACTTCAGAATGGTCTCAGAATGCTCACAGCTCAGAAATACAGGCTTGTATTTGAAAGGAAAAGAGACATTTTGAATGTGCAGAAAGAAAGTTCCAGGAGTCTCTTGGTGAGGAGTTTGGGTGAGTGCCTGTCCTTTCCTTTTCCTTTTTCATCTCACACCAGGGGGCTCACCCTCCTGCAGAGCCCCTTCCTCCTTCTGCCAACTGAGGATTTCACAGCTGACTCTGACAATGAATATGATTTCCTCATCTCAGTCTTACCGAGGAGAAAGGATCAAACACCTCACTTTCAGGATTCGTGAACTATTGTTGAAGGGGTAATAGACCCCTGTACATGTAATTTTTCAGGAAACTTTTGGGTCTTGAAAATATACATTGTGTCAAGAGGCTGCATCATTTAGAAGAACATTCTTGCCAATCTTGAAAGGATTTTTGTAGCTGCTGTTGAGAGCTGTGCCCAACAAAAGGGGCTGGGTTAAATGTTTCTTATTAAGCTAACCTAGGATCACAGCTGTTTAGGTGCCTTCAACTTGAATCATTCTTATCACAATGACAACAATATTATTCACAACAGTATTTATGGAATGTTTTTCTCTGTGTCCGGTACTGTGCTGAACATGTTACATGAGTTCATCTCACTCTCACATACACCCTCCACACACACCCCTGCCACGTAGGTAGTGTAGTTAATATTGCCATTTTACAAGTGAGAAAATTGAGGATCAGGGAGGTCAAGTCACTTGCCCAAGGACACACAGACATTTAGAAGCCAGGGTTTAAACCTGGGACATGCACCTCCAAGCCTTCATCATGAAGCCATTGACTAAAGAGACATCAGATGAAGACACACCCACCTGTCTTCCTATGTCTCACCAGCCATTACTTTCAAACAGGTATGCCCAATTTCCCGCTCTTACCTGTGAGCTTGGGCCTGTTACAAGGCCTTCATATATCCAGTCAACAAACCTCCCCACATACTGACTCTGATGGTCTGAACATGTGTGCTCCTACCAAAATTCTGTTGAAACCTCATCTCCAACGTGGTATTAAGATGGGGGCCTCTTAATGAGCCCAGATGAATGGGAGTAGTGCCCTCATAAAAGAGGCCTGAGGGTACTCTTTCACCTCTCTCCCTTTCACCACCTGAGGATGCAGCAAGAAGGCCAATCTAGGAGAAGGAGGGCCCTTACCTGATTCTGAATCAGCCAGCACTTTGATCTTGGACTTCCCAGCCCCCAGAACTGTGAACAATACATTTCTATTGTTTTTCAATTATCCACTCTAAGGTATTTTGCTTTAGCGGCCAGACAGACAAAGACACGGATCATCTAACTAGGAGACAGGTGCTGTCCTGTGCTCTGGAGATCAAAGGGTGAAGAAGGTGATGTTCTGCTTTCAAGGTCCCATTGTCTACTGGGTGAGGCACGCCATAAACGGGGACATGAGGCCCCCAGTGATAACAGAACAAAGCATGGAGGGGATAGAGCTAGGAGCAGCCAAACCTGCAAAGAATGTGGCACTGAAGCTCAATCTCTAGGAAATTTCAAGGATGAAGGGGAGCTTGCTCGACACAGAGGAGGCCCAGGGGCCATTTTATGCTGAAGGCACAGCATGGACGACAGCACAGAGGCATGAAAGGGCCGGGCAGGCCTGAGATCAGTGAGAAGAACGGCCTGGATTCCAGGCGTCGTCCTGACCTTGCTGGAGCATTCAGCGCTCGCTGCCCTGACGGCTGTCCTGAATTCTCACTTCCTTCTGTATGTTCCTAATCCCCTTCTTTGATTCCTGGGGCTCTCTATTTCTGCTGGATTTGGCTGTTTGTCTGCTTGGCTGTTGCCCACTCACCAAGTTTCTGATTCACAGCATCTCTTGACTTTTATACTAACAGGTCCTAAATTTTTGGAGGGCCAAAATGATTTCTAAATTTAGGACCTCTTAGGATCCCTGCTTCCCCGCACTGAGCTGGGAAACGAAATAGGTGCTTTAAAAATCGTGGTGGTGAGGAAATTCTATCCTGGTTTCTGTTTGTTCCTCTGAGGATGGTGCCCACAAGTCCAGGGCACACTCTGGGCCACTCACCAGGTGGAGGGCTTCAGACCCCTGCCTCCTGAGCCAGGTGCTGGGAGGGCACTTCCCCCTGCCCTCCCTCTTCTGCCCTGGCCTCCTATCCTTGGCCTTCCAGGTACCTGTCCCTGAGTCCAGTCTCCTGAGCCAAGTTTTCTGGAGACTGGACTCAGGGACAGGTACCTGGAAGGCCAAAGATGGGGAGGGAAAGTTACTGTAACCATCCAATATCCAGGGTGGGTTTTGTGGAGGAGGTCCAGAACCCCATCACATATGCCATGTTTTGACATGAGTGCATCTGTGTATTTTTAGGGAAGTAATTCAACGTAGGGTTTAAAGAATCAGGCTCAGAAGCAAGGGTATCTGGGTTCAAACCTGACTTTACTTCTTAGTAAGTGGTATGGGTTGATTGTGTCCTCTAAAAAGATATGGTGAAGTCCTAGCCCCCAATACCACAGAATGTGACCTTATTTGGAAATTGGGTCTTTACAGATGTAATTAGTTAAAATGAGGTCTGGTATCCTTCTTTAAAAAAAAAAGAGGAAGAAGAGACACAGACAGACACAGAGAAAGAGGTGACCATAGAGGCAGAGGCTGGAGTTATTCAGCTGCAAGCCAAAGACTGCCAAGCATGGCCAGCAACAGCAGCAGCCAGGAGAAAGGTGTGGGACAGACTCTACCTTCAAGCCTTTAAGAGAGGACGGCCCTGCCCACACTTCGAGCTCTAGTTCAGACCCTCCCCAGAACCGTGAAAGAATACATTTCCATTGTTTTAGGGCACCCAGTTATACTTCCTTGTGGCAACCCTGGGAAACGAATGCACAAAGTATAGCTGTGGCCGAGTTACTTAACTTTCTATGCCTCAGTATTTGCATTTGGCGAGAATAAATAGTATCTGCCTTCAAGGCTTGTTCAGAGGTTAAATAATCCAGGAAACATTCAGCATAGGGCCTGGCACAAGGTCAGTACTCCACAAAAGTTGTCATTATTCCTACTTACATGTTCGTTTTTGTAGGAAAAAGGACCATGGATTTTATTGGATTCTCAAATAGATCACGTCCCAAAAAGAGGGTTAAGAAGCACAGCCCTGGGTCTTTCTATCTACAGGAGACTGCACAAACAGATAGGCAAAAGGCCACCCCTGCCAAACAGAGCCTTGTGGAACTCCACCCTCCTCCAGGACTCCCAATCCTGTGATTGTGTGCAAGGTCCTGCTCTGCCACAGAGGAAAGACACTGGAATTCTCTGAGCACCTCCTCTGCACTAGAGTTGCACAAGGTACTCATGATTCACAAATATGGCCTCATGGCATACTTATAACCATTCCAAGGGGCAAGAAAAATCATCTCCATTGTATAAATGAAGAAATCAAGTGATCAGTCACTCTTGCTCCCTCCTGCTAGAGACAGCCATCACCCACCTTGCCTGGGACATATCTCAGAGGACCATGAGACTTCACAGATTTGACCAAGTAGGTAGTTAGACAAGGGGATCCCAAAACCAGAAAATCATGGGGACAAGTCCTCAACAAATGTCACAGCTTGGCCACAGTGAGGTGCTAACTTGGTGTTAAACAGGAAGTCAAAATTGTTTAGGAGACAAAAGTGGAATGAAATCATCCTCTGGCTTTTCATGTGACAATGGAAAATTACATCACAATCCACCGAGTTACAGACTGTTACTGCTGATTCTCCCTGTGCCTGCAGACTTCTCCATGTCCACCCCCAGCCACTCAGCAGATGATGCTAATGAATGGGTATGTTCTCTTCTAGGAGAGGGCAGACAACATGTCACCCAGGGCATTTCCTTTTTGGCTTCTGCTGCTAAAAATGTCCAGTCCAGGTCATTGTCCAGGTACAAAAATCAACTTAGCCATGTCCCTCAAAGCAATGACTCTTTTTTCCACTTCCATGAGATAGCTCAGTTTCCTTTATTTGGCCAAGCATTGTCCTTTAATGCATGAACTTCCTCAAACCATCCAGGAAAAAGCTGGAAAGCAAACCCTAAATGCACAGTTACAATGCAATGGGCCATTAACTTAAAGTCTCCAAGAGATTGGCAGCAAGATGATTTTCCCGGATGGCAGAGCCACATCTGGAGGAGCCCGAGGAGTGCAGGAAGCATGGAGGTGTCTTGGCCAAGTGGTGATTTCTTCACCCCAAGCCATGGCTAAGTGTGTGTGCCAGCATCTGCCACCTACTTATGTTTGGAGCTTGGTAGGAATGGTTGATTCTATCTTTAAATTGGTTCAATCCTTTTGACTAATTTTGTGGGTTTGTTCAGTCCCTCAAAAGTCAGAAGTTTTTTTCAAATTTTTATTAAAAACAACTTTTCTCTCAAATGTGTTAATTAACTGAGTGAGTACAAATGACCAAACTGGTTGGGTATACTTATATATACAACTAATGCCACACATGTAGATCAGGATGGAGAAATGATTGAATTTTTTTACATACGGTAAGAAATTACCACCTGTCTTGATCCTGGGAGGGAAGAAGGACATAAGTATGAATCATCCAAACTGAGTTTCTGCCTGGGGGAAGTTCACAACCTGCATGCCTCTCCTTGTCCCTTTTCCTGCCCCACCTGTGTTGATTTGGACCCAATCTTGGCCAGCGTAGGGTCTGAATTCTGATTGTCTGGGCCACCTTTCCTATAAAAGAGAATCTTGAGAAGAGATGTTGCAGGAGACAGCATTTCTGCTCCATTCCAGATGTATCCTTCCTGGGTTATTTCAACATTTCCTTCCCAGATATGAGATGAGATGCCATATGTGAGCACAGAACTCCATCTGCATCTGGCAAGCATGCTGACATTAGTTTCTTCCTCAGTGGTAGTAAAAAGACCAAGTTGCGGAGACCTCAGCCAGCTCCCCCAGATACCCTGGGAGTCCTGGAGCAGCTTAACATAACCGGGCCAAGTGGCAAACAGAGAGAAAAGCGAGCAATGTCCAGTAGATTCCAACATCTCTAGGTATCGATCACCAAAGCTCTCAGAGACCTAGCTTAGCACAGAGCCATATTCTCTCACCCGGATATCTTTTAAAATAAGCACAATTCCTTGGAAGCTTTTGGACCCTTTTCTAAGCATGACTCAGCAGTGCCTCCCAACTCAAGTTTAGGGTTGTGAATCTTTCTTTATCATCATAGCCTACCAAGTCATTGCCTCACACTGTAGTCTGGTCACCAGTTCATGGAGTGGGCCCCCCAATAGCCTTCTTGTACACTTGGAACTTAAACATTGTAAAAGGCAATAGCATTTACAGCAAACTTGAGTGGCCCAAAATACGCAGTTCCATTCACCTGATCTCTCATCGCCGACAGACTCAGCAGCCTTGCCAGAAAGCACAGGATCCCACTAATTCGCTACCGACCTGCCAACAGCGTGCTGCCGATCTCTGGGATATAAGAGGGCTCAAGCATTCATCATCCCCCAGTGGGATGTTTCACTCTCCCCTGACTTTGTTCTGGATGTTTGGAAATAGAACGATGTTGATTACTTCTTTAGAAGAAAGTGCCACAGCCACTTCCTCACAGTCCCATGGCCAGCCTCCCAAAATGCACCATATAAATATTTATTATAGCATAACCGGGGTCAATCTGAGTTCATTAGTTTTTCTGATTATCCCCAGCATTTGATGTGAGAAGGAGATACTGTAAATATTTACTGAGTACTCCGATCAGAGAGTCTGGCTTTGGCTCCAAATGGCTCACCCACATCTCACCCACAGGCGAGACAGGCACCAGCGCACGTGCACTAAGGGAAAACCCACAGGGACATGGTGGAGTTGCAGCTGCAAGCCAGGACAGCCACTCTGAGAAGGAACAGCCAAACAGGAGGTGCCCTGAGCTCTGAGTTTCTATAATGGAAGCACCTTTAATTATTCATAAACACGAGGGTTTAACACTATTTATAGTATTAAAGTTAATCATTTATTTAGCACAGTTTCTCCAAACGAGTTCAAGATAACCTTTATAATGCTCATTAAGCAGCAACTTATAATAATTAGTACTTGTTCCTTTTCTGTCTGCCCAGCTAGACCATAGACATCCCAAAGGCAGGGCCAGTATCTGACTGGTTGACTGCTTTATTTCATGTTTAGAACAGTCTTTTACATAGTAGGTGCTTAATATGTATTGGTAGATGAAATACGTCAATTAAGACCTTGGCTTTTCATTTGACTTCTAAAAAGGCACTTAGAAAATCAAATATATATATATATTATTTCAAGGCTTCCTTCAGTTCAGGTAGATTCAGCTCCCAAATTTGGGTTACCTTAAGCGTCTGTCTTTGGGGTCGTCTAAAGAGACCCATACAGAGAGTTAGGAGGCCTGGTACTCTTTCCACCACTGACCAGCCGTGTGAGTCAGGCCTAATAATCTTAAAAATGAAACACAAATCCCCAAGCCCACCACTCTAGTAATATCATTGCATTTTTAAACAGGTCTTAGAAATGGAAAAGTCTGGACTTAAAGGGCTAACGTTGACTTAGACAAGCACTGACTTAGATCATTGATCAAGAGTTTTTCATGTGGAATCCTTGGATCCCCTAGAGATTCATGTTTCTAGGGCTATGAAACCCCTGAAATTGTATGCACAGATGCAAACAATACAAATGTCACTTACATCTGGTAAGAGAGACCGCATAGCCTTAACTAGACTCTCTAAGGACTCCATAATGAAAATAAAGTTAAGAATCGGTCTCTCTGTTTCTCTAAGAGTTGGGATGGTGGTGGGACAGATTAACTCTGGCCTGCTTGGCACATAAATGCATGGTGAACATGCGCACCTTCTCCTAGCACTGGACACCCCTTCCATCCTCTATCCCTGCCTGAGGTTTGCTCCCACCCTGGTCTATTAGCCCATCTTCCCTTCTGTATCCTGTGCTCCCAAAGTGACGAGTGGCTGCACTGGCCAGGACTGAGGACCTGCAGATTGATGCATCACTGTGGGCCTTTCCAGCCCTACATTCAAGCCTATTCCTGGCCTTTTCCTTCTCATCTTTTTTTTTTTTTTTTTTTTTTTTTTTTTTTTTTTTTGAGACGGAGTCTTGCTCTGTCGCCCAGGCTGGAGTGCAGTGGCGCAATCTCGGCTCACTGCAAGCTCCGCCTCCCGGGTTCACGCCATTCTCCTGCCTCAGCCTCCCGAGTAGCTGGGACTACAGGCGCCCGCCGCTGCGCCCGGCTAATTTTTTCTATTTTTAGTAGAGACGGAGTTTCACCATGGTCTCGATCTCCTGACCTTGTGATCCGCCCGCCTCGGCCTCCCAAAGTGCTGGGATTACAGGCGTGAGCCACCGCGCCCGGCCCTTCTCATCTTTAATTGAGTGCACAATGCTGTACAAACATACATTTTACATTTGCTACATTCTAAAGCAATAGTCTATTCTATTCGAATCTGCCTGTGATGCTGGCTTTGTGGAATGTTTTTGAGAGAAAGAGTGCAGGTGTCTCTCTAGGACTATGAGGGTAGTGACTGCAGGCCTGATTGCCCCATTCTGTGTAGAGCAGAGTATCTGCATGAGTAGTATCAAGACTTGAGACTTGAGTCCTATAGCCCAGATTCCAGCCAGGAATTAGTAGCGGGAGATCAGCTGGATGCATTACTAGCAGTTTCTAGTGGCTGTGTGTCAGCATCCATTTAGTGAAAGTGCTATTTGTCTTGACTCTTCTGCCTGCCATTTAATTGTTAGAACACCTGCCCTTCAAGTTCAGACTTTTCCATTTCTAAGACCATTTAAAAATGCAATGATATTATTAGAGGAGGTGAGGTAGGGGATTTGTGTTGCTTTTTAGAGGTTATTAGCTAACACCTTAAGTTGTCACACTAAACCAAGGAGAGTCAGCTACTTGTAAGTGGGCGAATAATTTTATTTCTGTGGGCTCTTGTTTCCTCAGCTCTACGATGAAGTGGTTGGGTTATAGTAAGCAAATAGACTTCAACTCCAGTGTAACTCCGGGTGCCTAGCTCCACGCTTCTGAAACTGTATTGTGTATAGAGATCCTCCAGGATCTTGTTCAATGCAGATTGTATTAGTTCATTTTCATGCTGCTGATAAAGACATACCCAAGACTGGGTAATTTATAAAGAAAAAGAGGTTTAATGGACTGGACTCACAGTTCAATGTGGCAGGGGAGGCCTCACAATCATGGTGGAAGAAAAGGCACATCTCACATGGTGGCAGACAAGAGAGAATGAGAGAGCTTATGTAGGGAAACTCCCCTTTATAAAACCATCAGATCTCATGAGGCTTATTCACTACCAGGAGAACAGCACGGGAAAGATCTGCCCCCATGATTCAATTACCTCCCACTGGGTCCCTTCCACAACATGTGGGAATTATGGGAGCTACAATTCAAGATGAGATTTGGGTGGGGACACAGCCAAACCATATCACAGATTCTAATTCAATAGTCCTGGAGCAGGGTTTGTGATTCCAAATATGTCTATCAAACTCTCAGATGATACCAGTGCTGCTGGTCCATGGAGCACATAGGTAGCAAGGTTCTAAACTACTGTATCAGGAGAATGTTGAGGCTAGTCTGGACCCATGAGGAAAAAGTAGCAGGACTAATGAGAAGGAAGAGGCAGCACGTGAATTTTTAATACTCAGACTAGATGTTTCTAAAGGAAGCCTTTAAAGTCTAACACAGTCATTCTCAAAATTGGTCCCCTGACTAGCAGCAACAGCATCACCAGGAAACTTGTTAGAGCTGCACAATCTTGGACCCTCTCATGCCAGACCCTACTGAATCAGAAGTGGGCTCCTGCAATCTGGAGTTTAACATGCCTTTTAGGTGATTCCAGCACATGTTCAAGTTTGAGAAGCATTCATCAACATACAAGTCTTCTACAGAATAAATGACTGTCAGCTCAGGTCAGGAATATGCACAGCTTCAGCAAGAGAGACAGGGGTGTTGTCCCAACGGAGAAAAGAGGTCTAGATAATACACTTTGATGGAGGCCAAAAACACCCCTCCCTATTTACTTCGTATTCAACTATGGAGCTCTGATAAAAAATTATTAAATATTAAGAGCACACTTCAATCTTCTTTGGTATACCCCAATTAAGTTTATTTTCCAACCCACAAAATGTAACATGGTAGCATGATCTACTTGTCATTTCCACAGCCTAGGGAATTGCGCCTAGTGAGTTTTGGACAAAATTCCATTTTGTTCATAGCTGGCACGTGAGTTGACTCTTGAGCTTGACCAACTGTTCCTTCCTGATTGGACTGTTTCCATATTGCCTAGACATTTTAAATAGCAAGAATAGTCGAGTGCTGAAACCTTGGGTTCAAATAGAGTCCTGACCCAAGAAAAATTAATGATACTCCAACCACCTGTACCTTCTTCAAAATGGTAGAAAAATAATCAATACATCAAAAAGTAGGAAAGGACTCTCTCCTTGTACCCCATCTCCACTACTCTGGGAAAAATACTAAAAATCAAGAAAAACAGCACTCAGGTGTGAAACAGATTATGAATCAGCTGGAGGCAAAGAAGTTGCAATTCTATCCAATTACGCCAATTTAATTGGGTGTTAAAAAAATCCTAGGTCCCAACAGTAGTTTCTTGGCCAGACAGAGGTCTGTATTGAGAGTGAGTAGCACCTCTATTTGTTAGGAAATGTGATTTCGGGCTGGGGAGGGAAAGCAGCACACATTGCTTAGAGTACCCCAAGATGGGCGCCATTTTGACTTTGAGGAATCTGAAGCCTGGTTTGGATGGTGAAGACTTCAAAGTTCTTCTCCAGCACTTGAGAGAGCACGGTCTGAAGCAAGCCCCTCCAAATTCTTTTAGTCCATGGGCTACTAGGGAAAGTTCTATATTCAGTCTCTCCCACTCACTTCTTGTAAGTCTCAAATCAACCCCCAAATATGTAAAAAACTGGACACAACTTGAATGTCCAGCGTGAGAGAAAGGTTGAGAGACTTATGCTACATGGATAACATGGTGACCAGTGAAGCCAGCATAAACGTTCATGAAGAATTTCTAATGGCAGGGAGAAATGCCTGTGATGGAATGTTAAAAAATGTGGGATACATGATTGTGGTATGGTGTGTTCTCATCAATGTCCAAAAGGACATAGAAAAGTACCCCGGATTCATAAGTGACTTCCATTCAATGATGGATTAACAGGCAATCGTATTTTCTCTGTCTTGTTTTATTGCATTTTACAAAATGCCACAACTTCATGTATTATTAATTTCTTTCCTTTTCTTTTCATTTTTGAGACAGAGTTTCGCTCTTATTGCCCAGAATGGAGTGCAATGGCATGATCTCAGCTCACTGCAACCACTGCCTCCCAGATTCAAGCGATTCTCCTGTCTCAGCCTCCCAAATAGCCGGGATTACAGGCATCCACCACCATGCCCAGCTAATTTTTATATTTGCAGTAGAGACGGGGATTTACCCTGCTGACCAGGTTAGTCTCTAACTTGTGACCTCAGGTGATCCACCCAACTTGACTTCCCAAAGTGCTAGAATTACAGGCATGAGCCACTGCGCCTGGCCTATTATTTTTTACACAGAAACAATAAGTTTAATTTAAACAAATTTGCTCCTAGTTAGATGTGTCACTTTAATTTGACTGGCCTATCCTCTATACCTGGCTTACACTTTTTTCTTTCAAACCTTCTGCTCCAAGCCATTCCTTCACCTGGCAGAGTCTCCTTGCTCCTCTCTGCCTACAAAAACTTTCTCCATCCTTCAGCCTGTTGGGTCCTCTATTCTTCCATGGAAGCCACTGGGACCATTGCAGTTGTACAGCATCCCCTCTTCTGAACTCCTGTACCACTGTTTCATCCACACCATTTGAGAAGCCTTGGAATGTGAGAATATTTCACTATCAGCCTGTCGTGGGGCCCAGGCATCAGTTCTTTTTAAAACTCCCTAGGTGGTTCCGGTATGTAGCCAGGATTGAGAATCACTCTAATCAAGTCAAAAGTCACCTCCTATCTATACAGTAACCATCTGTCCCAGATTTTCTGTGCCAATTCTATTTCAAATGTCTGTCATTGATCCCACATAAACCACAGAAGCTTCACAGAAATCCCAATGTTCCAGTGCTTAACTGTCATTATTATTATTATCACCATATTAACCATGTCTCTGAGATGCACTTGGATACCAGACCGGCGTTACAGTTTTTTGAGTGGTTCAGATATATTTGTTTTGAGTTCCACAGGGATTTAGACCAAAAAAAAAGAGACACCAAATTAAATTTGTGTTTCAGATGAACAATACGTACTTTTTAAGGATGCATATAGCCCAAATATTGCATGGGAGATACTTATCCTAAAAGTTTATTCAATGTTTATATGAAATGCAAATTTTAACTGGGCATCGGTACTTTATCTGGCAACACTTGGTTCAGAAGAAGGATTTCTGTACTTGAGAGCTTTTACTTTTTTACAGTGGAGCCCTCATATAGGCCAGGCTTCACCCTCAAAGTGGCAGAGTTACTGACTGCAGAATAGACTAACTCTAGAATCGGCAGGGGAAAAGGCCCAGCTTTCTAGGTTCTGTCCCCGAGGGGGCTTGTTAGTAAAATTTTACTTGCAGAAATACAGATAAGGCCAAAATATAAGTATTACTTCCAGGTTGCATCTGGAACTTGAAACTCAATAGTCTATATGGGCAGCGGCTCAAAGTACAAGGTTCTGGAGTGAGATCATTCTAGATGCGGCTCTCACCTCTCCCTGCCAATGTATGACTAGGGGCAAGCTAACTAACTTCCATAAGCCTCAATTTTTCTCCTGTGTAAAATGGGAATACTAATGTGTTTATACCTAATTGATTGGTCTGAAAATTAAATGAGATCATGTTTACAAAGTTCTTCGCATAGTGCTCGGTGCATTATTACTATTATTAATATATAAGCAATTTTTTCATATTCAGCCAACAAGCAAACAACATATACCAGGCGGCTTGCTGCTGCTCCACCCAACTACCCTCTGGTCCTTATCTGACCACTTCTGATACAAGCAGACCGCAATGCCTGGGAAGGGGGCAGGAGAGAAGCCTGCTACAGGAAAAGAGGGTGAGATTCTTTTAGAATTTGAAATTGAAGACTGCTTAAATAAGGCGTATCCTGGTTGGGTCGGTGGAATTTTATGCAAAGAAAAAACAAGTGGCTGACCTTTGTGAAAAGATGTGAAAAGATGTTACGCACCTGCATGTGGTCCTCGAGCAAGTCCAAGTAGAAATGAGTGGCCAGAGTCATCACACACACTGAGGTCTTTGATCGGCCCCGACTGCTGGAACCAAAGGCCAGTGCAACTCCTGTGCGTTACTTCTTCAAATTCCTGCAAGTCAAAAACCATGTTTCACTTCTCAGCAATTGTTTCTACCCTGGGGCAATTCAGGATCACCTCTTCTGATGCTACCCAGAGCCACCCCTTCTGGAATAGCAAGACACTAACCAGACTCAAGGTTTTGGTTTCTCAAAAACAAGTCTGAAAAATATCACCAGGGACAGCCCCCCAAAAATGCCAGCCTGCCTGCTCCCTGGCAGTCCTTAAAGAGACACATCAGCTGCCAGTCACTGTCAACTTTCTGCCCAGATGGAGACAAGCCACCATGTGGGGAGGAGAAGGAGACCATGCAGCTATACCAGGTGTTGGGCACACTGTTTCCACACAGATCCCAGGAGGGGACTGAAAACGGAGCCTAAAGGGGAAAGTGGGCATGAGGGAGTCAGGAGCCCCAGGAGCAGGTGGCTTCAGGTCATTCCTCCAAGTTCATCTTCTCCTCCAAGAATGTTGGATTATTGGGAGCTCTCGAGACATGTTTAGGGAAGCGGGTGGAGAGGAGGAAGTCCTAGCCCCATCAGTACACAGGCAAATCACCTAACCTTTCTAAGTCCCAGTATCCTCCTGTGAAACAGGGATAACACTTTCTTTGCTCCTCTTACAGTGGCGGAGAGGGTCACAGGAGTTCACAAATGTGAAAGTGCTTGGCAGACTATAAAGCACTGAAGATATTCTGCGTTTTGCTATTACATCTCTTTCTTCACTAGAACAAAGCATCTATGCAGATGCTGAAACAGACAAAGTGAGGAAGAACTCCATGGTCTCCCCTCGCCTTGCAAGCTTAAGCCAGGAAGGCTGTCCAGGAATCCACAATAAACAACTGCCGCTGACCTGTTCTGTTTCCCGCACCATGGACCTGAGTTCTTTTCTAAAATCTGTTCTGTAGCAGGGAAGGTAAAGCTGGTAAGCCTCGGAGGGACACAGGGGGTGGCTAAGGAAAGCCGTGGGCTGGTGACGCTCTATGAGTTAGGAGTAGAAAGCCATCCTATTTGCTAAATGCAACTCAGAAACAGGATTGACCCTCTTCGTCTCTGCGCCGGCTGTCCACCCAAGTGAGGTGACAACACAATGCAAAGGCAGGGGGCTGGTCCTGTGGTTTCCCATCTGGTCTTGTTTGGCTTTTGGAGTTTGGCTCCTTTGACAGACACATGGAGAACAGCCTTGTCATTTTGAATCAGACAGTCGGCCTTCGTGTACATGAATACGTGTGAGATTTCGCACGTTTGCTAGAGGAAAGAGGCCATGGAGCGGGAGAGAAGGCACATTTACATTCTCTGCCAGTGTTTGGTTTTTTAAAGGAAAAAAAAAAATAGACATTTCACAAGGCATGCTATAAACCAAGGTCAGTTTTTCCCTTGCATAGTATTGAAGTTCGAATAACCCAAAGCAGGAGAAAAACCTGATTCCAATCTGGCAGGGTTGGGAAGGCCCACCTGATTCATTCAAGAGTATTTTCTTTCCTTATTTACTCTGCCTACTAACATTTCACAATGAGCCCTTCCTCAATGTGATTTGGGGGAAGGATGGTATTTGTATGCTATTTTTAAAATCTATTCTGAGTAATACAGTCTATAACCCACATGCCAAGAACCAAAAAATGAAGTGTCTTGAAAGCAGAGGTGAGTATTTTAAAATATGGTTATTTTTACTTTTCTGTGTTATTTAACTGTTCACAGTAGGCACAGATTGCTTCACAAAGACAATAAAATAATTGTAAAAAAAGAAAGCAGTCATCATAAAGACTGCCATGGACACAAAGCTACATCACTAATGACCATGCAGCTGGAGACGGGAATGAGAAAGAGACCGGGAGCAAACAGTGTGGTTAGAAGGACAGCTATTACTCTCCAGCCACCCCTTTCTTTGACATGGGAGATTCCTGTCATTCAGAATTATTCTTCTCAGGGGTCCCCACCAATCTTAGTCATCTTGAGAAGTGCCACTGTGAAATTAGCTAAGAGGCATTCTTTTCTTTCTTTCTTTTTTTTTTTTTTTTTTTTGGAGACAGAGTCTTGCTCTGTCACCCAGGCTGGAGTCCAGTGGCGTGATGTCGGCTCACTGCAACCTCTGCCTCCGGGTTCAAGAATCCAAGCAATCCTCATGCCTCAGCCTCCCAAGAAGCTGGGGGTACAGGCATGTGCCACCATGCCTGACTAATTTTTGTATTTTTAGTACAGACGGGGTCTCATCATGTTGGCCAGTCTGGTCTTGAATTCCTGGCCACCTAAGAGGCATTCATGAAAATGGAACAGTGCAGTGTGCTGGAGTTGACCAAAAACTTCCAGTTAAGTAGCTCCAATAACCCTGTGGGATGACAATTATCATCCCAATTTATAAGGGCTGAGACTGACATTCAGAGAAATGAGAACATTTTAGCTCCCATAGCTAAGAGGGAATAGAGCTAGGACTTCTGATTCCATATTCCATTCTGCATTCTTAAACTTAGGCAGGCGCCAAAACTGCTTTGTAGTTAAGCCTGCAGGCTCTCATGCCAGTTGGCCTGGGTGCAAGTCCTAGCTCCAGTCCTCACTTGTTTTGCTGACCGTGGGTAAGATACTTCAATTCTGTGACTCTCGGTTCACTCATCTATAAACTGGGGATGACAATAGCAGGGCCCAGTTCACAAGGTTGTCAGGGAACTTGCATAAAACGATACATATGTAGAGAGCGCTTAGCCCAATGAAGGGCCCTCACCAACATCGGCTCTCATCACTAACTCTTTCCCTTTCACCCTATCCTGCTCATCATAAAGAAGACCAACACCTGTGCTCCAGGGTGTGTATGTGTGTGTGTGTGTGTTTGTGTGTGTGTATGTGTGTGTGTGTAATTAAAGCGATCCCTGAACTTGAGAATTATTGAGCATAAATGCATTCAAACTATTCATATTTTCCATACTATTAAGATTTCCTGGCATGTCAATTTTCTTTGCGGCAGAAATCAATAGTCACTGTACTTCCTGAAAGAGGTCTCTCCAGACCAAAACCCCTGTGTCCCAGGGCTGGGAAATTGGCTCCTAGGAAATAAACTCTGGCCTGCAAACTTTTCCAGACTTTCCCCAAATCCCCAGTTGAGTAAAATAATGAGTCAGGCTCTCTAGGACATTGTCATACACCTTTTGGGGCAGAATAAAACACTTTAAAATAATTCCACAACTGAGGAAAAGATATAAAGAAAAAATCTGGAAGGGAGGAAGGGAAGTAATGGTTATCCCCAAAAGAATAGGATGTCTGTAGGGGCAAGGATGGTGACTTTTAGTACTTATACATTTCAGTAATGTTTGAATTTCTTACTACAACTATGTATTATTTTATAATGAGAAATTTTAAACTGACCCCATTCCTAGGTTGGCAGGAATAGGATAGGGAGGGTAACCTGTAGAAACTGCCCCCAGACCTTTCTTAACTGAGAAACTCTTAACTTTTCCTACAGGAAGCCCTTCCAGGTGCAATTCATTATCTCGACCTCTGCAACAGTGCCTACCAATGTTATAGCACTTCATTCATTCAGCCTTTCATTTGTTCATCCACTCAACAGCTATACTTTGAACAAGGCCCTGTGGGAGGCCCTGTGAGGCAAAGACAAGACAAGTGAGTTGCCTGTCACACGGAGCGTGGGCTGGCAAGGAGATCCACAGTAAACCCCCAGTCCTGGACTCACCCTTACGGCGTGTGCTTGGATAGAGATGGGACAAGGCCCAGAGGGGCACATGCTTGAGAGACTGGACCTCAGTCCAGAGGTCTGGGAAGGCTTCTCTGGGCAAGAGACCTTGCATCTGGAAACTGAAAGATGAGAAGCAGCACTGACCAGGTGAAAGGGGTGGCAAGAGCAGGAGTGTCTGGGCTGAGCACCCAGGCAGGCACTGAGATGAGAAGAAACAGAGCTCACCAAGGAAATTTGAGGGAACTCAGCCTGCTGGAGGAAGGGCCAAGGCGAGATCAAAGAAGCAGGAAGGGGCCAGATCACCTGATGCTTTGCAGAATGTGAGATTTTAAACTTTACCCTAAGAACAGTTCGAAACCACTGAGAGAGGTATCCCTGAGGACTCCATTTGTTCTCCACTGTCTTTGTTCACTTCCACTCTGACACACAAGTTCCTAGCTCCATGCCTGGCAATTAACAAGAGCCTAATAATAATCAGCTGGACGGCTGAACCCAGTCACCCTAGAGAGGGAGAACCTGCAAGCAAAGACCATGACCGCACATCTGACATCTCACCTCTCTCTCCCTCCTTTTGTCTCCCCTGATCCAGGCCTGCAAGCCGAGAAGTATACAATCCTCACAACAAGGAATGATTGGCAATCAGATGCAGAACTAAGCTATTTCTTTCACCACCACAGTCCTTCCAAAATGTTCCCAACTGGCATCAGATATTCTCATCCTGACCAGTAAGACAACCCAATGAAAACTGGTGACTCAGGAAGGGTAAGCATTTGTCAAAGGCTGTACAGCAAATCCCTGGGTGCTCTGAGAGTCATGTCTTGGCCAGTTGTCAAGGGCAGTGTCTCCTATCTCATTCCTCAAATACATATTTCTTGGCTTAATTATGTGAATTTACTTTTCTTCGGCTCAAAAAAGTAGGTATAGGGGCATTTTCAATGCTGCACACAACTGAAAGTAGATTGAAACCATCCTGACCTCAAACAGAATGTCAAAGCAGTTGGGTTTCTGAGCAGCAACAGAATACTTTTTATAGAATGGGAAGTCAATTGAGAAATCATAAAAAATTAGAGTTGGGAAGGACCTCTGCGCTCACGAGGGTCAGGTCCCAGGGGCTGCTACAGAATTGTTCCCTGCGGTGAAGGGTCTAATGCTTTGTCCACTCAAGTTTTAAATATCTCAACCAATAGCTCGCCCCTGGGGACGCCTCTCCACAGGGCAATAGATCTTGCTGTCAGGGCTTTTTTCCTGCTATTCAATCTCACTTTTCCTTTCCTCCGCTTCATCCCATTTGTCTTTGGCAATAATTTAGACAAGAGTGTGCTGACGTTTGAAAACAAAAAGCCCTGTCTTTGCCTTCAATTTCGTTTTTCCAGACCCTTCTACCTACAGAAACTTCAAGATCTGGCAGGGAGAGAGGGAGGGAATGAGGACGAGAGGCAAACAAACAGGCTGGCGTGGGTTCTGGAAGAAGCTATCAAAGGGCCAGCCCCCAAGGCCTTGAGCCCACAGGTGGACAGGAAAAGAGGGCACTGCTGCCTCCGGAATGTGTAGGTTATAGGGGACTTGACTCTCAAAGGCAGAAAATCACCGAGTTTTCTGGGCAGTCCAGAGCTCAGCCACCTCTTGCTATGACACATAAGACAGAAGGTGGCAGCATAGCACCAGGCTCTGTGTGCTCAGCGGTCCTGTCCATCGCAGCACACCCCGACTGTTCCGGCTTCCAAACTCCACAAGCAACAAAACCCAACTGGCCGGAACGCCGGTCTTAGGCCAAGAGTGAGCTGCAAATCAAGGCCCTGGCCAGTTTTTTAAGTCAAATCCCAAACAGTTAGGATTGTGTGAGCAGAGTTCATTTTCTCCCCCAGAACATCGTGCAGCCAGAATGGAATTCAAAAAAATAACTGCGGTCCTAAACAGCGGTGTTTGTCCAAGCTGATCTAAACACATCAAGTTACCGTCTCGTCTGGTGTTTTGTGCACAAATTTTTGTGTTTAAGGAAATTTGGGGTTAATGCTCTTTTTTTTTTTTTTTTTCTTTATTCTTTCTAGCCCCTAGCTACTTATTTCTGAATTTGTCTCTGGTTTTCCTGTTTCCCTTTGCTCGATTTTTTTTTTTTTTTTTTTTTACTTATTTGGTAGTGTTTGCATGTGGTTCTTCTGAAAGCAAGGATCCACAGGGTATGCATTTCTGACTTGGAGCTGGAGTCCTGCTGGGGAACCAATTATATGTACTACCCACCAGGGAGAGCGTGATATTTTTTATTACTTTCTAATTTCAGGTCTTGAAACGGCTTCAGTGATCAGAACATTCTTCTGCTTAAGAACCTAAAAGAGCCAGTGAAAGGATGCTTTTGATTTGTATTTCATTTAGAATGGTCCATACTCACCAAGTGTACTCCAAGGATTTCCATGGGGCCTCAGAGGCTTGAAGTGGGGAAAAGCAAGACAAAGACAACAACAAAACTTTCTCGCTACTTGCCTTATCATACTGGGAAAATGCTGGCTACTTGGGGAAAGTCTTTGAGAAGCTGGTGAACGGAGAAAAAAATGGATAGAAGAATTAGAACAAAACAATTTCACTGGATTCTAAGTCTATTTAAACTACAGTAGTAAATCGAAACCATGCCTCTTTCTCATTACGCATGGCCCAATAGCAGAGCCTCCTAAATGCTTATTAAAGCAAAAGCAAGAGGTGTGTTTCATTTCTAAATACATTCACAAGAACCCCCAACAAGGTGGCTGCTTCTTTCTAACTGCTGTTTGTTTTATGCTTGTTTCTCTTCTTGAAAGAGTTATCATGAAACGGAAAGGCTTAAAAGGGGGGGTGGGGGTGGGGGTGAGGGTCCAAATAGGTTCTAATGAGGAAGAAGGCAATAAAAGTCAGATTCTCCCTGAATGTCTGAATTCCTATTTATTTATCTTTGCAATAAGAGAGGATGCCTGACGATCCAGAACTGCTCTTGGATAAAACGAATCATACCAAACAGCTAACAACCCGGCAGAATAGCTCAAAGCCCAAATTATGAGCTATTTCAAATCCTTTCCACTTGCCATGGGGGCCTTGGTTGAGCTTTTTTTTTTTTCTTTTTTTCTTTTTTTCCTGGTTCACATGCTTAGCCAGGAGGTGATTCTGAATGTTTATCTGAAGTATCTCCCTGATATTCTGGGGGGACCTTTCTTTCAAGCAAAAGCTCTCCTGAAAAGAGGAGTTTGTTTTAATTCTCATTAAGTTACACTCAGTGTTGTGAACCTTTTACTAGTGAACCGTTAATTTTAGTAAGACCGACTGCAAGAAACTGCCACATATAACCACGCTCAGTGACAACCTTTTACAAAATGTGAGTCAAACATGAACATTTGCAATTTTCTAATAAGCCAGCTACCATATTTGCTATTAGATGACGCTCTGTTAAAACAATCTTTTCTACTTTTAAATAGAGATCCCATGAAAGCAACAATGTTTATCTTTGTTGTGTATAGCCTCCTTAAGTACCACTTTATCATATTATTTAAAATTCAACAAATTAGCAGCCAGTATTTATTATTTAAAGAAAGGGTGTTTCTTCAGTTTGTCTGAATTAAAAATCACAAACCAATCCATCTCCCTTCTTTCCTTCCTTCTCTCTTTCCTTCCTTCCTTCTGTTCATTTTAAACCCAGCAACTAGATTTTGTTGGGTTTAAAAGGTCCTTAAAAAGTCAGTATTCCTTCAGGAATAAATATTTGTAGATTACTTGAAATGGCCAACTTCCTTAACAGGTCTTTAGGGAAAATACTCTATGTAACTTTGACTAAAACGACAATGTTCCTGATCAAAATGTAATCTGAGTCTATACTGGCAAAGAGAATTGAACCAATATACAACGAATAGCAGCATAAACAAATGAATGAAGGAATATGCAGACAGGCATCAAGCAGAATCAAAATACTCAAAGCAGCCAGTTAACTGAGGCACTGAATTTCCTGGACAACTGTCTCAATTCCCCACGTTGCGTGGAGGCTCTTGCCTATAACCGAGTAAGCACTTATTCTGCAACCTCTTGCCTCTTGCAAGAGACAACAGATTGTTAGCCTCTGGGAAGTAGCACTATTTCAATCAACCAATTTGGCATGTTGTGTTTTACAGTTTCTAAAATTAACACAAAATCCAAACAAAAACATGGCTGGTGTGGAACTATATACAGCGAACACTGTCATCTGGTTGCTTCGAATCTGTTCATTATCAAAATTAGCTGTCTTGTTTGTCCTACTCCCATTTTTGAATGCACACCATTAATTAACCAACCTGTCATTATGTGCTGGTAATGACCAAGTTTTCCAGGATTCCACTGTAAATACAGGATTTTATAGGACTCCCAGAACTAGGAGAAAAGGAGAAAGTGGAGGAGGTAGGCGTGGCAGAGAAAGTAGAGGACATTAACACGTAGGACCCAGTATTGCTTCCAGCTCCCCTTGCTTTCTAAAACAAGGGCTGCACGTGGAAACAATGCTGATTTATTCCCTTGCATTGAGCAAAGCTAAATTTTTCCAGGCTTCACTGAGGAATTTTCTTCACAATATCTGCATGAATTATGAAGCTGACTTCTAACCAGATGTCGGGTGCTCTGCCCTTCCTGTTCGCTGAGGATGAGACACATCAGTGTTTAACTCATCATGCCTCTCGAGTGTGTCTCATTTTTCAACCCATTCTCACTTGGAAGTTAAAAAGGAATTGGGGTTTCTTGTAAAGTCTCTTTGATTTTACCCAGTTTCGGTGAACAGATCCATGAAACTTCGAAGAGGATGTTGACAGAATTGAAGTAAGGGAGGGAAGGACAGAGGAGGGGGGCAGAAAGCAAAGCCGATCATAAAAAACAAACCAAAGAATATTTAACGACATATTTTCCCAAAGAGACTTCTGGCTACCCACCGAAACTGAAACCATTACTCACATGGAAGACACTTCCTGGGGGTGTGCTATCTTGAGGAAACACATACCGTGAAGGCCTCTGCAGGAAGCAAATTCAATAGTAAAAGGAACCGCAGCCGATTCTTAAAATTCTGTCTTTTGCACCCTGACTTTCCACTTGAACATTCTTATTAAAAATTTCCTCCAGCATCCTTACCATATACAATTTTTCAAGTCAAAGAATGACTTTTTAGAGTCTCTGTGTGCCCATAAAATTCTGTCTTGAAGATTTTATTAATAATCATAAAAACATCAGTATCCATCAGGATCACTTTGGAAAGGGAGAGGCAATTTTTTCTAAACGTGTGTTCAAATGGTCTGAGACAGATGTTAAAATGAAAAGGGGGTGAACTGAAGACCAATGACTCATCCAGCCCCCTACTCCCCTACGGTTCATGGTCATGGGCGAGGACACCGCCACAAGCTAACACAAGCCAGCTTGGGAGCAGGCACCAGCCCTACCTGCGGCTGATGTAGCTCCACGTGGAGGGAAGCATTCCAACTGTCACTGCTGCAGGTTGTGTATTTATCTACTATGAGGAGGGAAGGAACAAAGTATACAGGACTACATATTTTCTTATGGCATCAGGATAGGTTCCTTGGGACTCTGAGAGGTCTAGAATAACATGCTTAAAATGACTATTTGACTATCTCCCAGCCAGTTCAAAGCATTGGCTGAGCAGCCTTCGCTTGTTGATTGTCAGTTAATAGCAACCGAAATAGCAAAATAGTAAAGTGATCCCTGCAACGGGATTTGTGAGGTGGTCTCCTTGGCTCACCTGTTAGAGGAGGTTGACTCTGTGATCATGATCCTTCCCCCAAGTGCTCTCACCTTTTCTGTTCACATTGTGCCTTAAGGCCTGCAGTCAGGCAAATCTTTGAACAGAGAAATTCAAACCCCTTAATGACCAAAGATTTTGACGGATCCCAAGAGATGGGGTGTATTTCACAATGCAACCACCCCAATGAATAGGAGTTATTGACCAGGCAATGCAATGATCTCATAATCCACCAGTATGGAGGCAGCATGGGGTGGCTTCAAGGCATCAGCACTGGAGTCAGAGAAGTTGAACTCCATCAGCTCTGCTACTTCCAGTTATTCAACCTCTCTGTGCCTCAGTTTCTTCATGTGCAAAAACTAGGATGATACTATCTACATACTTAAATGGGCTGTGGGCTTTCAGGAATCCATACTTGGAAAGCACCAGACACAGCACCTAGTATCTAGTGGGATATGCTATTGTCTCCATAATCAACTAGAAATTTCTTTGTGATTACTCACTGCAACAAAGAGGGTTCTCAAAACTGGCTGGAACCACCACAAACTAGGGAACTTTAAGAAATACATTCCCAGGTACTTTCAGCAGTGAGACCCAGAAATCTTCCCCAGGTGAAACTAATGTAGCCAACTTGGCCTAGGACCATAGACCCATACAATGTCCCATTACTATAAAGGATGGTGAAGCATCACATCCAGTCCCAGTCTCCAAGAGGTTGATGGTCTGATTGTGAAGACCAACACACAAACTGTAAGTAGAAACTATTCATGAGCAACATGAGATAGAATAAAGTTGGAGACTGTCTTGTGTGGCATTGTCAGTTTGCTGTGAAGGATTTCAGAGAAAGGAGAAACCCATAATTGGAATACACCAGAAAGTCCCAAGAGTATTGTGAATTCTGTGGTGGTCTTTCATGGTAGAGGTTCACAAAAGTTGATTTCTCAACTTTGTGTACATGTGCACATCTATTTTAGGGGGAGAAGTTCAGCTTTGATTACCTTCTCAAAGTGGTCCATGACCTCCAAAAGCTTAACACTGTGATTCTAATGGTGGATACTAATAAGTACTTGTCATATGCCAGGACTGTTTCAAACACTTTACCTATGCCAGTACTGTTTCAAACACTTTACTTACATAATCCCAAGGAGTGCTCACACCACCCATATGGGGTAGGTACCATTATCATCTTCATCTTACAAATGAAGAAACATCGGACTTTGCCCATGGTTACTCAGGTAGTGAGTGAAAGAGAAGATTTGCCCCTCTGGCTCCAGGGCTTCTGTTCTTACCAACTCAATTTAATCCAACATGCTTCATTTTGACACTTGCTTCACTTCCAGAACAATCTGAATCTTATGGCTCTGTCTCAGAAGATCTACAAAGCACCTGGTAGGAACCAAGAGCTACTCTTACCCCTTGAGAACCAGCCCTCTCTGAGCAAACAAAGCCAGACTGGGTACACCGGCATCCTTCATTTGGAAATCATTTGTTTAGCTATTCATTCATCCATTCATCCTTTCATCTGTCTACAGAGGGACTTGGGGCTTGGAACAAGAAGGGGAGGAAAAGTTGATGGCAGAGCAGAAGGATTGTTTTCAACAACCCAGCCTCAAGAAAGAGGGAAAAGCACAGGACCTTGAGGCCACCTTCTCATCTCATGAGGGATGTCGGGAGGTAGAAAAGCCCTGGTGTGCCACCGTTGCTCTTGACTCAGTTCAAGTCAATTGTCTTCGACACACTTTGGGCCAGGAGTTCTCAATTTTGCCACTATTGACATTTAGGATCTGATAAGTTTGTTGTGGGGGGGCTTTCCTGTGCATTACAGGATGTTTAGCAACATTCCTGGTTTCTACCCATCAGACACAAAAGGCATTCCTTCTCCTAGTTGTGATGAACAAAAATGCCTCCGGACACTGCCAAATGTTTCCTGGGAGACAATAATCACCCTCCTTTGAGAACCACTGGCTTAAGGTAAATAAAATAGATTCTTAAAAGTTACATAATACTTCTTCCAGCAAAAGTCTCCATGTCATCCTGTGGTGTCCCTTAAGCCATGATCAAAGGAGAGGTAAGCAAATATATTTGTTTGATAAACACTTGCTGTATTAGTTTGATTGTAAGGCAGTTTTTCCCCTTATGGGAAAATAGCTTAAGCAAAAGCTGTTCCATAGTGCATAAGTTTTTACAAAGTTTCTCACTCCTGATGCTTTCTCAATTACTTTATTCTGAGCACCAAGGAAGTGTTTGGGGAAAGACATTAGTCCAAAGAGATCTCAATGGATAATAGTTGCTGGGGGAGATGAGATGGGGAAACTTATAGACATCATCTGATAGTATCAGGGGGGAAAAAAGAGGCAAAATATTTCATGCAGATTCAGTCGTTATTTCCGAGGATATGACTTCATCATTAAATACATGGGAGGTATTTTAAGCAAGTCTTTTAAATTTTGCCTTTTTTAAAAAAGCATATTATAAATGGTGACCTTGTGGAGATCATAAATATCCACCCATAGGACAAATGGAAAAAATATCTTGGGGCCACAAATAAAATTATCAGTGACAGCATCTTACATCATTCAAAGTGCTGTGTCTTGAACAATTTAGAAGTGAAGATAATGTGGGATGGAGAACTGAGTTATGATTCAAAAATGGCTTCGGTGACAAGGAAGGCAAATGACAAAGGTGCCCGGGAAGACTGTGAATATAATTATTTCATGAGCTAAAAATTTTTTTAAGATTAGGGAATATCTATTTCTAAATGTTTATACTATTTTATATAATATGTGCTATAAGCAAATAAATCGATGCATTTAGTATGAAAGTAGAGATTTTACTATTTTGTAAAAGCTTATATATTTCAGTTGGCTTTCTCTTTGGAAAATGAGACATTGCCTTATATTCAGGCTTGTCTTACACTTGGGCACGTAGCCAATCTAAGCACCTAGTGTTGTCAGGATTCTGTGCAAGTCACACGGAGCCATGTTTCTGTCCCCTGGAGAGTTTGTGTTCTCTGTGGGAACACAAGACATAAGCAAGGGAGGCAGCTTTCACATAATTCAGTGTAATTTGCCTCCAACTAAGTTATTCAGATGATCTGCTATGCGGAGGAGACAGGATGTCCTTTGAGGGATGCCTTCAGATGGCCTTCTTGAAGCTCAATTCAGATGTGTCACTTCCTACTGCAAGGGTAAAGACCAACCTCCCTAACGTGGGTTCCAGGACCCACATGGTTTGTGCATCTCCTCCCTGTCCCCACCATCCCTAGCTTCAACTCTCACTCTGTTGATCTCTGGCCTTGACTACTCCTTGGACACCCCTCTTCCATCTCCGGCTTTGATTCTCCTTCGCTCCCTCCCCCTCTCTTGGCTGTACCTTCCTTCCCTTGGCACCTCCTCTTCTCTCTGTCTGTCTTTGCAACTGGTACTCTCCTGTCCTGTTCTGTTAGAAACTCCCACTCCTTCTTCAGAGTTCATCCCAATCCTCACTTCTCCTGGGAAGCCTTCTCTGGACCCTCCATTTTGGTCAGGTTCCTTTGTTTTCAGCTGTCACAAAACTGTAGTTCGTTTCTTTGAAGTATTTCTCTCCATTAATTCTCATGGATGCAACAATGCCATTGTTGACTGATGTGTATCTCTCCTTTCATGCTGTAAGCTTAGTGAGAGCAGAGCCTTCATCCTTCATGACTCATCATTGCAGCCCTAGAACATGGCCCAAAGTAGATACTCAATAAATAGCAATTGAGTGAATTATTGATTAATCAAATGAATGTTTGTTACAACTTTTAGCTTTAGGTTTGCTCTTACTGACATTGTTATAGAACAAAGCTATGATCCAATGGCATTACTATAAGTCAAGCACTATATGTGCATTATCTCAGTTAATCCTCACAAAATCCTGTGATGTAGGTTCTACTGTTATTATTATCCTGTTTCATATGAAGAAACTGGGGCTCAGAAGAGCAGTAACTTGGTCAAGGTCATAGGCATAACCAGTATGCAGAGGAGCTGCAATTGGATCCCTGGTATTTATGACTCCAGACCACTACCTCATCATATTGTATCATAACATATCATATTAATTATCTCACTTATTATACTCACTTAGAATAACCCAGATGATTTTGTATGAGATCTAACACCTCTAAGAAGTTCTTGACCATGCTCCTCATCTCCACCCTCTTACATTACTTTAAACTGGCTTCCCAGCATAGGTAACTGATGTCTTGGTTTGTGGAGTTAGTCTCACTATTTGTAAACACAGCTGATATATCTTTATTATATTGCTTCTTTATTGAGACTGGAATAGGGGGCCTCCAGAGGTAGGAAATGCATCTTATATTTCTATGTGATTCATGACATCTGGCACATAGTGGGGACTCACCTAACACTCCTTTATTGGTTGATAAAGGTCTCCTAAATCATCACAACGATTTACTTAGAAGCAACAACTCAAAGTTCAGAATTGAAGCATAAACCAAGGCTAGATCTTGTATACCTTTGATGTTATTGCCTTCTCCAGAATTTAATCATCATCTTGTCTCTAATGGTAACAGAATATTTATCTTAAAAATCTTGTGCACTTCATTGAGCTCATCAGCAAATACAGATACTGGTTGACAATGGTCTTTATGGTCCTCCTGCTTGTCCTCTCTCCCGGTTATCTGAGTAGCTTGTTTAACTCAGTCAGACCACTGGGTGACTCTGTAGGGAGCCACTTCATCATTAACACCACTAAAGGCACCCAGTCACCACAACACATGAGCCTTTCAATCCGGCTGTCAGATGCCTCCCCAAGACTTAAGGGAAGCCCAGCAACAAGGCATTAGTGGCACTACAGAGATTTTATATGAGATCAAAATAACAGCAGAACTTTTAAATTGTGAAACAATGGATCAAGAGAAGAAGAATCAAATAAGAAATGGTAAATATTCAATAAAGAGAATGATTAGAGTTCTCAGGCAGGGAATACCCACAGCTATCTTTATACCAACTTAAATCAGGCAGAAGTTCTAACGACAAGAATAAAATGAAATAATGGATGCATTATTTCTAGTGGGATTTGCATTGCTATTTGGCCTAATTATTTGTGATATTTCACCCATGGTACGAGAAGCTTCTTCAGAGGAAAGAAATAATAACTTGTCTCCTTGAGAACAAAGGGTTCTGATGCTCTCCAGAAGCTCTTCTGTCATTAGCAGGAGAAAGAATCTGTCCATTAGCAGGAAATACCACCCCCGCCAGAAATCCTGAATATCTCCCCCAAATAATCCCTCAATGACCTTCAAATACCCACAAGGAGGAAGATGCAAAAGTCGTAGGCCTTGTTGCAAAGGTAAGACAGAAGATGTAGTTTAGGGACCATGCAGGTGAAAGAAATGTTCCCTCCATCCTTGCTGTATGGTGTCTGGTGTGTTTGCATGTGTGTGTGCACACGTGCATGTGTGTACTATAGCCATGCACTATAGCCATAAAACGGTAAAGGAGAGAGTATCCACAGGTTTGCTTCTCCATATGTCCCCTAGTATAAAGGATTCATTTGGCTAAGGATGATAGAAAACTCAAAATAACAATGGCATAAACAAGACAGACGTTTATTTTTCTGTCACAGGGAAATCTGCTTCAGCAGTTTAGGGCTGAAATAGTGGCCCACAATCTGTAGGATCTCAGACTCTGTCAGTATTTTTGCTCTGCCATGCCCCACTCATGGCTTCCATTGCATGGTTCAAGATGGCTGCTTCCTCTCCATACACTGTGTCCACATTCTAGAAAAGGGAGGACCATGTATTTAGCTAAAAGTCAAAGGGTTCTATTGCTATCAAAGAAGGGGAAAAGAGATACCAGGGAACAACTAGCAGTCTCCGCAACATTCTTCAAAGTATCATAGCTTTGGGGATTTCTTCTTAGGTCACACCACTCCCTTCCAGCCACCAGAGTCAATCTACACTGCTGAGCCATCCTTACCGCAGTGAGTTGGATCAAGAGTTTACAGAAACTCAAGTTGAATCAATTATATGTTCTCTCCCAGGAATTTGGGATTAGGATATAGTGACTATCATTAGTCTCTCAAACTAGAATCATCCTGGATACAATCGAGTGGCCAACTTCTGCCAAATTTGTCTGCAGAACCCCAGAGAGAAGCAAGTGCAAGAGACATGCAAGCCTGGGCCAGGGAAAGGTGAAGAGAGGGGCCACCCTAGCACCTGATGTCTTTCTGATTCTGGGGGCTCAGCAGCACTTCCTCCCCTTGGGTTGCATAAGAAACCCCCGAGTCCTTAGAAAAGGCCTCCATTTTTGGCTTAAGCTAGTTTGAATGGGTTTCTCTTCCTTTCGACCAGCAGAACCTTGATGATGACATGTCTCTGTGTGGCTCCGGTTCTGGCCAGGTGATAGCAGTCAAGTCAGTGGTCTTCTCATCCTTCCTTCTTGGCTGGGAAAAAAAAGTACATCTCTCTCCCACCGGACTGTGAGCTCTTAGGCTAGTAAACTCACCAAGTTGATTCACTTTAAGAGTTTACACTCTTCTCCTTCCTTTGCAACACATTTTCACTAGATCTTGGGCTACCTGGAGACACCACATCGTACCATGAAATACCACAAAGGAGGGAGTATTGTTGGAAATATTGGAGCACAAGTCAGGAGTTGGGAGAGATATTGGGGGCTAGTGGGCCATCCAGTGGCCCTTAGGTAGAGAGCCACATCTGGAACCCCCAATATCCTCACCACTGTGGTGATAAATCTTGTCCTTATGATCGCAACTCCTACAGAAACAATTCCATCTGAGTGTGCAGGGTTAGGCCTGAGTGCTGGATGTTACAGCTATTACTGGTGGATTCTCCTCTGCATCTGTCAAACATTTAACACCTGGAGAAGCAACCAGATGAATCCTCCTGACTAACAACTTGTCTGTCTAAACCAAGCTCCCAAGTAAAATAATCTAGCTTGACCCTTTGCCTCTCTGGGCCTCAGTGTTCTCCTTTGTAAAATGAAGGGGTGGTACTAGAACCCCCTTCTAATGGGGAGGTTGCATGGATCCCTACCCACAGAGTAACCCAGTAGTTTCTTTTTTAGAGAGAGATAAGGTCTCACTATGTTGGCCAGATTGGTCTTGAACTCCTCGCCTCAAGCAATCCTCCCACCTCAGCTTCCCCAAGTGCTGGGATTACAGGCATGAGCCACCATGCCCTGCCCTCACTCAGTGGTTTCTGAAGACAGAAGAAGACAGTTCAAATGTAAGTTCTGCCACTTACTAGCTGTCCATAGCTGGGAAATATACCTCTGACCCTAAATATCAATTTCTAATCTGTAAATGAAGAACAGTGATAGTGCCCACCTGGTAGGGGCCTCCCATGGCCTGCATGATCATATTAAATGCCCAGCACAGTGTGGCCAACACATGGTAGGTGTGCAATGAGTGTTAGAGTCATTCAGAGCTCCCTGAAATGGATCCATCTTGCAGATTATCACAGCCACCTGCAACACCCTATGACACACACACAGAATGACTTGACATCCTTGATAAATGTTGCTTTTATTAATTAACTCTGTGTGAGGGAAAGCTAAAGCAAAGGGATGGAGGGTGTAGGAGTAAAACCTCCAGAGCTGTGAAAAATTCCTGAGTTATTATCCAAATAATCTGGTGGCTTGGCAAAAAGAAAAGGAGAAAAAAAATCCCTTACCAAGCACATATCCTGCTGGTTTTCAAACCCGAGTGTGTATTTCAATGGCAATTTAATCCATGTGTTTCTTATTCTTCTGTACTTAAAACTATCAAAGTATTGTTTGAAAATAATAATTTGATGTCCAATAAACAGTCTTTCCTTTTGAGTTTCCCATGCAACCACCTGTGTGATTGTTCCCTGAAAGGTGAGTAGCCCAGTTGAGTCTCAAGGTGCCTACCTACCCAAACCCTGTGGACTGAGCAGCTGTCCTTATGACCCTCTCCTCTTGGTTAGAGATGGACTGGTGTGGTCATCTGACCTGGGGTGACCATCCATGGCCCCCTCTGAGCACAGCATGACTTAAATAGACATGCTTAACCAATCTTTCTGTTGGGTATTTGAATAAAGTGAGACAGAATGACACTGCTAGTGAGCTATGGGTGCTGGAACTGCATGGTTATGTCAATACAGGCTAGGGCCATCATGGGCTATTTTAGTGTATTCCCACAGAAGTAAAACCTTGAGTCTATTTGGGAGGTGGTCCCAGAAAATACTGATTAGGAAATGGGAAAGTGGGACAGGACAGGGTACGAGCCAATGAAACATTTTCACTGCGGAGTAGCCTTGCTAGGGAACTCTAAGGGTCAAAGCAAAACATGTCCTTCAGAGTTATCTTGGCCAAGGGGTAAGGGAGTTGGGGTATTTATCCTCTAACTTCTCTCAGTTGTTGGTTGAGAACTGCCTGAAGGGGTGTTAGTTCCCTAGCACTACTGGTCTGCCCTGTAAGAAAGCCCTCAGCAAAGAGTCACAAGTCCTGGCAGTTAAGCCATGAACCGTTGTGACCAGAAGTGATGAGTGTTGAGGGCATTTGTACAGGGCACTGACAGCACCTCTACATGGGCTTGCATGAAGCAGAATCTCCAATAGACAGAGAGATGATAGAACAGAACATCAATAATGGCACAGAAAAGAACGGTAAGCGGGGGTGGAGAAAGAAAGGGGAGGCCCTTCATTCCTTTTCTACTTCAAACCTAATAGTTCAACTTTTTCTAGATTCCCATGAAGACTCTATATCTTTACACCCCCTTCACCCCACCCCCATATCCTTCAGACGGTCAGAATGGATTTGTTTCTTGTTCAAGAAAGAAAGGATTTTCCTTTCCTTGCATTACCAGCAATCACAGAGATGCAGAATCTCAGAGAAGATACCCTAACTTCTTCATGCCACCACATTAGTAGCAGTTGTTTTGATTGCAAGCAACAGAAACTAACACTGATGAACTTAGCAACAAAAAAAATGAATCTACTAGAAGAATCTGAGGTACATAGGGAGGCAAAGGAAAGCCACAGAACCCAGCTAGGGATGGACAGGAACCAGATATAAGGTCTTTGTGGCAGGAACCCCTTGATCTTCTCATCTGGGCATTGCTACTGTAAAGAAGGAGCACCAACCATTTGATCATTTTGCCATTCAGTCAGGATTCAGAGGCAAGGGCCCAGCTAGCCAAACTTAGGTCCACCATTGCTTGGCTGCACTGGGCAGTAAGACAAAATGCCTGTAGAAGGTTCTTCAAAAGGAGTGAGAATTCCTGGAAGAAAATGCTATTAGGATGGAGGATGCAAAGTGGGGGGCGGGGGGATGTATGCACACAGGCACGCATGCACACACACACACACACAACACCTATACATTCAGGTAACCTACTGTGTAGTGAGGGAATCGGAGGTTATAACACAATATAAGACATGCTATAGTAGAGGCATATACATACAAAGAACTCTAGAAATCCAAAGAAAGGAGTTACTGGGGACAAACGGAGGTCAGAAAGGTTTTCCAAAGATCCAATTCGACAATGAGCAATGATTATATGCCAAGCATTGTGCCCACCATGACATTTAAGCAGAGTCTAGAAAGATAAGACAGTGTTCTTAGGTATAACCTAAGACTGAAAGTGGGCATTACAGGGAGAATAAATAGCATGTGTGAAATCATGGCAGTGTGAAACTGCAAAGGCAGAGACAGCATAGGAGACAGGGAGAGATTGTGTAGAGGAAAGAATGGGGAAACAGGAGTGATCTCAGTTCATGAATTCACAACAGGTTTTCCGTGCCAAATTCAGGAGACCAGATTTATCCCAAACACAGTGGTCAGACATGAAGGATATTGCATGTGTCATGGGATTGAGGTCTAGAGCAATCTCTGTGGTGGATTGCAATGGATGGATCTTGAGTATATTATGGGAGATGCAGTACAGCTGACACTGAAGTCCAATTAGATGCCTAGGACACCACTCCAAGAACAGTATGATGAGGGCTGATCAAGTTCATGCCTTAGGGAGGGATAACAATTATGAGTAATATCTGCAGGCCAGAATTAGCAGGAGTTGGTCACCAGCTTTTGAGGGTAGAAAGAGAATAGATAGTACTAATGTAGAGAGCTCATTGGGTGACCATATTCAACAGTAATTGCAAAGCTTTCCCTGGCCTCCCATTGTGGAAATGGGAGGGTCTAGTCTATTCTTTTAACCAGAAATGCAGTGGTCATCTATGGAGCCTCAACCTGGTTCTCAGAGCTCACCAAGGAGGAAAGTGTGCTGGGAAGTGTCTCAGGTGGCGAGAGGAATGGAGTAGGATCCAGTTGTCCCCTACAGGGCTGACTGTGCAGGTGCTCATCCTCCCCGTGCTGTTCTTTCGAAACTCTTGACTTTCCATTTGAGACCTTTCAAACACAGATGTCAATCTGATGCATCAACTTTATCTCCCACTCCTTTCCAATACATAGATGGTACTCCAAACTAGACTTACTGCTTTTCCAACTCCATATCTCTATTCAGGCCATTCCAACCATCCAGAAAGCCTTCCACATCCTCCAGGTTCCAACACCACCTCCCTCTTCCATGGAGCCAGCCAGAGGATTAGGAATTAGGAAGCCGGAAGCAGAAAGCGGGAAACACAGTAGATAACACAGGCTGGTGTAGCCAGGATTCAAGGTGCCAGGAGAGAGAAACTGATCACCCACCTGCCTGGCCCTGCTTGTGTGAAAGAGTAGCCAGAGGAAGAAGCCCAACCCCTCAGCTTCCATGTAGAAAGAGGGTACCAGACCTTACACCCTTGCCAAAATTTCACATTATGGCAGATGGAGGAAGAAGATAATTCCCCATAAAAAAAAACTAAGGTCCTGCATGTAACCAGAAATCAAACATCTCCTGCAGTGAGGAATAAGGAATGAGTTGGGTCTGACTAGAGGACTTTGGGGGCTGGTGGACACTCCTTGGCCATGTTCTGTTGTAAAGCAGTACATGGTGGCTGCCTTTCAGGAGGCTCTGAAGCGCCCTTCTGGGCTGGAGTGAAGTAGGAGAGGGAAGCTTTTCTCCTATGTTCCAGCCTTGTTGGAGGGCAACAGACTAGAACGGCTGATACTGATTGGGATCTTTCCTTGGGAGATCACACAGATGGCTTTTTCTTTCCTAGTACAGAATATTCAGAGTAAGAAGGAAGTCGAATTGAATATAGAAGTGAAGGTCAGAGAGTTCAGAACCCTGACTTGTCCTTCCCCATCTAGTTCTGCCACTTAAGGGCAAGTCCCTTGGTTTCCACCTGTGTGAAACAGGCATGCAAGATTGCTCACCTGGTTTACCAGCTGGTGAGAATGAAAATAAATCACAACTGTAAATGTGGTTGAAAAATATTATACCCATAAATATCTCTATCACTAGTAGAGGGACCCCATCAGCAATTATCCAAATTGGTAGATGATTATAACTGACCCCTCCCCGCAATTCTCCTGCAAAAGCATATATAGATATAGCTATATCATGGAGACTTTTGCACAAACATTGCTCTTGGGTTTCAGCTGAAAAGTATCCAGCCCACCACATGTCCCCCTTGGGGCATGATCTGTTGAGGAGTAGGGCTGAGAGTTTTATCACTCTTCCTGTAGCAACCTAGATTTCCTTGGGCCTCTCCCAAGTCAAGTAAAACAGTGAGAGTAAAATGCTAGCTCAGCATTTCAGTTTCTGCAAGAACATGTGCCAACATGATATGGATCAGGGACTCAGGGGGGTTTTCAAACCAATAATGCAAATAAAAATAAAATAAGTTTGGGCAAGCAGCCTGCGATGTTAATATTACGTTCAGTGTTATAAGCTACCTTTCCCTGAAAATTATTACCTAGAGGTACTTGTTGGAAAACCAGAAATTGCTCTCCTAACTTAGAGATTTTAATCCTTGAGCTTGAAATCTACCAGATGCCAAAGTTTTCAGTGGGGCTTCTTCCAACCTTCATTTGAATGTTAATTGCAGTCCTCCTTGCTTTATCTCACTCTCCCTTCCATATATCCACTGTTCTGTTCTACTTTCCTGGCAGAGAGTTGAATTTCCTGGGTAGAAACAGTTGTTCTCTGTCAGTGGTTTCTAAACATATCGGAACTCTTTCCAAATTGTACAATCTCATCTCGCTTACAACTCCAGCCCACCTTTCTGGTTGTTGTAGCAGTTGTAAAGCAGGATTAGTGATGGGAAATGGGCAAATAATTAAGCCCTAACTACATTTCATTCAAAAGTAAACTTGGGAAGAAAGTTCTCCATGGCTTAAAAGGCAAATGTTAATTTTGCATTGTAAAAAGGAGGGAATGCAGCCCTCTGGGCCTGCCCATCCCTTGCCTAAGTGGAGATCTCTGTCAGATTGCTGTTCGCAATCTGATGGCAATCTGTGTTCCCAATCTAAGTGGGTTGGTGTAAGGGGCTCAGCCAGGGGCTCAGAGTCCAGAGACTCAGGACGAGGGGCATACTCTGGGGACTGGGAGGACACGAGCCAGGCAGGCCTGACATGTGTGATTGGAGATGGAGCAGAGGGAGGAACAGCACCTCTGGGGAAGGCCAGATGAAAATCCTAGGGGACTACTCTACTCTGCACGTCAGGTAGGGTCCAGATACTTAGCATGGCCCAATGGAGAAGAGGGCAGGAAAAACTCCAGCAGAGATGGAGGAGGGGAGCCATTTCTGCCCTGTCCAGTGAGCAGGTGGATGACTTTCACAAGGACCCCCTGGGAAGGAGGTAAGAGTGGATGACTGTCTTCCCAATAATGAAAATGAATTTCTTTTTCTTGGTTTTGCATGAGAGCCAAGGATGGTTTCAGAAAGAACCACAGTCAGAAGGGAGAAACTTCCTGTGCTCTTCAGTAGATGGAGGAGAGACCAAGTTGAGTCAACTCTACCTAGATAGTCACGTAAGCATAGCCTCAGGGGAACATGGGAGCTACACACAGCTCATAGTCTGCAGGCGTGGCATGCCAATATCCCACTGGGGAAACAAGATCATGGCAAGCCCATTAAAAGCCCACAAAACCAGCCACAGGCATGTGGCCTATACAACAGTGTTCTGGTGCAGTACTTGGGGCACCAACCTTTTTGGAATTACATCACCTGGGTTCAAACCCCCTCCCCTTCTCTCATCCTCAGCTTCACAATGGAGTTAATAATAGCACCTACCTCACAGGGTTATTTGAAGAATGAGGAAAACGCATAAAATGCTTGGGATAGCATCTGGCACCAAGTAAGTGTTCAATAAACATCAGTTGCTACTATTTGCTCTGAGGCAATATAAAGAAAATAGAGGACGACTGGGCTCCTATCTTGTAATGAGATCCACCAGCACCACATCTCATGTCTCTTTCTTCCCACATACCTTTGTGTTAAGCTTTTTACTGACTGTGTGAAAAAAGTCAAATCAACTTTGCCCGAGACTTAACTTATCCAGAAGGTTCAACTGGAAGATCATGTGTGACAATAGCCCACGGATATATTAAATATAAATGAAAAGGAGATATTTCTTCATTCGATGCCCACCATTTAATGAGGTTTCATATGTGTCCGCACTTCCCACCTCATTTTATCCTGTAAAAGTTTTGCAAGTATTATTATTCCTACTTCACACACACACACACACACACACACACATACACACACACACACGCACACACACACAAGAAAGAAAAGGAAAGGAGACTTGGATTGGCTTGTGTTTTTTTTTTTTTTTTTTTTGCAGGCCTTCATAGACCGTAAGTCACACTGGACGCAGTAGCAATTCCAAGTGGGCGAGGAAAAAAGAGCTGATCAGTCAAAGAACCCCTGGAAGAGAATCAAGGCTTCCTCCTCCTGCTGCAGGAGCCACCTCAAGGGGCACCTTCTTGGGAAGCTTTCCCTGACTCTCCTTGAAGACACAGCTTCTCCCACCTTCCTACTCCCCTGGGTCTTGCCCACGCTTCCTGTGATGATGATGATGATGAGGTTGTGTCATCACCTCTCCTGGGAAGACTGCAAACTCTTTTTCAAGAGCCCCCACCCCGGCACCTGGACAACACATGGTATAGAAAAGGAGCTCAAGCTTGAATTGAATGAAGATAAAGTTCTGTATTCCATGGGTGTCCAAAAAAACAAAACATGACTAAGTTTCAAGCCTTTTTACAATGGACTGAATATTTATGTTCCCCATCTCCCACAAATTTATATATTGAAATACTAACCCACAATGTGATGATGTTAGGAGGCAGGGCCTTAGGGAGGTGATTAGGTCATGAGGGTGGAGCCCTCATGAATGGGATTAGCACCCTTATGATAGAGGCCAGAGAGAGGCCCTTTGCCCCTCCCACCATGTGAGGACACAGCTAGGTGTCATCTCTAACCCAGAACACAGGTCCTCACCAGATACTGAATCTGCCGGCACCTTGATCCTGGATTTTCTAGCCTCTAGAACTCTGAGAAATACATTTCTGCTGTTTAAAATCCACCCAGTTTGTGGTATTTTGTTATAGCAGCCTGAATGAGCTAAAAAATTTCTTTATTCCTTTCATTTGCAATCCTAAAAGAGTGATAGTTGGGTCTTTCATGAGCAAAGAGTCTATCACCAAGATGGTAAGAAGTTAGAGGAAAGTTACAAAGTAGACAAAGATGCCCACTTCTACTTAACACAGCTCTGGAGGTCCTGGCTTACACCAAAGACAAGAAAAAGAAGTGAGGCCTGTGGAACGGAATAGAAGAGACAATCTGTAATTTCCAGATGTTATGATTTTATGATTGCCCACATTAAAAAAATCCAAAAGAATCCACAAATGATTAGAACTAATAAGAGACAGTATCAGCATAAGATAGAAAATCAATCTCCTAAAATTACTAGAAGGAGAAGCAAAAAGAGAAAGTAGACATATGAACAAAGAAACAAAATGTGTTTCTAGTTAAATACCTCATTGTCTTTGGGAGAAAGGGGAGGGATATGGAAATTTTTGATCAAGCAAAGCACAGGGCCCTTTGGCCACATTTCAGCTTGCAACAAGGAAGACTTTCCTAACCAGGGAGAACTGTGTGGAGGCCTTCAAGCTGAGTTGGCACAGAGAGTATGGGGCATATTATTAAATGTGAATTGAACTATATGACCTTTCTGGTTCCCTCTAATCCTGAGACCCATTTAGGATAAAACACGCTGGCATATTCAAAAGGAAGAATATACACAATCATTGCTTTGTTTGGAGAATGTCATAGGCAAACTCTAAGATGGCCTCCAATGATCCCAGCCTCCTGGTATTCACGCCCTTTGTGTAAAACTCTCTTCTTGAGTGTGGACTGAATTTACTGATTTGTCCCTAACAAACAGAATAGAGCAGAAGCGACGAGATGTCACTCTCAAAATGCAGTTATAAAAAGACCGTGGTTTCCATCTTGGGTGCTTTTTGTCACTGCAAATCTAGCCCTAAGAAAAGCCAGTTGCCAGGTTATATGGAGACATCCACGTGGCTAAAACTGAGAGAGGCTTCTGTCTGATACCCAGCAAGAAACGGAGGCATTCAATGCAATGTCCATGAGAAACTCAATCCAGTCGACAACCCCATGAGTGAGTTTAGAAGCAGATCCTCCCCAGTCAGCCCTTCAAATGAGAGTGCAGCCCTGGCTGACACTTTGACTCCAACTTCATGAGAGGCCATAATCCCAGAGGTGCCTAGCTAAGCTGCATCCAGATTCTTGACCCATAGAAATTGTGAGATAATATATGTTTGTTGTTTTAAGCTACTGAGTTTTGAGATGATTTGCTATATAGGCAAGTAACTAATGCAGGGGTCTTTTAACGTGTACTTCACACCAGGAACATGTGCTTCTGGTCAGTAGCCTATATTTTTTACAAGAAATTTTAAAATTTAAATCTCTTGAAGTCTCACTTTATGACAGTCATATTTATTTGAATTCTGGGCCTCACCCTACTTTTGAATCTTATTTGGAGAGAAGTAGGAGGGAGCTACAGGGTCTGCCTTAACCTTCAGGGATGTGTACTTATGTTGACTTGATGATCCTCATTCAGAAAATTAACAATCTACTAACATGTTCCCACTGCATCTTCTCTGGCCACACAGACGCAAGTGTCAAAAGCATCAACGAACACACTACCTGAAATTAACCATGATTCTGAGGTGGAATTAACAAGGCAGGTCATGTCCATGATTTGGCCATGGTTTTGGTGTTTATCATTCTTCCATTCAGTGGTACTGGGTTTCCACTGACAACCTGATGCTCATTCAAGCATCTGGCCATGTGAATATTGCAGTTCCCCAATACCCTCTCAGGCTAGGCTTCATAATACTCTCTCCCTTACCTCTTCACATTACCTGCTACTTGTTCTTTATCTTTCATCTTAGGAACCACTTCCTTTGTGATGAGTTTCTTGACCACTTAAACCAAGATGTTGTTAGATGCTCATCCTACATTCTCCAACAATTCCTTGTACTTCCCCAGTCACAGCACTTCTCACATTATTATAACTACTTGGTTATAAACCTTTTTCACCACCAGACTTAAGCTGTAAGACTAGCTATTTTGTCTCTTTTGGTTCTGTTGCATCCTTAAAGCCTAGCAAAGTCTCTAGCACTTAATAATTGAATAATAAATACATAATAAATAAATATATATATATATAAATGCTTTGTACTCTTCAGGCCAAAAGTTTGCTTCCAGAACTTACCCAAGCACCCTACCACCAAAACCTCATAGAACAGCAACCTGGATTAAAACAATGTAAACAATAAAAGGAAGTCAGAATGCAAAAGGACAGACATACTCAAAGGACAGGGGAAGAACAAGACAGCCATCCAGATAATACAAGCTGTCAGACACACTTTGGCTGCAATTCACTGGTGAATTCAGGTGGGGGTGTCCTGTTGGCCTAAATTATCTGGATATGCCTTCATTTTGCTTTGGGCCATAAACTCTTTTATCTCCTCTACAACTGGGAAGTTGGCAAAGCTTGCTTCTCCCACCAGAGAATGCAGATGAGCTCCCAGGCACTGGCCTTCCTCCTATTCAGTTTCATCCCTTTTAGTTCCATTTCATTTCCTTTAGTTCCAGTTGGTTCCCTGGGTTAAGGACTCCAGAACTGTTTCAGAGCTACTTTCTATTTCAACTGATCTTACGATCGAACCTCAGTGAGCTTCAGCACATGGTATTCACTTTGCACATTATTCCAGCTTTGAGAATGTTGATGCCAAACTTTTTAAATATGATGGAAGGAACAACTTTAAAATAGTTTCAGAAAAAAATTTATTGATGTCTTAAATCTCCTTGTCTTTTGCAATTTATTTTAAACCACATGACTGTACAAAATAGCTACTAGAAGGCTTGCCATCCCCTAGGCTGTCTCTACAGAAAAAAATATATATATATATCACTTTGAACAAAAATGAGTTTAAAATCCTATTTAAATGACTGGTTGATCCAATCAACAAGGGGAATAATAGGGTGGATGCCACCTGATCAATTTACTGTTGCTATATAGCAAACCACCCCACAACTTTGTGGCTTAGAACAATTTTTAATTTAACTCTCAATGCTATGTGTTGGCTGGGTGGTCTTTGCTCTAAGCTGGTTAAGCTAATCTCTGTTGCTGATCCCTCTCATGCCACAGTAGTCAGCTGATAGGTGGGCCAGTGGCTGGGTGATCTGGAATGGCCTCTCTACATGACTGGTAGGTGACAGGGTATCAGCAGGGGACTTGGCTATCATCTTCCAGTAGGCTAGTTCAAGCTCATCTGCATACAATTCAGTGTTCCCAGCCCAGCAAGAGAGAGAAAGCTCAAATGGACAAGCAATTTTCAAATCTCTGCTTGCTTTGCATTTGCTGATGCCCCAAATCACATAGCTAACCAAGATTCGAGGGATGGGGACATCAACTCTACCTCTTAATGAGGTATCTGCAACATCAAAGGAAAGTAAGTAGATGGAGAGAAGGGAAGTATTGGTGCCATTTTTGTTCTCTATTATAATTTATATAATTTGTACAATTTTCTGTTATAATTTCCATACAATTTGCCTTGTTCATTTCCCATGGATACTCTTTGAAAGAGCACTTATTTCCATTTTATGGATGACAACACTGAGGTACAAAGAAGTGAAGTAGAATGTCCACGGTTATACCACTAATAAATGACAGAGCTGGGATTTGGACTCAGTATCACATTGCTCTGAAGCCTGCATTTCTAATCATTCCCTTTTGTGTATAACCCAAGTACTGGCTGGTTGCTAACAGGTTGCTAATCTGAATTCAAACTTAAAAAAAAAAAAAATTCATGTATGTAGGCAGCAGCCTCAGTCTGTATTTATCAAATATTTTCAAAATATTTTGCAGAGATTATTTTTATTACTAGTTCAATAAAACCTCAAGCCCCAGATGTGGTTAGTCAGGCTCTCTTCTCCTGAACTTTCAAGCCCTAAGGCACTTTATGGTAATGAAACCTCAACTTCTTCAACTCCTTAGTGACATTCCTTCCCACTTATAAACAGAAAGAATCTTCTTTTTTGAAACCATGAAATTCTACTGCAGTTTCCACCCTTGGAAGAGACAAGACTCAGAATCTCTGGGCTCATTCCCAGCCCCAGCTCTCCTTTCAAAACCATGGGGAACTGGGACCAGAACCAGGGATATTGCCTCTTTGCATAGATAAGAACTGGTCATGTGAGCCCGTCAAGTTTCAGGCAGATTACTAACCACTCCAAAAATGAAACCAGAGCCACAGTGAGCAGTGCCTCAAAGCTGGTCTCTCCCCAGTCCTTGCAAAGGTAGGTTTTCTCCATGTCCTGTTTCTGCCTCTCCTCTCCTCCTGGCGCTCTCCCTTTCTCACTGGTCTCTTTGGCTCTCTCTCCTTCCATCTCCATTTCTTCTAATCCAAACTTCCTTTCCTCCCCCATACCCCTCTTTGACTGTGGAATACCATTAGGAATACCACTTCCATTGAAATTAGTCCAAAAGATGCCTTTGGCTGTAATATGAAGTGATGGAAGACCCAGGAGGTGAATTAAATGCACTCAGTGAATCTGGTAATCCTGTTTATTTTGAGGGAATAGAAATACATTATTTCTTACATGTAGTCTACTTCTACTCTGAAGTCTGCCATTGACTAGGAATGAATTTATCTTCATTTGACAGTTTTATGACCCAAATCAGCTAGCTCTGTCCATTGATCTGATTTAAAATGCAACCAAAGGGTTGGGTTGCTTTAACAGAAATCTAAACATGGCCAACAGTGCCTGCCATCACCTAGATTTTTCATAATATGTGAGTTTCTCAGTGTGGCTGTCGGGACCTCCTGGTGAAGCTTACCTCTTGAATGGCCATTATTTAGCAATAGAAATGATTCAGCAACGAAAACAAGTGCTTGACTTTTTTTTCTTTTTAAAAGATTTATTAAAGCTCCTCAGAGGTTGTTTTTATAAAACCCAGCCCTTAGAGTGGTTGACCTTAAAAATGTGTTTATCTAAGCTATATTCCCCAAAACGTTGACCAACATAATAAATAATTTATTTAATGTTTCCTTAAATATTATTTTGTTTGGTTTAAACCCAAAGTAGAAACTTCTCCCCAAAAGGAACACTGTCTCATTTTTGTATACAATGGAAACATTCGGGAACAAATAAAAGAAATATAATCTTTCTCACAAATGTTGGCTTACTAAGTGAGCTGGTTAATCCAGGGGATGCAAAATAAATGTTGTGACATTTGGCTGTTAAATTAGAAGCTGGGAACTTTGGTTGATGGTTATATCGTTATTTTTAGTACTTCGTTATACTGGTAGGAAAATAAATATCCACAAATAAACATAGCAAGTAGGGCACAAAGGGATTATCAACAGGAAAATGCCCTTCGCCCAAACCATGGGGGAGCAGCTACATGGACTGTGTTCACACTTACAAATGTCTTTTTCCAGAGATGTTGGTAAATCTAGAGCTTAGCTACATTGGAACTGCCTTCAGGACAACTTGCTAAATGTACCCCCACTTCCTCGGCAGAGCTGTCCCTTCATCCATAGTGGGACTAATCACAGAAGTCCTGTCCCTGGGCCACAGAGGGGGGCCCTGACAGGCAAGTCAATTAGATTCCACTTTGTGAGCCCTGACATAAACTAGCCAATTAGATTCGCTTTGTGAGTCCTGACATAGGCTAGCCAAATAGATTCCACTTTCTAAGACTCTGTGTTTGGGCAAGAAGCACATTTGACTCAACCTCAGCCAATTATAATTTGGTGTATATATATGAAACAGGAGGAGAAGGAGCCTGCTCTTTGGGTCATAAAACTAGAGGCAAATCAAAGGCTGCCCAGGAAAAAGCCTGGTTACAACAGAGGGCACTAGAGAAGCAGAACTGAGCGATGGTAATGCGTGATTTCTGACAACGCTGTATAAGCCCCTGAGTCCAGCCATGCCCAACCATTAATTCCCCCTTTTGCTTAAACTGGCTGGAATCAGTGTTGGCATGTCCTATAATAACCAAAAGAGTCTTGACTAATCCCGGGCACCCAGGATGAGGCACAAGTTGTCCTCAGGGGATATTTGTTCATTTTATCCCTCTAGCTTTCTGATACTAACTTAGATTTATACCTATCTTAAATCCCACCTTCAGCGCTACATGTATTTCTGTTCATCCCCTTTTTTGGTGAAACATTCTCTATAGGGACAGGAAGTCAGGACAACTAGTCAGAGTCTCACAGCAATGAGTATGATGATCACATCCTAGACCAAGCCAGTTCCTTAGAAGCAGTCTTGCTGATTTCAGAGCATATCTTTGGATTAAAATTAAATGTGGGTGTGAGCTCAATGACCCAAGGATTCTTACTCTTTAAATACAATTATGGGCTGGGCGCGGTGGCTCACGCCTGTAATCCCAGCACTTTGGAAGGCCGAAGCGGGCAAATCACGAGGTCAGGAGATCAAGACCATCCTGGTGTACACTGTGAAACCCCGTTTCTACTAAAAATACAAAAAAAAAAAAAAATTAGCCAGGCATGGTGGCGAGTGCCTGTAGTCCCAGCTACTCGGGAGGCTGAGGCAGGAGAATGGCATGAACCCGGGAGGCAGAGCTTGCAGTGAGCCGAGACGGTGCCACTGCACTCCAGCCTGGGCAACAGAGCGAGACTCCGTTTCAAAAAAAAAAAAAAACAAAATAAAATAAAATAATTTTAAAAAATAAAAAATAAATACAATTATGAAACTAGTCTGTGAAGGCTCGTTTTGGGTTCAGCTGGAGACACATGTGGCACCTTAAAAATCAGGTATCTGCACTGTACAGAGTACCTTACTTATATTGTCTCATTAACACCTCCCCCAAACCTTGTGTGGCAGGTATCATTACTATCCCATTTCACAGAAAAGGAAGAAACACTCAGAATGGTTCAGAAACTTATACAGTTAATTAGCTGTGGAGGCTGGAAGAAATTCTGTGTCTATAATATTCTATCCTTCCCTAAATGCTGGCCACTATGCTAAGACAGTAAAGAAGCAGAGGGGTGGCCATGGGGGCTATCAGTCTACCATGTGAGATTCAAGAAGAGTTATTAAGAACAGTCACCAGTAAGCAAAGAACACTGAACTCGGAATTAGACCGTTCTGAAATGGACACCCTAGTTCTGCCCCTCATTTCTTCTGTGTTCTTGGGCACTTTTCTTTATCCCTTGAAGTCTCAGTTTCTCCACTGTGAAACATGGTTAATTATAATATAGTAGAGAGTCCTATTGCTTCTTGGCCCTTTGACTAAGATCAAGTGTATAGTAGACAGTCTCCAAGGACAGCCGCCAATAATTCCCCATCCCTGTTCATGAACACCACTCCTTGCTTTAAGAGGAGGAGTCTACTTATTACCCTCTCCATAAATGTGGGCTGGCCTCAGGGCTTGTACAGGCAAATAGAATGTGGAGAAAGTGACATTCTCTGACTTCTGAGCCCAGGTCTTAAGCTTCTGCTTCTTCTCCTTTGGAGGCCAGGATTTAAGGAAGTCCAACCTAGACTAATGAACGATTAGATGCCCTGAGGATGAATGACCATTTGAACATCAAGACTTGACCAAACTCTAAACTAAATGCAGCCTCAAGAAAGACCCTAAGCAAGGCCAGTAGAAGAACCGGCCCAGCTAAACCCCAGCCAAACCACTGAATTGTAAGAAATAATATGTTATTGTTATTTTAAGCCTTACTCTCTGGGATGATTTGTTACGTAACAATAGATAACTGACTTGCCTCAGGTTGCTGGGAAGATTTAATAGGTTAATGTATGTAAAAGCAAGAACACCTAGAACAAAGTTTGCCATTTATGTATTCAACACATGTTTATTGGGCAAGTACTTTATGGGCACCACTGCAGAGGCAATTGGGATTCTGAGGGGAGCAGGGCAAAGTCACCACCCTCTTGGAGCTTACATTGCAATAAGAGGAATAATAAATAATAAAAAAATAAATAATACAATGTCAAGTACTGACTTCTGCTGAGAACAGTTGCTGTGTAGCAACCCTGTATTATTTGTATGTGCTGCTAACTATCCTTGGTTTACATGCTCTTGGTTCAGGCCTTCAGAAATTCAGTGAAAGTGAAGCAAAGTAGGGAGGTAAAGGCTGAGAGGGAGAAGGCCTATTTTAGATGGTGTGGTCCAAATGGCCCTTTTTGCATGGGGTATTTGAATAGACACCTGAATGATAGAGGAAGTCAGCCATGCCTTCCCTGTACAGCCATGACTCCTATGCATGCACCTGTTCACATAATGTATTCTAGTTATTTGTTTTTGTCTTATCTTCCCTCATTGACAGAGAGCTCTCATAGGCAGGCAGAGGCATTTCACATTCAGATCCTCTGTGGTTTGGGCAGTGGTTGATGCCCAGTAGGTGCTCAGGGAACACTGATTGACCATATGAAGGCATGTCATGGAGCCATCCACTACTCAACTCAAGGGTTAAAGTCACTGAGCCAAAAAGAAGGCCCAAAATATAGCTACTACCCTCCACAGGAGACCCTGCAGAACACAGGCCAGATTCCCCCTTTACAGAAAGCTTCATTGGCAGCCCAACTGTCCCATGACCTCCATGTGAAGCCTGAGGAAACCCTGCCTTACTTGGGTCCAGTTGCTGGGAACAGCCACCCACCTGTCCTATACCCTTAGGCAGAAACCTCTATGGCCATCACCAGAAGGGAGGTGTCTACCTGCACTTTCCTTGAGCTGCCCAGGCACTATGGTACAGGGAGCAAGATCTCCAAGGACAGGGGAAAACCCAGGGGATCTGAGATCTGCCTCCTCCTGCACCCAGCAGTCAGGCTGCAAGTTCCAGGCAGGATGTGATGGGAGGGAAGCCTGGTGGAGCAGAGGCGTTTGCTCAGCAGGAGAAACTCTGTCATTCCTTGTCCTCCCCTGACTCCACCTCATCTGGCCCACTAGTAACATCCCAGTTGGCCTCATGAAAAATACCACGCCTGATTTCAACGAAGACACCTTGGTTGTGCACAGCCACAGGCCTGCGGGGTGTGCTTTCACCTCTGCCCTTCCCACCAAACCCTCCTTTATTATCCACCAGATCAGATAGCAATAGGGCGACTTCGTCTTCCTGAGCAGCTCCACATTCCACAAAGGGACCGTTGCTATTTGCCACTCTGGGAGAGAAAGCCCGTCACGGGCCTTCCCCTATGGAGCCCTCTCTCTTTCCCTGCCTCTCTTCCAGCTGCTCCTGGTTCAAGCCGCTGCCTGCCCTGGCTAATAATGCCTTGTCATGCAGTGACAGAATTACGGCCTCACACTGGTTTCACATGTCACAAATAATTGTGCTCATTGCGCATCATATTGAAGTTGTCAGGTCTCTCTTACGCCTATAATTTGTGTGAGTTGATCATACTTTGGTAAATCAGCAGGTCGTGACCTGTGCCCTTTAGCCCCCGTGGCTGGCTGAGAATGACCTACAAATCTTGTGACAGGGACAACAGAGAGGGTATGAACTGCTCAATTGCTCGTGTCTATCAGCTGCTGTGGAGACAGTCCGTTGCTCTCTGCTTTCACGATCACTTTAAACGGCTAACGCGGCACCCTATGTCAGCCCATCTTAATCTCTTCACATCTGTTTTTTTTTTTCCTCTAGATTTTTTTTAAGTACTTTTGGATATTTCTAATTTTTTATCCTTTACCACAAGACATTTTGGTGCCAAACCCAAGTGTCTTTCTCGCATGTGTTTTAAATAAAAACCTCCAGCGACTGTGATAAAGGGAACAGACCTCACTTTCTCTGTCCAGCCCAACTGAACAGAGCTCCACGCAATGGTTAAATCTGGCTGGCAGCTTTATGAGCTCCATTGCTAACACTTTATTGGGTAACACGTTCACAAATAGTGTTCCTGAGACTTTGTTTTCATTAAGGTACAACATGTACCATCAAGTTGCATTTAATTCTCTGCTTCACATTTTATACACAGTATCGCTGACCGTGGCCTTCAGTATCTAATGCTGGAAAGAGAGTAATGAAGTTCAAGCTGCTTTTATTACCCTGGATCTTCAATAACTGGCTTCTTAAAAAGTCAGTGGAAAAGAAGCAAGATGACCAAGTTCTGTCCAGACTGATGCTCTGCAGAAATGCTGGAGTGAGGTCAAGAATAAAATGGTTTTATGTGGGTCTATCTCCAGGGCAGCTGTTGCAAGTTAGGTGCCCAGAGAGTGGCTAGCCTCCTCCTAGGTTAAGAAACAGAACATGGTGTCAATGGCTCCATGATGTTCACTCTGGTGGCTTCCCATTCTTTGGCAAGCTACCTCACTCCTGCAGAGAAGCACCAGTGGGTGGGTTTGTAATTCTGAAAGCAGACGGCAACATCTGACTGCCCATGTTGGGATGTCAGGAAGTGCGGATGATGCCACTTGTTGGAGCAATAACAGGCATAAGGGCAGTGGGTGAAAGGAGAGCAAATGAGCAAGGCTCTCTCTCCACACCTATACAAGGCATGCCCATTTAATTTCCAAAAGCGTCAACTGAGGGCGTGTGAACAAGGAATAATTAGTAGCACACACAAGCAATGCACAGTTGTTACAGAAGACACAAACTCATGTTGCTTGAGTGTTTGGATTCCTTTCCCCCTTACCTCTTCTGGTCATAGGCACAGACCCATGATGATTCTCAGCACTGAAAGGCATATCGCTTTCGACGCAATTTACAACAGCCAATCACCAAGTTAAGGCAGGAGTGGGGAAAGAAAATGTTGTGTCTGGGTTGCAACTATAACCCTCCAAAGGCCCCAGCTATGAAGCAAGTTCAATGCAGATGTGGGTGGTTATGGACTGGAGATTTATTTTTCAGGAGTATCTCTTTGCTGAGAAAACTTAATGGAAATGTAGACAGACGGGGGTTCAGATCACAGTACAACCTGTAACTAGCTGGGTGACCTAGGCACGTTACCTTAACTCTCCATGTCTCAGTTCCTCAACCTGCACAGTAGTTGGCTCATAGTAGGTGCTGAGTAGATCTTATTTTTTTTCTCAGTCTAGGTTTTCATTTGCAAGCAAAGCAGTGTGACAGTTAAGCAGAAAAGGAATATATAGGGAAGATGTGGGCAGCTTACAGAGTCTGAAGAAACGCTGGAGAGCTGAGATGAAAAATGAGCTGGAACCAAAGGAGGTGAGAGGGCAAAGAACATAGCTGATATCAGACCATGAGCACAATCCAGTTATGATGCTGACCCTGGCATCACCTCCATTGGCCCTTGGGTTCTACCACTGAACCCCAGACTCCAGTATCTTCTTCCTTCTCATTCTTTACCTGGGGCTGGGGGAAGGAAGCAGTTCAGGCTTCAGGTTTTACTCACAATCCCTTTAATACTTTAATACTGTATATATTATTTTTTGGTTCTTTTTCAACAAAGGTGTGGGGTGTGGGGTGGAGAATCTGCATTAAAGCAATCTGATCAGCTTATCCAAAGCCATGCTGTGAATCAGTGACACTGTTTGGAATGAAAACACACCCGCATCTCCAGTTCCCCTTAAGTTGTGTCCATAACTAGCTCATGGAATGACTGTGGGAGAATTCAGGGGGAATAGTGAAACTCTGGCTTCCCATAGGAGCAGTGAAGACACTGGCTACCAAGTGCAAAGTCATCTTTGACTCCCACCTCTGTTACTGGTGAGACAGGGCTCTAAAGAAGTGCCTTGGATGGCCTTGAAAAATGGGACTCAGTCAAATCCATGGATAGGAAGAGAATGAAAAATGAATCTGGAAAATTCAGTCACACACTCCATTATTGAGTGGTTATGTTCTAGGCACTAGGCTAAGTTCTTTTGTGGCATTATTTTATTTAACATTCACATTAAATCAATGAGCTATTGTTATCCCCATTTTACAAATGAGGAAATCAAGTCTTCTGAGTCGGAGGGCATGTGGTAACATGGACATAGCACAAAAGCTTTGCCTTCAAAGCGGGACGTGCCCACAGATGTCTCTGGGTGGCGGCGGCATAGAAAAAGGACACGGGAACCCCAGGGCACAATATCATGGGTACTTAAGAAATGCCTGGTGATCTCATAATCTCCAAAACCGGTATTGTTTGGGCTAAGGGATAAAGAGACAAAAAGCTAAGGAATATTTCATGATCTGGAAACTTTCAGTTCCTTTAATATGAAAATGCTCAACACGAAGTATTAAAGATGTAAGGATTCGGAGGTTGCAGGAGGCCAAAGAAGATTAAGAGATTCTTTCCCCCAAATGAAGTGCATAGTGTATCCATTACGGGGCATGGAGATTTCCCTTCCCCTCCCCTGTCCCTTCCGCTTAATAGAGAAAATGCTGAAAACTTTGAAGAAATACATTCTTTGTTCCTCAAGTTCCATGATTAATTAGGTATAAGCCATGTTTCAAAATGTTTCGTCATTTATTTGTAATTCTCCCCAGAGTGTGTACAGTAACTTGGCTCAGAACACATAGATTACATTGCAAATGCTACTCATATGCTGAAACTTTTTATGTGTCTTTCCCTTTCCTTCTCTGCTTTCCCCTATAGTACTTGAGTGGAAGAACAAAGCTGGATTTCCATCGAAGAGCACACCCTGCTTTGAGTGGATTTCTCCAGCCTATGGGGAACCGACAGAAGGGGGACTGGAAACAGTCAGCAGGCAGCTGTGCGCCCACACAGGCATGGAGCCTCCCAGGTTGCTCTAACCCCCGTATCTCTGGATCAGTCAAGCAAAACTGTGCATTTGCTTCAAGTCAGTCTTCATCTCTCCATCTCTCTTCACACACCCCTCCCCAGGAGTAACGCCCAGGATTGATCCCAAGGATACATAAGCTAGGGAGCAATACAGTGTAGCAGTAAACACTTGGGATCCAACGATGGAGCTCTGACTCCATTTTTAGAGCTTTGTCTTTTTCTCATCTATTAAATGGGGATAAGAATAGCCTCCGAGATCCACTGGGTCATCGTAGGAGCAAATGTGATTTAACAGGGTGCTTCATTCAGAATACGCTTTCTACGGGTGTTCACATTATATTTGTTATTTTCAATTTGGCCCAACTCCCAACCCCCAACACACACACACACACACACACACACACACTCTCTCTCTCTCTCTCTCTCTCTCTCTCTCTCTCTCTCTCTCTGGGGCCAAGTGACTTAGGATAGTGCTTGGAGCAGTGAATTTGAGTCTGTGGAAGAGAAATTGGATCGGTTAGACAAATTCCCAAGTTGAAGCAATCTGTGTTATGCACACACACACAAAACACACAACACACACGTACACATGCACACACACACAGCTCAGGTTACAAGATTTAGTTGCTGATTCCAAGGCAGAGGCTGCTCTTCTTGCTTTCCATCAGACCCCCTGACTTGCTGCAGAGGTAGCCCCTCCCTTTGCAATATTTTTACTTCCATATCTTTGCTTCCCATCACTCATCAAGAAAAACATTCCTCCTCCAAAGCTCAGATCAAATGCCACCACCAGCTTACAGTCCTCACTTTGCCACTCTTTAAGGTGGACTGCGTATGGTCAAGGGTGAGGCCTCATCTCCTAGGCTTCAACTGCCTGGGCCTTGAAGGTGCATTGAATTGAATCACCAGGTGTATCAGTTTCCTGGGGCTGCCATAACAAAGTACACAAACCTGGCGGTTTAAACACCAGAAACTTACAGTCTCACGATTCTGGAATCTAAAAGTTCAAAGTCAAGGTGTCAGCAGGGTGGTTCCTTCTGAGGGCTGCGAGGGAGAATCTGTTCCATTCCTCCCTCTTAGCTTCTGGTGGTTTCGTGGTGATCTTTGGGGTTTCTTCATTTGCAGAAGCATCACCCCAATCAGCTTCATACAGCATTTTCCCAGTAAGGGTGTCTGTCTCTGTGTCAAAATATGCCCCTTTTTGGGGGGTATCAGGGTAAAGTTCTGGTAAAAATACAGAAAATCTGCTAGACAAATTCAAAAAGAACTGTAACACTCATAATTTGTCCTTATTATAAGAACACAATTACTTTGGATTAGGGCCCACCCTAATGACCTCATCTTAACTCGATCAACTGTGAGGACCCTATTTCCAAATAAGGCCACATTCACAGGTACTGGAGAAGAGGACTCTAACTTTTTTCTCAGGAGAGGCAGGGGACAGTGTTCAACCCATGACCAGGGGTGAATGAATAACAACTCTGAGTCAGAGTCCATAGGTTCATTCTGTTTTTCTTTTCTTTTTTCTTTTTTTTTTGAGAGATGGGATCTTGCTTTGTTGCCCAGGCTGCAGTGCAGCAGCATGCTCACAGCTCACTGTAGCCCCAAACTCCCAGGCTCAAGCAATTCTCCTGCCTCACGCTCCCAAGTAGCTGAGAATACAGGCTAATTTTTAAAATGTTTTTGTAGAGACGGGGGGGGGGGGGGGGGGTCTGGCTATGTTGCCCTGGCTGGACTTGAACTCCTGTCCTCAAGCAATCCTCCTGCCTCAGCCTTCCAAAGTACTGGGACTACAGGTGTGAGCCTCTGCTCTCAGCCTCTTTCTAATTCTAGCAGGGAAGAGCAGTGAAAATACTGAAAGGGTAACATCCAAGCCCGCCCTTATCATCAAACACAGATAGTTCCCATCTGGTGGTTCTTGAGCCCTGCTGCCACATTAGCCTCACCTGTAGATCCTAAAGGCAAAATGAGACAAAACCAAACAACGATGCTGGGATGGGGAAGACAGGTCAGTGGGACTCAGCCGTCACTTTCTTTCAGGTGCAGCCAAGGAGGAGATCCACCGCACTAGACTAAACACACGAACAATCCATGTGCTTTTCCGTGGTCTAGCCCGAGAGCCATTTCTTGTTTGGGGGCTTACAGTGTTACTTGGGATGTTTAAACAACTCTTAAAAAATTAAACTGACCTCTTATGTAGAATTCTATAAAGAATATAGAATGTTAAAAATCTCCAGATGGTTGAGATTAAGGAAAAAACATACGCTTTTCCTAAAATATGCAGCCATTTGTCTACTTTTGGTAGAACTAACTCTTGCCCAAATGGAGAGGTAGAGTCGGGGGTTTTGGTCTCATAGTTGGAAATGCTTTGAGATCCAAGAGGGAGAGATTTTGTAGATCATGAAGACACCACTGCTGGCTGTTCTCGTGGTGGTCAGCATGATACTCCAGGCTTATACTCAACGTGTCTTGCTGGTTCAGTGTGGACATGGTATTACTGGTGCCTCGTGTTTCCGTTGGAGAGATGAGCTGGCATATGAAGAATATGCAGACACCTGGAGAGGAATGAGCAATCCATGGGCCCAGGTTTTTTAGCAGAAAAGAGAGCAGGCGCACTGGTGATCATAACAATAGGGAACACTTCCATGAGTATATCATGCAACTGATAGTTAATAGTAGCGACGTCCTTATTACTGCTAATTTTTTTTTTTTTTTTTTAGACGGAGTCTTGCTCTGTCTGTCGCCCAGGCTGGAGTGCAGTGGCGCAATCTTGGCTCACTGCAAGCTCTGCCTCCTGGGTTCATGCCATTCTCCTTCCTCAGCCTCTACAGGCATCCGCCACCACGCCCGGCTAATTTTTTTTGTATTTTTAGTAGAGACGGGGTTTCACCGTGATAGCCAGGATGGTCTCGATCTTCTGACCTCATCATCCGCCTGCCTCGGCCTCCCAAAGTGCTGGGATTACAGGTGTGAGCCACCACACCCGGCCACTTCTAAACTTTTTGTGCCAATTTTCTAACTACCAAAATCTAATTTCGAACATTTGGCTACTTGAGTGACTACATTCTTCTCTGTGTTTTGGAAACATGAACACAAAGCAGATTCTTTGGAAATTAAACACATTTGTTTCGGGGATATTTTATTAAACAGACTAGAAGGACAAAAGTCACTTACATTGGCAGTTCAGTCTTTGCTACCTGAGAACAAGTTCTAAGAAACAGCAAATAACAGGCATACAGGCCCTATAAAGGAACTGTGAAATTACTCATTCTGATAAAATTCAGGTTTCTTATTTCAGAGGGAATTGGGGGAGGAGGTGTAGAAGAAAATTGGATAGTCAATTAGGACTAACTACATGGCTAATCGCAAAGATTACAAATCCCAGGGATGTAAATGATACCTACGGCCCCGATATCTTCAGTAAACATTTAAAATAATAAAAACGATAAATTATCCATTGCCACAAGTTTGACCTCTTACCCTGGTCATATCAGAGTGGGTCCAGCAGAAAGGGGAGGAAGGTCTAAACTTTGCCTGGGTGATGTGAGGTTAGGGACTGAGGACCCTCTTCTGCCAAAAAGTTAATCTCTAGTATTTATTTGGGTGCAAAAGAAAGTAGAATAATGGGGAAGGAGGTCCTTCATGTAAAAGAAACTCAAAAGCTTTACAGACTGAATTAGGTGTAATCCTTATGGGATCCCTAACAGCTCATAAATAACTTTTAATGAGATTTCCAGCGAGTAAAATAGCACGTGGGGGAAAAAAGTATTCTTTTTTATTTTTGTTATTTTGTTTTCAATAAAGCACATGCTTCATATCGTTGTTTTCCAAACCCATAACCAAAAGAAGGGAAACCATTTCAATAAGAAGAGATTAGTACTGAAAATATTTAATTAACTGATAGGGACAGGAAACGCTTGAATATGTCATTGAAAATATTTGACATTGACCACTAATCTATGGAAACTTATAGAGCTGAGTCTAAAGCATGTTCCGGAGTTAAGCAGAGAAATAAATCAAGGTTTGCAAATGTCATTTAAGTTTTCACCTGTCCCACGATTCAAAATTATTGGCTTCCCAATGAAAAGCATATGTTGTGTCCCATGCCTGGGGAGTAGTAATGAAGTGAGGCAGACACTCTCCAGCGCTCCCTCCCATGGTGCCCCTCTTTATTTCCCATCAAGTGAAAATAATTACTGTATCCTTAAGGGAGCGCTTCCCTGCGTCTGGTCTGCCGATAAGGGCTGCCATGCTGGCTCCTCCAGCCCTGCCCCTCTTCCTTGAGGGACCATGGTTTGATTTATGAGAAAATAGTTGGCAAATTGCGATGTCCATCGTGATGGATGACATCATTTGGACCATTTTGCTGATCATGTATGACTACCTTTTTTTTATTTAGCCTGGTTGCAATTGATCCGTAGCTCCAACAGCTGAAGAAGGGGGAAAAAATAGCAATCGCCTTTTCTTGGAGAGGTCACTAAGCAGAAAGAGCTCTGGCCTTTTGTTCCCTAGAAACTCACCAGTGATGTTCAAGCCCTTTACAAAGAGCTCTCATAGATATTATCTTAGACCATCCAAACAAAGGCTCTCAGAAGTAGGCAAGACGGGTATAGTTCTTCTCATTGGGAAGATAAACAAAGTAAAGTTCAGAGAGACTGAGTGCATTCCCCCAGGTCACACAGTTAGTCAAAATCAGGGGTTCAAATCTTGGTCTTTTGACTCCCAAGCAAATTCTTTCTCTTTTCATTGTTTCTTGATGGAACAAGAATGTACACTTAGTGACAAAACCAAACTCCCCCTATAATAGGCTATTCAGTCCTGCTCCTTCCCGAGTTTCTGGGAGCTTTCTAACTGAGCTCCAAGCCCCTGATATCTCCCTTCACCATCTTTCCTCCTAGCCACCACAAGCATTATAACCCTGCAACACAAACCCAATTATGTCACGACCCTGTTAACTTTCAGTGCCTTCTTATCCCCCAACACTTGCCTCTCAGGACTTTCCACCTTATCCTCTCTAACAACAAGGTTGTGGAGGTGTGGAGTGGAACCTAAAGTGGTCTATTTCGAATTTATTTGAAATCTCATGCTTCATATCTAATTTTATTTTATTATTTATTTATTTTGAGATGGAATCTCGTTCGTCACCCAGGCTGAAGTGCAGTGGTGCGATCTCGGCTCACTGAAAGCTCTGCCTCCCAGGTTCACGCCATTCTCCTGCCTCAGCCTCCTGAGTAGCTAGGACTACAGGTGCCCGCCACCATGCCCGGCTAATTTTTTTGTATTTTTAGTAGAGACAGGGTTTTACCGTGTTAGCCAGGATGGTCTCGATATCCTGACCTCGTGATCCACCCGCCTCAGCCTCCCTTCATATCTAATTTTAATAGGGACTTTGCATTATATTCAATATATTCTTGTTCGCTTTCACTTAAAAACAACGATTTCAATCTAATCTTTAATTAAAATGAATGCCTGGGGAAAGCAGCCTCATCTTTATTTTATGGCTTTGGGCTCTTCTTAGTGTACCTCCTATTTTGAGTACTCCTAGTACACATCCTGGGTCCCAAGGGATCAGGTCTAGGGCCTTAGCATTGACTATAAGGTCCTCGTTCGGCCACCTTACCTTCCTCCTAGCCTGATTTCTACCACTCATACCCTGACCTCTTACACTACAGCCATGCTGATCTTTCATGCCTCCATGCCTTTGCACATGATCCTCCCTCAGCCTGAAAGTCTTTTCTCCCTTTACCTCGAAATTCCCAGCAGGCATGCATGGCACCCCTCAGTGCACCTTCCCTTGTGTCCCCAACTGTGGCTCTATCACCTGCACCCCATTCCTGGTAGCAGTTAACCCTTTGGGTCCTAGTCATCTATGAGAATGTCCCTTTTTTCCCACTAAACTAAGTTCCCTTACCCACTATCTTCATAGCTACCAGAGCCCAGTACACTTGGCATAAACTAGGTACTAAATAAATGCTTGTAAAATAAATAAAAACTATTAAAATGCTTTCCACTAGGAGATTTGTTTTTAGAAGCTAGCCTAATCTCAGTTGCTTATATTGTACAGTTTTTAAGAGTTTTATACATTTAAAAAAATCAATCATGTGCATTTTTTATGCGTGCCAGGTGCATGATCTCATTGGATATTCATGATCTCATTTTTCTTCAAAAAAGCAGGTAGAGCAACACCTCATTCTCTTGCCATACTTGGAGGTAAACTCCAGATCCTGGAGTTCAAATGCCTGCGTTTGGATCACCCTCTCCTTACTATCTCTGCTTGAGCTCAGTTTCCTCATCTGTAAAAGGGGATGATAATGGTACTAATACTTGGCAATAAAGGCCATGAGCTCTAGAAATGATGGACTAGGTCAGGAATTGGCAAACGATGGCCCATAGGCCAAATCCAGCCCACCACCTCTTTGTGTGTGACCTGGGAGCTGAGAATGGTTTTTATAATCTTAAGTGATTTTAAAAAATCAAGAGAGTAATCATATGTTGTGATCCATCAATATTCTATGAAATTCAAATTGCAATGCCTATAAACAAAGTTTTACTGAGATATAGCCCTGCCCATTTGTTTACATATTGTGTGGCACTGTTTCTGTGCCACAGTGGCAGAGTTGAGTTTCTATGACAGAGACCAGTCAGCCCACCAAGGCTAACATGCTTACTGTCTGACCCTTTGCTGACCCCTGACCTACGGTCAAGTCCTCGTTCCACCCCTCATGAGCTCTGGGACCTTGGGAAGATTGGGTAACCTCTCTAGGCCAGTTTCCCCTGTGAAGGAGAGATAATAATATCTGCCTCCTAGGGCTTTATGAGATTAAGTGAGGTAACACACTTAAAGCGCTTGGTAAGGACCCAGTACTATGAATGTTAGCTAATGTTACTAAGCTACCTTCCCAGAGGGCTAGAATTTGCCAAGTAGCAGAATAGGGGTGGGAAGGAGGTACCAGTGCCAGCTGTGTGGACGGTTCCAACCTGATGTAATTGGAGAGGCTGAGAGGCAGGATGAGAGCCAAATGGAGCTGAAGAGAAAGCCAAGTGCCAAGGTGCAGCTTTGGCGCTTTGGCCAAGTGCCAAAGGGCCCAGCCAGGACCCAAGCTGGGTCCCAAAGTTGAGTTCCCGGTTGGGTTTAGAGGGGACCAACTCAGAAGTCAGTGAGGAACAAGCCGGGAATGGGGATAGAGGGCTCTGGAAGATTTCTCCAGGACTCAGACAGCACTCCACAGGAGGACAGGTTTAAAGAGACAGGCTTGACATCCCCATTTACTCATGAGACAGAAGCTCTGGGTAATCAAATGTCTTGCCCAAGAGAATACAACTAGTAAAAGTGACTAAATGCAAAACACCAGGTGCCCAGACCTGAACTTCTCCATCCACTTTAGCCTGCTGACTTTCCTAACCGATGTTTCAGGTTCAAATTCTTTTGTGAATCTTAGGAACTATACCATTGAGTCTAAGGGACTAAGGGAAACAGTATGTTGTGCTGTTTTGTTTTTTCAAAGAATAGAGGGCACTAATTTTCTTAAAACCATCGAACATGAATTAAAGGTGTTTTCTCCCTTTATACAGTTAGATTCCTTGTTGCTGAAGGTAGCAGGAACATGCTCTGCAGGCTCAGATTTTCAGCGAGGCCTCTGACAGGGGTCTCTAGCCTAAGGGCGTGTTTTTCTCCACAGTTCAATGACAACCCTGCAAATGGCAAATTGTTTATGATTTGAGAGCTGCAAGGATCCAAGCTGCATTGAAAGGAGAAGGAAGGAAAAAAGCATGCTAAGAAAAGCAACAAGTAATTCAAAGACCCAGGCCAAACATAAACCTATAGATTTCAATAGACACTTGATAAAAATGTCTTTATAATGTCTGCATGTCTTTGCAAGAAGGCTCCAGATCTACGGCTTCTTTATTATTCCTAACATTTGTGATTGCCAAAGAAGATTGAGTTCAGAAAGGCACTCTCCAAGGGCAAGGTGGAAGGCAATTCTGCTTTAGAGCTTGGTGACCCAAAATGTTTGAGCTGCCCTGTTGAAAGTGAGGATTCTTGTTTATTTGACGATTTTTCTCTCTTGAACATTGTATTTAAACAAGTGTCTCCTTTTGGTCCAGTGTTTCTTCAAATGTATTTATAGAAGAAATTTTCCTTTCTCCCTCTAATCTGTTTTTCATATTTTGGTGAAAGGGATAATATATAAAATTTTACAAGGGTTTTGCTTTCTTTACATTTCCTAAACGTGGGCATCTGGTGTTCTCATTAAGCAAGCCATGTCCATTCATAGACTCACCACATCTTTAATTCACGCTAAAGAGCAGTGCTGTGATTTGAAGAGTACGCTGTCTCCCAGTGTTTTTTAAGAAAGGTTGTTTAAAAAAATATATCTATCCAGCATTCTTTGGTTAATTTCATTCTGCTTATATCTTTAATTTCCAAAGTTTTCCCCTTCTATCTTTTTCTCCCCAACGGTAGAATACATAGCATTATTGTTTTCTAGACTCTGCCAAAAGCATGCTTTTTTATGCTACAAGTTTCTCACTAAAACCCATCTAAATTTTAGGCTTTGGGGCTGAGGAAAGAGAGAGAGAAAGAGAGAGAGAGAGAGAGAGAGAGAGAGAGCAGGCACACTGTACACAAAGAATTTCTCATTACGCATTACAATGAGCCCTCGAAATACTATATTCCTGCTGAGAGCACCTCAGATTTGGTCAGACTTTGGAAAACTTGAATTAGAGTTAAAATCTCCTGAAAGTGATATAAACCAAAAGATTGGCTCAGTTTCTGTGATGTCATCAACGCATTTAATTATGTGAGAGAAATGTTTGGATAGGATGCATGGAAAACACACACACTCACACACACAAGTAAAATGCAATAGTTCAACCACAGGCCAAGAAATTAATGCCAATTTCACAATTTTCACCTAAAGAAGTTTTGTCTATAAACCCCTTATGATGCTTTTATTATTGTTGTTAGTAACAACAACGACAATAGCTTAAAATAGAAATAGGAGTTTGGACAGAAAATATCATTGTTCCTCATTTGATATGAATAGGGATGCTCCTTCAAACAAGACTTTGAATAATTTGCATTTTTCTAATATGTTGGTACTACAAGTTTCTCCTCAAAAGTTCTCAGCACATTAGAGAGTCACTTATATATAGAAATCCATTTAAATTGACAAGCTGATGAATGACCTGCCCAGGTAATATAGATGACTGTGGGTAAACATATTGGGTGCAATGTATTTTAATGATGTCTAAACAGTCAGATGTTGGTACACCCAGTTGGGAAAGGTCTGTTGAAATTGAACCTGCTTGTTTTCTTCAAGCTCATTCCCAGTAATTTATGAGCCTGAATATGGTCTGCAAGTTTGTTTCCTGTTGTTTGCCCTCCCTTGGAGTTGAGTTGTGATTCTGCTCCATTAGGCTGGCAAACCGGTTGACTTGAATGTAGTGGTTTCTGTAGGCTGTATTTCTTAGTAGGACTTGGGTCACCCCAAATCAAAGAGAGTCACTCATTCTCCTGATACCGCTGAACCTCACCTGGTGTTTTGGTCTGAAGGACAGTCCTTAGAAAAGCAAATAGTCTAGTAGGTCAACTAGAAATTATGAGAGGTAACATGAAGTATATAGCATCACTTATGCTGTATTTTAGCTCAAAGTGTGTAATTGAATCTATCAAGACTTTAGATATGGTATCCAGCTTACAAGAAATATAGGGGATAGAGGAACAAGCTTAACAATACCAAAAGGAATCAACTAGACAAATCTTGATTGAAGGACATTCTGCAGGACCTCTGGCCTGCCCTCTTCAACGAGTCAGTGACATCAAAAAGCAGGGTATTAGATAAAAAAGATTTGAAGGCCATAGCAACTAAATGCAATGTGCAATACTTCTTTATATAGCTGTTTGCGCATGCACCTATAATGGACACTTGGGGATCAGCTGGGGACATTTTTTTTATTTTTTATTTTTGTGGATACATGGTAGGTGTATATATTTGTGGGGTACATGAGATGTTTTGATACAGATATGCAATGTGAAATAATCCCATCATGGAGAATGGGGTATCCACCCCCGCAAGCATTTTTGTGTTACAAACAATCCAATTACACTCTTAGTTATTTTTAAATATACAATTATTATTAACTATAGTTATCCTGTTGTGTGGTCAAATAGTATGTCTTATTCATTCTTTCTAATTATTATTTTGAACCCATTAACCATACCTGCTCCCTTGCCCCCTTCCACCCACCCACCTCCCCACTACCCTTCCCAGCCTCTGGTAACCATCCTTTTATTCTTTATATCCACGAGTTCAATCGTTTTGGTTTTTAGATCCCACAAATAACATGTGATGTTTGTCTTTCTGTGCCTGGCTTATGTCACTTAACATGATGATCTCCAGTTTCATCTATGTTATTGAAATGACAGGATCTCATTCTTTTTTATGGTTGAATAGTACTTCATTGTGTATATATCCCACGTTTTCTTTAACCATTCATCTGTTGATGGACACTTAGGTGGCTTCCAAATACTGACTATTGTAAACAGTGCTGCAAGAAACATGGGAGTGCAGATATCTCTTCACTACAGTGATTTCCTTTCTTTTGGGTATATCCACAGCAGTGGGATTGCTGGATCATATGAGCTCCACTTTTAGCTTTTTGAGGAACCTCCAACTGGAGAGCAGCATGTATTAGTTTGGGGGAGGAGCATGTATTAGTTTCCTATTACTGATATAACAAATGACTGCAAACTTGGTGGCTTAAAACAACATAAATTTATCTTCTGGTTCTGAAAGTCAGAAGTCTGAAAAAAGTTTCATGGGGCCTCTTCTGGAAGTTCCAGGGGAGACTCCATTTTCTTGTGTTTTCCACCTTCTAAGGACCACCTGCATTCCTTGGCTCACAGCTCCAAATCACTCTGACCTCTGCTCTGTCATCACATGCCCATCTCTCCCTCTGCTTCCATCATCACCTCACTTTCTCCGACTCTGACCCTCCTGGCTCCCTCTTATAGGGACCCTTGTGATTACATTCAGCCCACAAGATAATCCTGGATAATCTCCCTATCTCGAGATCATTAACTTAATCATGTTTTTAGAGTCCCTTTTACCTTATAAGGTAACATATTCACAGGTTCTGGGGATTAGGAAATGGATATCTTCTGGGAATCAGGGAAAGAGGCATTGTTTGGCCTACCACAGTGGAAATATGCTTTCTTCATCTCTGGACTTTTACTTGTCTGTATTTTCTGATATTATGCATTGCCCATTGACTGGATCTTTAACATGAAAAGAAAGTGGTATATTTTTCCTGCCTGAGAACTCTGCAGTTCTCCCCTTGATGAGCCTCAACTTACAGAGGACAAAGGAGACTGTCCAGCAGATGAAGAACCCAACTCCACAGGGAAAGGTGTAGACACAGGAGGTGCCAGTAACCCCCTCCGGATCCAGCTTCAGACATCAGGATGCCTTGTTCCACATTTAGTCCTTTCAACAACAACACCAACACCAATGCCAGCCATCATCATTCATTGTGGGCTTCATGTATGCCATACCCTGTGTTCAAAGCATTTTCTGTGGAAACCTTGCCCTAACCCTGAAGTATGTATTTGGGGCCAATTTTACAGAAGAAGACCCTGAAGCTCAGATGGGTTAAAGAACTTGCCCAAGGCCCCAACTTGCTTGTTGTAGAGTCAAGTTCCAAACCCAGAGTCTGAACTCTCAACCTCTATTCATATTTTCTCACTAAAGAGACCAGAAATGGGCAAGACATTTCTCCTTAACCAGAAGCAGGGAATCTGCTTCTCCTGAAGCTAAAACTCAGAGCATGTAGGCTGGAAGAGGCCTTCACAATCACCAAGACCAAACTTCTCATTGTACAGATGAGCAAATAAGTGTCTAAGTCAATGCAGCAAATCAGAAGCAGGGCCAGAAATAGGGCTCAGGGTTCCTGGCTCCCTACCTGCCCAGGTCTCTTTCTATTAAACAATAGGCTTCCATTTCTTTTATCCACATCACTTCATTTTTCATCCTCTGGATGCTAGAAAAATAATCCTTTGTCCCCATATAAAAGGGAAAATAAGGAAATGGGATCATTTGGGATTGTGTCAACACTTACATGCACAGCTCTAGGAAAAGCAGCTCAAGCTAAGCCTAGCTCTTGATTAATTCCAGTTGAAGGGAAGGCAATGTTTGCATAGGAGCTAGATCCCTCGTTGCCATCCTGGTTCTAGCACCTTATATACCCAAAGAAGACCCCAGTGTTTCCCCAGGAGACCAGAGCACTCTACTGCCCATGGATTATAGGCCATTTCTGCCCCATCTTTTATCCCTTTTAATCTAAAGCAGCCCCAAAGAGCAGGTAGCTTGGCACTGAGGTGAGGGCAATGGCTTGGGTTTGTAGCAGTGGGTTCACTAGGTTCCTTAATGCCTGCCCAGTTGGTTCTGGCTTGTGTCACCAGATGTGTGGCACAAACCCAGGGAGCAGGAGTCCCAAACTCACTTGATGTCAAGGTGCCCCTTGGGGATCGATAAGACATCCCTTCAGCTGAATGGGGTGCCTGCCCTAGTTTTGCTATGACCCCCTGTAAGCCTCAGCCTTGCTCAGGCCCTTAGTACGAATCTCTAAAGTGGACTATTGTAAATAGCCCCCCAGTTGGTCTCCCTGCCTTTATCTTCCCTTGGCCCTCTGTTCAACCTGCCCCCTACAAAGCCAGAGCATCATCCTGAAGCCTAATTCTGACCAAGAGTCCCTCCTTCAAAAACTCTCAGTGGCTCCCTCTTGCCAACAGGATGAAGTGACTGATGGCTTCTCTGTGCTCCCAGCCCAGGCCACATCACAACGGGTGGCTCACGTATCTCTCAGGTTGCCCTGCTGCCCATGGCCCTATGAAGTCAACACTGCTGCAGGCTCCCATGGGATCCTCAGTGTAACTTCCAGTGCTCATGGTCCTGGGATGGTATCACAGATCTTGATGGTATCTGATGCGAGGGTATCAGTGTCAATGCCCCAGCCCACTGAACACAGCCAGAGTCTGTACCAATGCCACTGATGTTAAGGGTGATACCAATGGTACCAATGACCCATTCTCCTGAGGCTACTAAAGCCATTAGCACCAAGGTCACTGTTGTTTTGTATGATCAGTGCCTTCTCTGTTAGCATCCGCAGAGCTCCCATGTCTGGGGACACAGGGATAAGGCTTGGGGGCAGAATGAAAAGGCTCTCTAAATGAGAGAACCCCCTCCTACCCCAGTACTGCTCTATTGGCCCTAATTCATGGCTCTCACTATCTTTTTCCTAGGACAAGCTCTTAACCAGGCAGCTCCTCACTTCCTCATGGAAACAGACCTTGACAGGGAACAGTCCACTGGTTTCCCAGCAGGCCCAGACATGCCTGAGTCTACAGCAAATACTTTCTGATCCATTTCATTCCATGATATGAACCAGGAACTATTTTATTGATAAAAATATGACTAAATTGCATGTGTTCAGGACACCAGAGAAGGTAAATTCTTTAAGACCACAGTTCTTAATTTTTTCTTTAGCATACTTGATGCTTATTCATTTTTAGCTAATAGCAGGTGTCAAAAGTATGAGACATGTGTGAGCAAAAGCTGAAAATTAAGAAGCTTCTCTTAAGTAACTTAATTATATTTTGCAGCTCTGGAAAAACCTCTCTTATTCCATTTTCAGGAAAGATACAGGGTTCCGCAAAGACAGAGCTTGACTAATGCTCTCCTTCATTTTACAAATGAAGAAAAGACACACTAGGAAAACTAAGGAATTTTCCAAGAGTTTCTATTAACCAGATCGTCATCCTCCCTTACCAGGACGCCTACCCTCTGCTCTCATTCTGTTAAATAGTCATGTCCCATCAAACAAAACTCCACTAGCGAGGCCGGGTTGCTGCCACCACCTGCAGTTCGTTCCATGCAGTCCGTGTTGTCAGGCTTTACAGATGATGTTACAAAAATCAGAGCTGGGTGAAAAGTCCTTCTTTTCAGACATTTTATGTGGAAAAAAGAAGAAGAAAAACACAACCAGATCATTTTCAAAAATCACTTACAATCAGCTGGAAGGTATTCGGTGAACTTTGTTTTACAGCGTTTTGTGGCCAGTTACAAATTTGGGTCATGCCCTGCAATCAATCTCTGCTGGGAACTTTCACTGAGGCTATCAGGGGAATTCGAAATAAAATGTTAGAGGCAGGATCAAGAATGCACAGATGAGCTGGAGAAAAGTCTGACTGGTTTTTTGGATGTGTGATGAAAGAACAGCTGGATAACTCTGGTACAGCCCAGAACCAGGTTCTCATCCAACGTCACTCACAATTAAACCTCCATCTCTGATGGCAGAGAGACTTTATGACTTAAGCACTGAGACCAAATCATCTCTCTCTGTGATTATTTTATTGGCTGCAAGGTACATGAAATAATGGTTACAACATGAAACCGTACTTTGTCTGAGACAATAGGAAGCAACAGCCAGGGCTAAAGAGCGTTCTATGTCTTATTGGCAAGGACACACCCTCTTGGCCTGGGAAACTTAGCAAATTTCTAAAGGAATGAGTGCAATTCCCACCAAAAGCTAGTGAGTGAAAATAACTGTCTTTAATAAATACACATCTTTGTTTAAAAAAAAAAAAAAAAAACAAACAAACCTGGCTTTCATCTCCAAAATGCAGGCAGAAGGAAGGACTAGGAGCACCATTTTAGTCTTCTTTGGAGGACCAAAAAGATATTTCAAGTTCTTCCCAGAAGCAAGCTATTAAATGTGGAGCTCATTCTCTCCTCTGGAGCCTTTCTTTCGGAGGAGTTGCACAACAACAAAAATGAAAGATCACATTCAAACTGCCAAGGTTTCCCCAGGACTTTAATGGTGTCACCTCCTAAAACCCCAACTCTCATGGAAGAATACTTCACTTGAAATATGGAGATCCCTGTTGACATCTGATTGAGTAAGCAATTCCTCTGGTTTTTTAGGAGAAAATTAAGCTTTAAAACTAGTGGAAAAAGTGGTCTGGACTCCTATCTTTGATCCCTAGAGAGGTGCTGGTTAGATAATAATATGACAGTTCTAACCACAAGAAATAGCTACCATGTATTGAGTCCTTATATGTGCTAGCCTCTGAGCTAAGGACTTTGCATTCAATAACTCATTTAATCCTTACAAGAACAGCACAAATTAGATAATACTACTATCCTTGTCTTACAAGTAAAGAAACTGAGGCTCAGAGAAGTTAAGTAACTCACCAAGATCACACAGCAGTTAAGTCATAGAGCTGGGTTTGAACCTACTCAGTGCAGCTCCCAATCCTATCCTTAGAACTATGGCCCTCTCCAAATCTGAGAAGGGAGGGAGAGATTCTAGTCAGACTTTAGAGGACTGAGGAGAATTTTCATCCAGAGAAGAACAGAATACAGCCAGAGTCCTGCTAGGCCTCCAACGTGGGAAAGCGGCAAGGCAACTGGGCTCCATCTGGAGAAAGATTAAGGCAAGAGCAAGGCTGAGAGCAGAGGAGGGGAAGGGAGGCCAAGCGAACACAGGTGCCTGAGAAGGCCAAAAACATCAGAACCAGGGAGCAAGGTGTGACCTCCCTACAGAGATTTCTAGCTGGGAAAGGGAGTCACTGCCTCCTCCTCGGACACTCAGGCTGCCTGGCAAAGCTGTCACAGGACCTAGAACAATTGAAAAGCAAAGTCTAGAGCCCGCCATTACTCAGGGTGATGGCTCTTGCTATGTTGAGTGGTGTGATTTTGGATCCTCTGAGAAGCAGACTTCTAAGACAGGAGTAGACATGATTATTGGGGAAAGGACTGGGAAGAAGAAAGGGAGGTCTCTGGAGAAGGCAGGGGAGACTTCAGACTGCGATGCAGACCTGACCCCTGGAAAGGAAGGAGGAAGGAAGACTGAGTAGGAAGCCTCAGGCAGCCGGCCAGCTCAAAAAAGGGTTGACCAGGCTGACGGGGAGGCCTCAAGCCAAAGTTGCCTATTGGAAGAGTCTTAGATCTCTCAGAAATAAGCCTCTGTGCGTCCCCACACTCAGTCATTGGCTGGGAGCAGCTCACAGGAACCATGGCCTCAGCACAAACTTGGTGGTGGGTCTGGAGAGCCAGTAACCAGAGCACCAGTTGCTTATGCTCCTCGCAGCAGGAGATTGGACTAGTGCAGGTTCATGGTCACCACAACTGGCTATCCTCTAGCGGGCCCCCAAACAAGGTGGGGAAACACTGGGATGTCAAGTGGAGGGGTTAACAGCACGTATCCCATAGAGTCAGCATGAAGATTAAATATGTAGATGCGTGTCAACCCTTAGCACAGTGTTTGGCACCCAAAACATCCTAAGGGAAGAGTAGTTGTCACGTTATTAAACAATTTAGGAGAGAAGAGAGGCCTTCCCAGTTCTGTTGTGAGATAATTAGCTACCTTCTCCCAGGGAAGATTCTCAAAGCATCTAGAAACTCCATGTCTCTCCCCTCTCTTCCCCTCCTCCCCACCCCCACCCAGCCAAGGGAGAGTCAGGGTGAATTACCTGATGCTCCTTCAAGAACTCAAACCTCCCCTCTTTGCCCATGGAGTACAATTTCTCTAGAGCAGATAGAGAAATCAATCCACCTTTTGCTTTGACCTGAGCCTTCTGTTTAGAAAGTCAAGCCACCCTCCCTCTGCAGCAGAATCCTCTTCTAAATGTAAGTTGAACTCTCTCAATCTTTTGAGATAAAGACCAGCTTCTGAACAAAAATGGTTTTGATTATGAAATGAAGGTTGACAGTCAGCTCATGAGATACAGTTTGGGGCTCTACCGAAGGGGTCCGGGAGGCCTCAGGCCAGCCCTATTGATTAGCGGGCTAAAGAAAACAGTCTCACGCTCTGTTGACGCCTTGGGCAATGCCATTCTTGCCCTCCCTGGTAACCATTTCATTTAATTATTTTAAGGCAGGGTTTTATGGACTGTTTGCCAGATCTCAGCTTTGTTGGGGGCACCTCAGGTTTCAGACATTTACAAGAGTTGACCCTTGTTAAGATTCCCTTTGTGGAAAATACATTCAGTCTGGGGACAAGAATATGGGATGGAGAAAGTAAGAAACCCGAGGTAGAGCGGCACCGAAAGCACCCTTCCGGAAAACACTGAAAATGTATTAGAACAACGTCCAAATGAGAAAGATATCTACCCACAGAGATGTCATAAAAACTGAAGGATTCTGTCGTTGAAATACGGTAGTCTTATTAGACAGCATCAGAAAGATAGGCATTCGAGGAAATGATGGAAAAGCTTCTCCCATCAGAGAGCCTGCCTTCCTGCCCTCAGATGTGAAAGAGCCCAATTTTCTGGTATTTGAGAATGAGTAATATTTAAAGGTTTAGGGAAAATTAGTCAAATGTACCTTGATTATAAACACATGTACCCATTTCATCTGGCTATTTTAAAATGTGGGTTTTAACCAGCTGCCATTAATAGCGAATGCACTGCGTGTCTGTTCTTCCCTCTTCTTGTAATAGACACGGCAGAAGGAAAGAAATATTTAGCCATTTTGGATCTCTTTCCAGAGCAGGAAGAATTATTGAATATAAATTGTATCTTCCTATCTCATGAAACAAATGAAACCTTCTAAATTAAATAAAAGGAAAATTAACAATCAGGATTAGGTAAAAAGCATTACATTTCCTTGGGGCTCAAGTTACAAAGATATGTTTTTGTAAAAGAAAGAAAGGTCAGTTACCACTATTAAACTTGTATATTGTTTTATACTAAGTCCTTTCAGTGGCCTCTCTGAGGGACCGTTTAGTTTGTATTACACTCTAATAAACTCCAGGTGTACAGGACAAACTGAATAATCAGAACCCTATGGTCCAAACTAGTTAAAAATAATGTGGTACATTCCTGGTTCTCTGCATTTAATTTATTGTTAATCATTGTTATTACTTACATTTATTGGGTAGTTTTCCCAGATTTATTAGGCACTACATTTAACAGTGTTATCGCTTGTAACTGACCATCAGTGGAATCGAAAACATATTTTTGTAAAGTCTCTTACCCTAATTAGTAAGTCGTTTCCCTTTGAGACTAAACAGACCCCAAAAATGACTGTGTTATTTTCTCCTTGAGTCAGGGGGAACTCTGCTACAAAAACCCACCTTTGCCAAAACCACCTGTTGGACGATAAGGGAAGGGCTATCGTTCCAGAGACACTAAGATGACCTTCCCATTCAAAGCAGAAAAATGAGGGAGTTAGATTCTACACATCAGGAGTAGTCTCTTGTCTCAGTGGACTGGGTCGCTTCCTAGAGCATGGCTTCTAGGATACCAAGGAAGGACACAGGTGGGGAACCTGTTCCTCCACCTGCCTGGAATTCTACTATTTGAAGCAAACCTTTGGGTAAATGGGAGAAGTAATCATTTCACTAAAATTCACACTCAGCTGTTAATGAGCTCCCATTCCTTAGTATACAGCACAGTGGTGCACATAAGGAATTATTTGCTGAACAGGAAAATGAATGCCAATTCCTACACCTTTGCCTTTAGTTGGAGCCTTTGGGGTGGATGGAAAGGCCCCCTTCAGTGAGAGACAAGAGTCTTGGGCTCTAGTCCCCATTCTGCTGAGTGACCACGGACAAGTCGCTGGCTCTCCTGGGAAACTGAGTTTGCTCCTCTCTAAAAGGAGATAATGGGGTTCTTGACTAATTTCATTTAGGGGCCAATTCCTCACCCCTCCCTGAACACACGTTCTTTGTCAGGTGACTTTACAATTTCTCTCACTAAAGAGACAGAGTCCATTTCGCCACTCCCTGAATCTGGGCTAGTCTTATGACTTGCTTTGGCTATCAGAATGCAGCCAGAGCAACAATCTGCCAGTTTTAAGTGGAGGCCTCGAGAGGCTTTGGGGTTTCTACTTTCTCTCTAACCCAGCATCCTGGGGAATGAGAGACACATGGAGCAAAGCCGAGTCACCCTGGTCTCCCCAGCCAAGGTCAGCCTTGGTCAGCCAAGTGAGCCCCGTATACATAAATGAGTTCAGCCAAGATCAGCAGTGCTGCTGACCCCAAACACAGGAGCAATAAATGCTTGTTACCGTGTGCCACTGAACTTTCGTGGCTGTTTGTCAGACAGCATTATTGTGACAATGTGTAACATACATATGATGCTGTTAGATAATCTCTAAGGCTCATTCTAGCTCCAAATTCCAGCATTACTTAGAACGTAATCCACTATATAGACAAATATCTAGCCCTAAGAGTATCCCCCATGAGGCATTGGTGAGTCTCTTACCCTCCCTAGGTCTGTTTTAAACAGCAAATAGTCATTCTTGTCCCTCCCTGCATACTTCATAGCTTAGGCCCTTCACAGGGGTATTTTCAAGGACAAAGGAAAGAGCCAATGTGGAATCACTCTGAACCATTCAAAAAGCAGACTCCATATTATCAGTTAATTCTTAGTCATACTAATGCTACATCTTCTTAGGGATCTCATTAGAAAGCCCCCTAAGGTGTATCACTTAGAAGACTAGCAAAAATTTAAGTAGATGTTTAAAAACCCATCTGGGTCTCTTACAAGGTATCCACATTAAATGCTCTGAATTAGTATTTTTGTGTCAGAGCCACTGTAGAGCAGCTACTTTTCATGCCTCTGAGGGTATTTCCTTGCTAATTTTATGTTTCTGATCCAAATCATTTTAACTCATGGTTTAGCTATATGGAGCTAAAGGGGAATGCATGATAAATTGAGGGGCCAGGAAATGGAAGACAAAGAAAAGAAGAGAGAAGTTACTCCACTCACTTATCCATTCATTCCATAAATACAAACAAGTGTCTAATACACCACAGGCCTGTGTATTGCTCTAGGATCAACTCAGGTCCTGCTCTTGTGAGGGTTGGGGGGTACATGTTACAGAAGGGGAAGACATTAAACAATCACAGTAAGTTAGGGAATCCAGTCATTAATTTGATGCATAATGAATAAAGAGAAAGAATCAACCATTTATCTTGGCTTTCTAAAACAAACGGTATCCTTGAGTAACTAAACAGAAGTTGACAGAAAGTATCTATTTTTAGAAATATTCTAGCTAATAAACAAAGAAAGAAAATAAATTAGAATGTCACCAGTTTGCAATCCTTATAATGAATGAATCCATCTAGGAGTTGAGATAAACAACTGCTAACATCAAAGAGAAAGACAACCAGATTATAAGCCTCTGGATGGAGGAACACACCACCTTCTATGAAGCAGTCTTGCCAAAAGATAAAAATAAAAACTGAACCTTAATGCAAACAAACCTTTAGAGCCAATTTACAGGAGACATAGAGGATAGAGGAACATGTTAAATTACACCAAGGGGATGCAATCAGCAAAAACTAGACTGTTAGAAACTCCCCTGCAAGGACAATCTCTTTTTCACAGATAAATTGCAAGGAAGGAAAAAGGAGACAGAGGAAGAATCTGTAGATTGACACAAACTTAAAATACATTCTAAAAGAGAGAAAACTAAGTTAGGGGGTCTAGGGATGCATGCTCAGGTAATAAAATGAGGAAGGAGGAAAGTAATGAAACAAGCAGGAAAATAACATGAAAGTCAGAGAGTTGTGACTTTTAGTGGGGGGCTAAAAGTCTCCTAAGGAGAGCTTCGGGGTTGACTGGCAAAATTCTACTTCTTGACTTGAGTAGTTGTGTCAATGTTGCACACCTTAAAATAATTCACAAAGCTACATTTTATATGTAATTTTCTGTATCTGTGTTCTCTTTTACAGGAAAAAGGCAAATATCACAATTGGCATAAGTGCTTCCAAGGAGAAGTTTCTGAAAGTGGGAGGACTTAAACACGTTCCATAGTCTGGAGGAGATGGTTAAGTTGGAAATGGAAGCAGAGTTCCAGACAGAGGAAATGATAGGAGCAAAGGCCCTGGGGTGGGAAAGAGCACTGATCAGCCCAGTGCCTGCCATGGAACCTGGAGATGAATAGATCTTTCAATAAATGCTTATCACACAGGTGAATAACATGTGGGACTGGGATTCCTTCACCAGGTGTGCTGCTGGCACAGTTTACCACAAACTTAGTTGCTTTAAACCACACACATTTATTATCTTACACTTATGTAGGAGAGTAGTTTGACACAATCTCACTAGGCTAAAATCAAGGTGTAAGCAGTGCTATGGGTTTTTTTCCGGGAGCCCTAAGAGAGGATCCGTTTCCTGGCCTTTTCTGCCTTCTAGAGGCCACTCATATTCCTTGCTTGGGATGACCTTTTTCTGTCTTCAAAGCCAGCTGGAAGTGCTGTGTGAGTTCTCACATCCCATCACTCTAACTCTCTCTAATGCCCCCACCTCTTCTACCCTTAGGGATCCTTGCGATTACATTGGGCCCAACTAGATAACGTACCTATTTGAAAGTCAGCAAATTTAACTTCTTCTGGGACCTTACTTCCCCTTTGCCATGTAACATAACATATTCACAGTTTCCAGGGATTAAGATGTGAACATTTTGGGGAGCCATTCTTCTGCCCACCACGCTGAGCAAACATTTATTGAGCAACTATTGTGTGCCAGAATGCTGAGAATATAGGAGAGACAGAACAGACAGATAGTCTTTGTGATTAGGGGGCTTGCAACTCAGACTAGGAGACAGTGTATAAAGAGGTAGGCAAATATACAAATAGTCCCTATTGATTTGAAATAAAAGTAGGGAGAAGAAGGAAGATAAAACCAGTTATGCCACTGCCTTCAAAGATACTATTTGTTAATTTTCTGCTTACTAACAGCTAGAACTAAAACCCAGTGTCTCTGTTTATCTGATCCAAAACATGATTCTGTTTCTAGTTGGATTTTAGTATATTCTTAAAATCTAAAATTTAGTTAAATTTCTTTGCAAAAAATTAAGTCACCTTATGTTTATCTCTGGAATCTAATTTGGACTGATTTTTTAAAAAGAGTCTAAAGCATTTCTAATATAAAACTTTTCTACTCTAGTTTCCAGTGGAAATTTATTATTTGAGGGCAGACTTTTAAACATGCCACCCTCTGCCAGCATGCCTCAGAGTAAAAAAAGTACAATAAATAAAGCATATATTGAAATAGAATATTTCAGATAACCAGCAGCATCATTAAAACATCAAATTAAATGAAAAGAAAACAAACAGATTCTAGTTTCCTTATATAATCAGATATTCTTCATTAAGGACTCTCAAGTGGATTGTAATACCAGCAATGCCAGCTGTAGCTTCCCAGTTAAGTACTTGTCTTACTGCTCCTCACCAGAAAAAGCAAAAAAATGAAGGAAAGGGAAAAAATATCTCAGCCGCAACAGATATCCAAATGGTTTATCCAAGGTTTTATAAGATCTCTGAAGTTGCAAATGTAGATTTTCAATCCAAATCCTAAATCACGGCTTCATGAGCACAGTCAACAACCATCAGTATTTTCTGGCTTCTTCTAAGACAAGTGCTTCCCATTCAGTGTCTAGAGTTCAGAGACTCATCAGGTTGCCCGTGGTCTCAATGGCCCTCTTGGCGTTTTTGGTGGGATAGTTCATGTATACATGCCTGAATCTTTATTATTCCTGACTCTTTTCTCTTCTCCTGTACTTTGAATGAGTGCCAGTGACTGTGTCAAACAGAAATGCCTCCAGATTATTTCCAAATTATCTCCTGGAGTGGAAGGTACTACCCCATCTCCAACAGGAGGCCTTCTCAGCAACCTGAGTCCATAAGGATTTTTCCTTGTCCCTGCAGCACTCATAGCATGTTTGGTTCACGGGAGGCTAAGCAGTATCACGAGGTGTAGGTGTACCTGGCTACCTGTGGGCAGGTGCTCCATCCAGCTGTGTGCTAGCACACCTGGTCCAGCTCTGAGGCTGAAGTAACATCTTAGCCAATGCCCCAAGAGGAACTAGGGAACTATGGGCTTAGGGGCACAGGCCAGAGATCAAAGGACTTGGGCTTAAATCCAGGCTTTGCTACTTCCTTGCTGTATGACCTTGAGCAATTATTCTACCCTCTAAGCCTCAGTTTCTTCATTTAAAAATACAGTAAAATACCCATTTTACCTCCAAAGTTATGTGAACACTAAATGAAATAATACATGTAAAACACTTAGAACCTTGCCTGGCACTTAGCAAACACTCACTAAAGACTGGCTGTCAGCTAGGCACAGTGACTCACACCTGTAATCTCAGCATTTTGGGAGGCTAAGACAGGTAGATCACTTGCATTCAGGAGTTTGAGGCCAGCCTGAGCAACACAGCAAAACTCGTCTCTACAAAAGATACAAAAAAATACCCAAGAGTGGTGGCAAATGCCTGTAGTCCCAGCTACTTGGGGGCTGAGGATGGAGGACAGCTTGAGCCTGGGAGGTCGAGGCTGCAGTGAGCCATGATCATGCACTGTATTCCAGTCTGGGTGACAGAGCAAGATTCTGTCTCAAAAATTTTTTTAAAAAGGACTGGTTATCATCACTGCTGTTATTGCCACTGATTATGAAAAAGAAACAGCACTTGAAAAGTGAAATCTTGGGCAATTTTCTGTTTACTTTGTATGTAGTAGATGCTAAATATGTTATTAAAAGGTAGGACCTGTAGGAGGTGACTGGACCATAAGGACTCCACCCTCATGAGTGGGATTAGTGTCATTATAAAAGGGTGAGCCCCTCTTGCTCTCTCTCTCATCCTGTTGCTTTCTGCCCTGGGAAGATGCAGCAAGAAGGCCCTTGCTAGATGCTGGCACCTTCATACTGGACTTCCCAGCCCTCAGAACCATGAGCCAATAAATTCCATTCACTATACATTACCCAGTCTCAGGTATTCTGTTATAGCAGCACAAAACAGACTAAGACATACATGAAACCAAAAGGATCATGTATCACTGGCCCAGGAAAAGCAGTTTACTAAAGAATGGCAACAGCACCTGGAGACATGTGATCCACACATGAGATTTCCCTATGGTCCTCTACATCTCTGTCAGTGGCAACACTATCTTTTTTCTCAAGCCATTTGCTCAAGCCAAAGCCTGTGTCTCACCCTGAATTCTTCTTCTCCTTCCACCCACCCACCCAAAAACAAACCCACCCATGAGCAAATGTCACCTCCCAAATATACTTTGAATCTATCAACTTTTCTCCTATTCCACTGCCACCACCCTTGTCCACCATCATTTTCCCCTACAATTTGGCAGTATTTTTCTTGATTGGTCTACTTTTGCTTCCTTAAAACCCATTTTTCTGTAAGGTAGGCATGGTGATTCTTTAAAAATCAGATCAGTCAGGCTGGGTGCAATGGCTCACACCTGTAATCCCAGCACTTTGGGAGGCCAAGGCGGGTGGATCACCTGAGGTTAGAAATTTGAGACCAGCCTGCCCAACATGGAGAAACCCCATCTCTGCTAAAATATATATATATATATATATATATATATATATATACATACATACAAAAAAATTAGCTGGGCGTGGTGGCATGCACCTGTAGTCCCAGCTACTCAGGAGGCTGAGGCAGGAAAATCACTTGAATCTGGGAGGCGGAGGTTGCAGTGAGCCAAGATCGCACCATTGCACTCCAGTCTCTTCATTCTCCTACTTAGAAAACTTCCAGTGCCTTCTTTGTCATTGCATCTGGAATCCGGAGGCCCAATATCGTCTGGCTCCTGTCTCCCTCTCTTGTCCTCATCATCACATCCCCCACCCACAGGCTTACTTTGTTCTTCCCTTTGATCCTTAAACAAACTAAGCTCCTTCCCTCTTAAGGGTGCCTGTAGTTGCCATCACTGTGGCGAGAAGGTTCTTCACCCAGACCTTTGCATGTCTGCCTACTTGTATCACATGACTCTCAACTCAGATGCCACCTTCTCAGACTGTCCTGTTCTCTGCTGTCTTCTCAGTACCCAGGGGATGCTTGGAACACAGTAACCACTCCATAGATGTTCATGGAGAATCAATGAATAAAGAGTCCAAACAACCGGACACAGCATTTTAAGGGATGGCAACCACACTCTAAATAAGAAGTGACAAAGATCACTTTTTCTGTGAGGCTTTTCATCTAGTTTAGGGAGAGATTAATCTACCCCCTCAATATTCCCAGCCAACTATGCCAGGGAAAACCAGAAAGCATGACTCAGAAAAGCAATGAGCTGAGCGTGATACTTCTTCAAGCAGATGAGCATCCATGCTAAATGCCTCAGATAGCTTTCCAACTTAAGCAACAACACTGTTGACAATAGCCAAAGAAAACGCTACAGCTCATACCAAAAGAGTATCTGCAGCTTGGGCTGACATTTCAACACAAATTGGATTATTTTGTCCTTCCTGGAAATGCATGATCTGGTCACATAATGGGACACTATTCAATTAGCAAGGTCCCTGGTTGTTCTGAAATGTATGGGAAGACTGGTTGACTTTTAGAGGAAGCCTGTGACTCAACGGAATCTGACTTCTGCTGCCCGAACTCACTCCAAGTTCATCTGTCCCAGAAAAGCAATTAAATGACATTCCTGAAAACTGTACAGAAACTCTTATCTCTTGGTCATTATATTATCTCTCCCAGGTGGAATTTCCTAGGATGCCTATTTGAGAGCAGAGTGTTTCTCAGTGAATGTACATAATTGGCATTCAATCTGTTTAGTTATATTAATCGCAATTCTAATTGATGGCATCCATATAGAGGTGATAATTGAAGACATTGAAGTGGAGTACGTCACCATGGGAGGAAGAAATGTCAGAGAAGGAAGCTGAGGATGCACAGACAGGATGTGCAGGAGGCAGCAGAGACATCAACAGAGGAGGCAAAAAAGGAGAGGAGTGGGGTACCTTAAAGACATAGACCCCAGAAGCCCCAGCTGGTAATTGTTTTCCTAAATCTTCTCACTCCCACCGGACCATAAGCTCTTTAAAAGTCAGGAGAATACCTCATTCACTTTTCTGTCTTTTCCTACCCAGAAACTAGCTCTGGGCCTAATGAATGAATCAGAAACCTGAAGAATAGAGATCAAGACTTAACATTTTCAGAATTTCAGAATGTGACAGCTCAGTTCAATACCCAGCAGAAAATAAAATGCATGGAAATAATCAGTGTGCAGCTGCCACGTGTGCTGGGACCACTTGTGTACTGTTCGGCTTTGGGGATCCTGCACCTAGAATGGCAGAAGGGTGAGCAACTTGTCACAGTTTGCCTGGGACTACCCTCGTTTTAAAATCGAAAGCCCCATGTCCCAGGAACCTCTCAATCATCCTCAACAGAGCTTTCAGCAAGTATTTGTTGAATGATTGAAAGATGTGACTACTTCAGGAAGCTGTTGGAGAATCAAAGAAACTATGCCTATAAAAATGCTTTGAAAATTCTAAATTGTATCCAATTGAAAGGTATCTCCCAATGTCAAGTACAATTATTGTGGAGGTTTGTGTTGATTGACAAAGAGGAGCAGCACCTGTGTCTTACTCTGAGCACCAGATGCACGTGTCAACTGGTCCTTGGGACCCTTGTTATGGCTGATTTACAGAATAGGAGAGTCCTGGAAGGGGGATAGGAAGGTGGGAGGGTACAGGCTGTGGTCCTGAGATAAGCAAAATTGACTGATCCCCACCCATGTCATACTCTCAGCCTAGGGCTCATCATCTCAGTGTCATGATTCACACATCAAATAATGAACTCACACTACCACCAAGTCCCTCCCCTGCTAGGAGGTAGAGAGGGGAGTAGAGCTGACCTAGGGCTGTGTATGCCGAGTCAAATGAAATGATCTTCTCCCAACATTCCCAAGCCTCAGTCCATGCCCACCACAGGGATTCCCTCTGTTGGCACCATTTCTTTACCTTAATAAGAAGTAGGCATGGAAATAGGAGAAGACACAGGGAAATAAGTTGGTTCACATAATGGAGTTGGGTGAACGGACAGCAGTAAGAGAGAGAGCTTGGTCAATTTAGGTTGCAGCCAGTGGAGCAAGGGTGGGGTTTTTATAAAGAGCAAGGAGCATTTTTATAAAGATTTAATGTAGGTGCCCCTTGCTGCCCCTTAATAAAAAAATAAAAAATGGCCAGGCGCAGTAGCTCATGCCTGTAATCCCAGCATTTTGGGAGGCCGAGGCCGGTGGATCACAAGGTCAGGAGATAGAGACCATCCGGACTAACACGGTGAAACCCCATCTCTATTAAAAATGCAAAAAAAAAATCAGCCCGGCATGGTGGCGGGCACCTGTAGTCCCAGCTACTTGGGAGGCTGAGGCAGGAGAATGGTGTGAACCTTGGAGGTGGAGCTTGCAGTGAGCCGAGATTGCACCACTGGACTCCAGCCTGGGTGACAGAGAAAGACTCTGTCTCAAAATAATAATAATTAATAAATAAACAAATAAATAATAAACTCATCTGTAATATTTTACTCTTTGAGGTCTTTGGATTCAAAACTTTCCTCCTTTTGAATGTGCCAAACCAGATTTAAGTGTCATGAAACAAGGCCCAGTTTGATTTGAGCAACATTTCATTATACCTGGCCAGTGAGGGAGGGAGCCAAAATTCATCTTCAGAGTGGTGACAAGAGAAACCTGCAGCTGAAATGAGAGAGAGCAAGAGAGGACTGAAACACTGGCTCTGCCATATTTAAAGCAGAAGAGGAAGAAGAACAGGTGATAGACTGAGAAAGCATCCCAGCCTCAACCACGGAGCAAGGAGCATGTCACCTTGAGTATGTCCAAATTGTCTTTTTCAGGGAACATACTGTGGGCAAGTGTGTGTCTACCAAATCCAATTCCAGTTTTGTTTTCTTCCATCTGTAAACTCTTTGAGCAGGCTTGTGTAGACACAGAAATTGCCTGAAAGTCATCAGTAGGCCTAACAGCAGGGCCTCTCATCGATAACATAATAGCTGAAATTCTCAGTGCCTTTGTGTTCTGTAGCATTCCAAAGGCTCCAAGCACATTATCTTACTGATTCTGACTAACTCAACAAAGGAGGCTGATAGGATCATCCCCATTCAGCTGATGAAAAACATAAATCAAAACAGAAATCAGCCTGAAGTGACCCAGCTGGCCCAGGCAAAGCTGATACTAAACCCCAGCCTCCTGGTGGCCCCTTTCTGCAAATCAATGGCTCCTGTTTCCAGACAGATGAAACAGAGACAAAGGGTACAGCCATGGGCCTGGGAATCTGGCTGTGTGCTTGGAGTCAGCCGACCTCAGCTTAAGACTGACACTGATTCTGGACATGAGTCAGGTGCTATTCCAAGCAGGCCTTGTGGGCTTGGAAATACAGCCCTGGGGCTTGATTTCCCCTGGTGGCTTAATCAGAAATTTCCTTCAACTCTTTTTACTGCAGCCTTTGTGAGTGTCAAGGTTGGAATTCAGACATTCAGAGGGTTTCTTGTGAACTGTCAGCAGGGTCCTTTGGACCTTTCTGTGAAAAGGCCCAAAATACCCTCCCAAAATACCCAAAATTCCTCAGGGACTCAGGACAATCAAAAGGGTGACAACCAGCCAACTGAGAAGTCCTGATGAAAACCGCTAGGTCACATTTTTCTGCATGCATTGTCACCTACTTGAAAGCCTGAGTCATTCTGCCAGTCCCGGGGGAAGGATGAGTCACAGTGATGAGACGGAGACTTTTTTTTCCTCTAACCTAGTTCTCTAACCTTTTGCATGAAAACTCATTGGCCTGCCCTGCTCTTAAAATATCCAGATCAGTTGTATAAGATTCAGCATCATGACTGTTCATGCAAGGTCACTGCTTGCATTTACTGAATTGGAGTCTTTCATTACTCAGAATGAATATTCTTATTTACAAAAAAAAACTCAACCCAAGTTATAATAGCAAAAATAATTTTATATCCTCCCACAGAGCCGGGAAACTTAAGCTCAATTATGGAGGAATTGGGCTTGGGAACCAGAACCGAAAATGATTAGTTTAGTTTCCCAGTCCAAACTAAGCAAAGAACTGGGAAAAAGAATAGGAAAAAATGAATGGGACTTAAGACTGTGGATCATTTCCAGAAAATAAGTTACCCAAGTGATGTAGGCAAGGGTTGTGCTTTCTCGAGTGTTATTTTTAATTGAAGATGCCTTTTGGAATTTGTCGATGCTGTTAAGATGAGAAACCCCAAATTCTTTTCTTTTTTTATTAAGCCCAAACACTAATTGAAAGAGGAGTTAGTAAGCCTAACAGAAAATAGAGAAGACCTTCTCCACAAAGGTCTTTCTGAGTCACCTAATGCTTTGACAACATTCATTTAATTTGGGAAATTCATTGAAGGTACTGCTTGGAGAGTCCTTAGCAGCTTGGTGACCACGGACTGCATCCATACCTCAACACCAACAGCCTTGAGCCATCTGTGTTGAATTTTCAGAGTTCAAGATGGCATCCAAAATTCTGTAAGAAGAATATCTAAGCCCTTAATATGTCTTTAAAATATCTCTTGTCTATTTTTTTTGTTTTCAGACAGAGGCTTGCTCTGTCACCCAGGCTGGAGTGCAGTGCCACAATCACGGCTCACTGTACCCTCCATGTCCAGGACACAAGCAATCCTCCCACCTCAACCTCCCAAGTAGCTGGGATCACAGGTGCATGCCACCACTTCTGGCTCATTTTTTATTATTTGTAGAGATGGTGGGCGGGGGGGATCTCCCTATGTTGCTCAGGCTGGTCTCCAACTCCTGGGCTTAAGCAATCCTCCTACCTCAGCCTCTCAAAGTGCTGGGATTACAGGTGTGAGCCACTGTGCCCAGCATGTTCTTTCAATAAGGACAAAACAGGGTAAGGAGCCAGGATAGTATCTGTGTAATTCTAATTTAAAACCTTCCCATTTGGAAAGGAGACATTTGTTCACCTGACCTGGATTATTTGCATTAGAAGGCTATATTGATTGTATGTGCCAGATTTTGCTATAGTAACAAACATCCCCACTATCTCAATGCTTTAAATTACATTTATTTCTTGCTCAGGAACAGTGAGGGCTGTTGATTAGCTGTGGCTCTGCTGAGCTCAGCTGGGCTTTGCTGTGATTAGCTTGGCTCAGCAACTTGTGTCCTCTCATTTCTCTTCTCCTTCCTAGGCTGAAGGAGCCTCATGTCCTCACAGAAAAGAGCAAATGCTGGAGAGGACAAGTGGAAACATGTGATGCCTTCAAAAGGCTCTGCATAGAACTAATGCACAGTCACTTCTGCTCACATGCATTGGCCAAAACAAGTCCAATGGCCAAGACCAAGGACAATGAGACAGAAACGTACAATGTAGAGAGTGGGAGAGGGTGAATAAAGTCGGGTACCATCATCTGATCTACGAATCTGCCCTCTTGGTCACAAATATTGACCTTCCTCCTACCAGAAAATGATGTTTACCTCCCCTTCCAGAAACACTCCAAAAGTCTCATTCAATCACAGCATCAGGCTTAAAGTCAAGAATCTCATGATATACCAGATTTGGATGTGACTCCTCTTGTTTTGGAGACCTACGAACTAAAGACAAGTTATTAACACTCCCTCTTCACCCACACACAATTCAAGGACAAAATAGCTGCAGCAAACACCTCCAGTCAGAAAGGGAACAATGGGAGACGTGCAGCGCTCAGTGGCCATGACGGTTAATTTGATGCATCAACATGGCTGGGGCACAGTGCCTAGATCTGTTTGGCCAAACACTATTCTGGACACTTCTGTGAAAGTATTTTTTGGGAGAGATTAATATTTAAATTGGTGGACTTTGGATAAAGCAGATTGTCTTTCATAATATGGGTGGGCCTCATCTAATCAGGTTAAGGCCTTAATTGCACACATACTGACTTCACCCGAGCAGGAAGGAATGCTGCCAGCAGGCTGCCTTTGGACTTGAACCATAGCTCCTCCCTGGTTCTTCAGCCAGACAGCCTACCCTGCCCAACGTTAGATTTATCAACTCTACAATCTTGTGAGCTAGTTCCTGTAAACAAACAAACAAACATATCCTGTTGGTTCTGTTTCTCCGGAGCACCCTAATACAGTGGTTCACTGCAATTCTGAAATCACTCTCAGCAATCATTTTGAGGCCCCACACTGAGGGTCAGGAATGCTCCGTGACTGCACCTGCATTATGCTTGCCGGGAGTAGTTCCCCCATCATGGTTCTCCCTGGCTCCTGATGCTTGATTACACGCTGGGAAGCCCTTCCTTTCCCATGATCCTACACTGGAAAATATGCCTGTCTTGGTGGCTGGGCAGATTTCTCAGCTTCTTCAAGCCTGTGAAAACTGAAGGCCCAAGGGTTGTTTTTTGTCTTGAAATAATCAGTGTCTTTTATTCCAGGCTGGCGGCACTTTGTGCAATATAGATCTCTCAGAAACTTTAGTTTTTGTTACTGTTTTTTAATCAATTTGACTTCAGAAAGCTCCATGGGCCAATAGCAACACCCAACATGTTTGGTTTTTTTTTTTTCCAGACCCCTCTTTCTATAGATTTAATTACAGGTGCTTTGAACTTATTGCGCCTTGGAGGGTCCACCTTAGGACTCTTTAACTTGAAATAATTGTGCAAACACAAGGGGATGTAAAGGGGGAAAGTTGGAACTAATCAGAGTTCACAACCAATGCATGATGACCAAGCCCTCCTTTTGGTGTTTGTTCTAGGGCTGTGTCTCATCTGAAAATGTTTTACTGGCTAGAGATATATCCTTTAACCCTACAAGTCTAGGAATTTCGGGATTCCCCCTTGTTCTTTTCATCCCTAGATGGAGGAAGGGCATTGTCAGAGAAGCCTTCTAGGGGAGATGGCCCTAAATTGAGTCCTGAAGAATAGGTAGGAGTTAAGCCGCTGAAGTGGGCAGGAGGCAGGCATCCCAGCAAGAGGACCTCCAGGCAAGTGAACACCCTTTGACATGAGGGAGTTGGCCAAGCTGGGCACATCAGAACAGAGGCTGTGGAGGAAGCTGCGGCTGAGAGTCTGCAGGGGTTTCCCAAAACGAGCCTTGAATGTCATGCGTCAGAGTGTGATCTTTATCCACAGGGCATTTAGAGCTCATTTTAGGCAGTTACTTTGCACATTCAGACACAACTCAACACAGCCTCCCTTTCTTTTACATGATGTGAATGTACAAGGTAGAGCCATGTCTCATCACAGCTTTACAAGGCCTTATAATTCTGTTTTTAAATCTTTAAAACAAAGCACATGGAGCTGGCTGGAAAGGCCGATCTGCTGTCGCACGCAGCGAGAAAGGACAACCTTTCATGCGAAGGGAAGCAAACTGAGGCCCCCAGGGTGGTCGGCTGCTCATTTTTATGTTTTCCAAAGACAAGGCTTTACTCTAAAAGCTTCCCTCTTCCTTAGGCATTTTCATGAGCCCAGGGCTCAGACCAGCAGCCCAGGCAGCTGCTCACCATCTTACAGAATAATAAACCTAGAGACAGAATCTCCAAGCAATCGCCACAACTTTTTGGTTTTGACTTGAGTGTCAGTAACATGCTGTTTCTAACTCATCCCGGGGATAAGAAACTGTGTGAGACAGTGGGATTCTCTGGTTTCTTTCATTTCTTCATGTTTCTTCTTCTACTTTCTGCCTACAACCCTAGGGGAGCCCAGCCTTCCTTCCCGCTCCAGGCCTCAGCACAACAGAACTGGTCTGACAAGATTCTAGCCACAAACACAGATCGGGCACAGGGATGAGGCCAGGTCCAGAGGCCTGCGAACCTGGGTTCTGGCCTTGGTTCTGCCACCTACCTGCTGTGTTTCCCATGGAAGCTCACTCAACCTCTCTGGAGGAAAATGAGGGGAATGGACTTCATGACCCCTGAAGATGCTGAGATTCTCCAAGTCTATTCTTTCATCATCTTTTCACCAATGTCCACTCAGAGGTCTTAACTGAGAGAGTGGCCCAGAACCACCTGCGGAGCTTGGAGAAAAGAGAAATGCTAAATACCCCCCCACCCCCAGGTTCTGCTTTGTATTTTTAAAGAGCATCACCTGATACCTGAGATCTCAGCCCAGAGGAACAGTGTGGAGGCATGGGAACACTGGCGTGACTGGAAACGTGGGCTTGAATTGGCAAGAACTTGAGCTAGAATATCATAGGACGACTCCGAGAACCCAATGAAAGAACGGTAGTGACCTTCCCTGTACAGATGCAACCACATACGCAATAGCATACGAAAATTCTAATGGTGAAAAGGAATACGTATGTATCCCAGACAAGAGATAGCTCAGCACCAGCCTGGTAGCCATACTGAAAACAGTATAAGCCTCCCAAATCCTAATCGCCAGCTTTTCCGGAGATGTGCCATTAGCTTGTGTGTAGCAGTTGTTGCCTACTTAGCATAAGTTGCCTACTTAGCATAATTTACATAATGTAAGTTATTGTCTCCACTAAAAAACAATAACAATTTTCTCTTCTCTTACCCTGGAATGACATCCGCACATGTTCCAAGACTCGGCCTTTGATTGTCTAACAATAGCACTGCCGCAAAAATGGAATTCAAGTGCTCCCAGTTGTGAAATTAAATGTTATTTCACACCCGGTTTGTCAAGATGTTGTCTTTTAAGAGAAGGTGTAAAAATATAACTGTTAACTCTGTTTAATTTTATTGATAAGGAATTCTGTCCTCAGAGTTTTCCTTTACTTTTATAAAGTAATACAGAGTCTTTATTTCATCAATGTGTTTTGCTTTAGTAATTCCCTTGTTTTTATTTCATCAAGTGAAAAATTAAAATAGTTACCACCACTCGCAGGAAGTAAAACTTGTACCAGAATCACTGAGTTGTCTCTATTCCTTTTCATTACTGGCCTCCCTCCCATCCTCCCAAAAGGAGAAAACGTAAGAACTAATAATAACGAAGTCGTGCCCACAAGAATGCAGGGAACAAGGCCATTGAGTGAGATTGAGTGGCAGATGTCAGTGATTTAATTTCATTTTCTTAACTTACTTTTTTAAAAAACATCTTCATGTGTGACCTGGAGGAGAGGAAAGGCACAATGAAAACAGACAGCAACAAAGGACCAGCTGTGAGTTTTTTAAAATACATACATACATGGTTGGCAGCAAGAAACTTCCAGCTTTAACAGTGAAGAGGAAAATTCAGTGGCATTTGACATGATCAGTCTCAATGCCTAGAGCAGGCAGGCACCTGGTCCCTGGTTTTCTCATTAGTTGGGTTTTCTGGAAAGGTGAAATGATGGGAGAAGCATAGAATTCAGTTTATCCCAGTGCTATGGAAAGAGACCCAGAAAGAGTGAGGGGACGACTGTTCAAGTCCTACATCTTCCACCAACTAACCGTGTGGCTGTGGTTCTGAGAACCACAGGAAAACAAACCCATTAATGGCATGCAAGGGACAAGCAAGCTAGTAACAAGACAATCTGTGATGACCACGAAGCTCCTCAGAGTTCATTGCACCTCCACACCGTTTATAAAAGAATCTCAGCATACGAATACAGAACCTCAGGAAGCCCATCCCCCCCCCCACAAGTTTGAACCAGACTTCTGAAAAGGGCAGACGCAACACTTCCTGTGTGAGTTCAAACATGTCCACTCATTCTTGGAGACATTCCCCATGAAGAAGTAGAGTCCAATTCTCCTCCCCTTGAATATGGGCAGGTTTTAGGGACGTGCTTGCAATGAATAGAATGTGTGGAGTGATGCTGTGTGGCTTCCAAGACTAGGTCATATCAGCGGATACAGTGTCTGCCTGGTCCTCTCTCAAGATGTTTATTGTGGGAGCCTACCATGCTGTGTGGAAGCCTAGGCCACTTGGAGAGGCCGCCTGTAGGTGTTCCAGCTGAAGGAAGTTTGGGCAGTAGCATCTTGGATTGCCTTGTAGCTTAAGGAAAGTTTGGCAAGGCCACTGGGGAGTCCTCCAGCCAAAATCACCCATCAGAGGAGTCCTGCATTCCCCAGGAGCACACTGGCCTTAGCATCCCTGTTGTGTCTCATTGGCTGACAGCAGCCAATGGTGGGCCTGGCTTCAGTGCAAATATGGTAATGAATTCTAGAGCACAAGCAGCTTCTGATCACACATGCACTCAACTCAACTGGAGGAAGGGCAGGCCTGTTATCAGAACCATGGTAACCCTTGCAATATGTGAGCTGCAAATAACCAGTGCTTGGTTATGATTGCTATAGATACAAAGTGGAAATGGGAGCATTCAGAACCATTGTGAGAAGGCGTCCACCACACCTCTCTTCCTAGAGTTACTCCCAGGATCAGCACGGATTTCTTATGTCTTATTTTCCATTTGTCTCAGTGCCTTTGTCCTTGATGACTCAGAGGGTGGCATCCCAATGCAGGGCTGAGTCTCCAAGGATACTTTAGGAGAATTCCCATTCTGAGACTGACCACAGCAGAACCAGAACCACCCCAATCCAAGCTCTGAAGGAGGAGCCATGAGTGGAGACAAGGAGGCCAAGCACCAGTGCTGACTTGAGAGAACCCAAGAGCTGCTCTTGGGAAATAGACCCAAGTTCAGAAGGCAAGGGGAGGCACAAACCTCATAGGACCAACTTAGGGCTGAACAGAAGGGGCCAGTACTGCCATGAACGACTTTGGGAGGTCTCTCCTCACCTTCAGTGGGAGTAGGATGAATGCACTTATCTGGAGAGCTTCACTTTCAAAGCCAAGGAGAGTATAACTTCCCTTTACAAACTATTTCAAGCTCAGAAGCAAAACAGGCCACAGGGCATAGGAACTTGTAAACTTTAAATGTGAAGCATATAAGTTAATCAAAATGAAACGACTTTCAGAATAATAGGTAATACCCTGATGATTTATGAACAAATTTAGTTGAGCAAACAGCTATTTACTGCTACCCACCCCCACATACACACATAACAAAGCCAAAAGGCAATGTTGATCAATCCAGAATCCTATGCTGTTAACTTTGTGAGCTGATCCTTCAGGAAATAAAGTATATGAGTTAGATCTTTTAATTTTTAAAATGTTGGTTAAGGTTATATCTCATGGTCTGAGTGGTTTCCCTTTTTGATTTGGCTGCCAGGAAGCTCAGAACCAAACTGACAACTTATTATGACAACTATATATAATCTTATACTGTGCTTTTTAAAACTCTCTTTCTCTGCTTCCTCATCTGCCATCCCCTCCTACCACAACTACCCTCTCTGTGCTAAACTGTACCTGCCATAATCCACATGTCTTATTCTTATTCCCATTTCTCTTTTAATGGTGATTTTTGTTCAAATACATGATTTCCTGTGCATACTTTTTGTAAAATATTTCAAATTCATTATGAAATGACAATATTAATGGTATAACAGGAAAGTTAAACTTTATTGATTGGTATTTTGTGCCAAGTATTAAATTTTTTTTGAGACAAGAGACTAATTTTTAAAAATCCAATAGCATATTTAATGCATACTTATGTTTTACTTTCTTTTTTTAACTTTTATTTTAAGTTCAGGGGTACAAGTGCAGGTTTGTTACATAGGTCAACTTGTGTCATGGGGGTTTGTGCTACAGATTATTTCATCACTCAGCTTAGTACCCATTAGTTATCATTCCTGAGCCTCTCCCTCCTCCTTACCCCCTAAAATGCTTTCTATGTATTATAAACACTGCAGAGACATGTGCAATCATTCCTATTTTAGAGATGAGGAAATTGAGGCTTAACGAGTCCCTTGTTCCAGGCTATAAGGAGAGTAAGTGATTAAGTTTGACTTTTGACAATCTGGCTCCTGAGTGCCTGTTGTTCTTCCCTACTGTGCTGTTGGCCTTCATAGATTAGAAAGAGAGCCAGTCAGGCAGCCAGCAGCAAGTTAACACAGGAGTGCAGGGGCACACATATACACACACGGGCACACATGTGCACACATACAGGCACACATACACAGACACATGTATACACACATGCACACAGGGGTATGCACACATACATATGCACACATACACACACATGGGCACACATGTGCACACACACGGGCACACATGAACACACATGTATGCACACACACACACAAGGCTCCCCAGAGGCAGACGGCTCAGGGCATCACCTTCCCTGCTAGTTCTCCAGACTTGAACACAAGTAGGGGTGGCTGCAGGATGCCAGTGAGGAGTATGATCCACAGAAGAAAAGGAGCCCAGAAGAGGCTCTTGGCAAAGGCCCAGCTGGAGAAGAAACTGTGGCCCTCCTTGACCCCCACGGGGCTTCTCTCTGCTCTGTTAGTACAGCTCTCCGCGCTGTCGGCGATGGCACTGACATTGTTGTGCAGTGGAGAACAGTATGACTCGGTGCCCTCCGAAGCCCCGTGGCTAAGAGCTGAGCCAGCTCTGCAAGGGAAAAAGCCAGGGGCCAGGAACGGTGTACATTGATTGCGCTACACTAGTGCAGCTCAAAAGTCAATATCTGCTTGACATGCTGCAGAGAGTCCTCAAGCGCACTGGGCTTTCCCTTTTCTCAAAATGTGCTTTCCCTTTTCTTCCAGATGATGAAGTGCAAAAAGAAAAAAAGATGAGACACTGGTGGACCCAGCAATATATCAAGCTCTTAATTTATTTCTGAGTAGTAGTATTTTGAATCCTTTTGTAAGAATTCTAGAGCATGAATGTTCAGGCAGGGAGCTAAGATTTGCAGTGTACCTGCCAAGCACTCTGTACCATGCTAAACACCTCTCAGATGAGCATCTGATTTAATGCCCATGGTCTATTAGGGAAACCATAATTTCCTCCTTGTGTTTTGGGGGTAATATGGCTTTACCTGTGTCCCCACCCAAATCTCATCTTGAATTGTACCTCCCATAATTCCTGCATGTTGTGGGAGGAAACCAGTGGCGGATAACTGAATCAGTGGGGCAGCTCCCCCATACTGTTCTCATGAGATCTGGTGGTTTTATAAGGGGAAACCCCTTTCACTTGGCTCTCATTCTTTCTTGCCTGCCACCATGTAAGACGTGACTTTCACCTTCCACCATGATTGTGGGGCCTCCCTAGCCACACGGAACTGAGTCCATTAAACCTCTTTTTCTTTATAAATTATCCAGTCTCGGGTATGTCTTTATCAGCAGCGTGAAAACAGTCTAATACAGGGGGAAAGCCCTCAGTTTGACACACCACTCTTGGCCCTCCTCCCCTCCTTACACCCTCCAAGACAGGAAGAATTACTTGATTGATGAGGGATTTCGGGAGAAGAACAGAGTATACGTGGCTTTGTCCCTTTCTCTGCTTCTCTTTGGGATGGACCCGCTTGCAGAGTGTCTCCATTCAGCTCTGTCCTTCTACTCCTTCAGTTTAACTGCAGCAGGCTCTGCTCCTTCTGGGACCACTAAGTGGTGGTGTGCTTTTCATCTCCACTTGCCTGTGTCTGAGAAGATAGGCTGTCTCCGTCCGGTTTCGGTGTTCCAGAGCTCACTGTTGCCGGCTTGCCATGAACCCAAGCACGTCCTCCAGCCTCGCTTATGAAAGTCCTAAAGGTGGTGTTTTCATCTCCATCTACCTGACTCCTGTGTCCTTTTCTCAATTAGTGTCAAACTTCATCAAGGAACAAAGATTTGATGTGTTCATACATCTCCAAACCCCAACACAATCCTATAAGATAGATATTATTAATGTCCCTTTTCAAAGGAAATAGAAGACAGAGGTTGAGTCATTTGCCCAAAGAAACCCATATGTGGTAGGCAGAGTATATACTCCCAGATATGGATTCCAGAACCTGTGTTTTTAACCATTAATCTTTCTTTCTTATTTTAATCTCATGCCAAGTCCATTTGAAGGATTATATCTATATCAGAGGGAAAATAAAACTTAAGGATTTTCCACACAGTTATTAAAAGCCAAATTTGTGTGATTTCAAAGCATTGCTACTTTTTATTCTATTGGGATACACTGTGCATTCTACATTTTAATTTTTTTATTGATGTCTTGCACATCGAGGTGATCTGAGGTCCTCAGACCACATCACAGACCCATCTTCTGTGAATGTTGAGATCAGGAGCCTCATTGAATAAAGGAAACATGTCTGGCCCTATAATGCAGGTCTCCTTGACATACTGACAGATTGTAAGGGCAAATGAGGTATTCCAAACGAAAGATATTTTACTACGCCCCTCAGTGAGGATGATGACTTGGGAATCTCCAGTGGCTGCACCAAGAAGTAACTGCTGATAAACCCAGACAGGGTCAAGTTTTCCAAAGATAAATCATTGGAGCATAAGGAGGAGGCAGTTGACTGATGGCCTCTCCAACTCCCCGTTCTAGTGCCTTCTTCTTTTTTTTTTTTGAGATGAAGTCTCACTCTGTCACCCAGGGTGGAGTGCAGTGGCACAATCTCAGCTCACTGCAAGCTCCACCTCCCAGGTTCCAGCAATTCTTCTGCCTCAGCCTCCCAAGTAGCTGGGATTACAGGCATGCACCACCATACCCGGTTAATTTTTGTATTTTTAGTGGAGACAGGGTTTCACCATCTTGGCCAGGCTGGTCTTGAATGCCTCACCTCGTGATCCACCCGCCTCGGCCTCGCAAAGTGCTGGGATTACAGGCGTGAGCCACCGCGCCCGGCCTCTAGTACCTTCTTCTACCACATTGATTTCAGCAGTGCCGCGATAAGCTTGAACAGTGCCAGGGTAGCAGATACGACACCCATGTGCCACAAAAACTCAAATGTAAAAGAAAAAGTCATTTTCTTTAATTGTATGAAATTCAGTTTAATTTAATTTCTGTCAAGCTCCTCAGGCAAAAATGATAGAAGAAAACTAATCTTAGTAAATGTAGGTGAGTTTATTGACTTCAGCATTTATTTATCCTATCTTCTTCAGGGTTGCATCCAAGTTCCAAGGATGGTAGGGTGGGGGGATCTAACTCTTGGCAATCATCTGTCTTCTTCAGCATCATCTATGCAGTCTCATTCCTGTGGGTCCCTGGTCAAAAGTACCTGTCCCTGCTCCCATTCAGGAAGTCTCCAGCAAAGGTAAATGATGGTCACTACAATTGTCCTCCCTGGGGCTGTGGAAAATTCACTGGAGCTGTCTCAAGCCTTCTGTGCCTCAACAGGCCTCATCACCATGGCTGCCACTGCCCATGGTACCCACCCAAGCACAGGGATAATCTAGGACCCAGAGCTCTCCTAGGACCCAGCAAGGAATGGAAGGATGGGAGGAATGAGTCCCCTCTGTTCCAGATCTCCAAGTGTATCCAGAGGGTCTATCACTGAAGCTCCACAGGGGAGGAGCAGCAGAGGACAAGGATACTTCTTGGAGTCCCACCAGGCTCTAGCTTCTCCTCTCACACTCCCCATCTTTGTCTAACCCAGGGAATTAGTACCTCTTCTAGATGAGATGAGTCAGTCTCTTGGATCTTCTTCCTCTCCCTGACCTCAGCTTTGTAAACTCACAAAAACTCACTCAAGTACAAAATGCAATGCCTTTGTGCCACTCTGATAACCCTCCGCCAGGAAAATGAGTGCTGCATAGCTCAGTTTGAATGGATCAGATCGGTGGTGATAATGATGGAGTTAAAAGGGATTATAGGATATTTTTTAAACATATATAACAAATGCCCATTAAAACATCTGTTCAAGAATTTCCATAGTATTATTTAAAATAACCCTGTATTAGTTATCCACTGCTGCATAATGAATTTCTCCAAAACTTAGTCCCTTAAACAACCATCTGTATTGTCTCAGTTTCTGCTTAGCTGGGTCCTCTTGCTCGGGGTTTCTCACAAGGCTGCAATTACCATGCTGGTCAGGGAAGCTATCATCTCAAAGCTCCACTGGAAAGGGATGTGCTTCTAAACTCACTCATGTGGCTACATCAGGGCTCAGTTCCTCACAGGCTATCAGACTGAGGACCTCAGTTCTTCCCTGGCTGCTGGTTATGTGTCTTCCTCAGTTCCCTGCCACATGCAACTCTGGCTTACAACACTGTGGCTGTTTTCATCAGAATGGGTGAATGGGAAAGTAAAAATAAGTGAGAAAGCAGAAGTCACAGCTCTTCAACACCTAACCTCAGAGCTGACATCTCATCCCTTTTTTCAGTATTCTCCTTGTTAGAAGCAAGGCAGTGGGTGTGGCCCACACACAAAGGGAGGAGATTACACAAGGATACAAATACCTGCAGGAGTGGACCACTGGGAGCCATTTCAGACTAAACTGGAAGCAACCCAGACGCCCCTGGGTGAATGGATAAGCAACATGTATTCACACAATAACATAGCACTCAGCAGTTTAAAGGAAGAAACTACTAATGGACCCATAACGTGGATGAACGTCTAAAACGTTATGGTGAGTGGAAGCCAGACACAAAAGAGTACACACTTTAGGATTCAATGTTATGAAGTTTTAGAACAGGTTGCCTCTGGAGAGGAATTGACTGGAAAGGAGCACAAAAGAACCTTCTAGAATGAAAGATATCTTGACCCGGGGGTGCTTATGTGGGTATATTCATATGTCAAGACTCATACAACTGTACAGTTAAAAGCTCTACATTTAGCACATGTAAATTATGCTTCAGTTTATACTTTTTACAAGGCTTCCATCAGTACCTCACAATATTATTCCACCACACCAGTAGACTCCAGTTCTCCCTGCCAGGAAAGGAAGTACGGCTGCAGATCAGACTTACTTCCTGGGTGGCCTTGGGCAACCTCTTAAACTCCTCTGAGCTTATCCCTCTAGCAAGCATTTGCATTCTATGTGAAGCTTGTGGGAGATAAAGAAGAAACAGAACTCAGTCAGCTCTCTCTAAGCGCCTATGGCCTAATGGGAGAGACACACATACAAATGAACATAAGGCTGGGAGCTATGAGTGCTGGGATGGATTAGTCATGTCTGCCCTGGGCATGGAATACAAAAGTGGTATTTGTCATCCCTGCTCTATGGGATTAGAAGGCTTAAATGGAGTGTCTGTTTCCCAGTTTCTGTTCAATCTGGTGGCAAGACCTCCCTACTGCCTTGTTCAATGTAATTTAATTCAATAGACGTTTGTTGGTTGCTTTCTGAGTGTCAGGCATTTATATTCAAAAACTCTTTAATTTCTATTACATGTGCATATGGCCATTATGATCATCAGTCTTGGCTCGGTTTAGAGATGCTTTCTGGAGGATTTTACTATGAACTCCCCATATAGGGCAACCCCACATGTCATTTTTCAATCCTTAAAAATTCGACACAGACTACTGGCAATATATGGCAATATAGAATCTGAATTTTTCTCTGGGGTTATTGACTCTACTTATGAAATCTGAATTTCTGAATTAGTAAAGGTGTGGCTGAGAAGCCCCTTTACAATGATTCCACAGCTTCATCAAACACCCTGCTGTATATGAAGCTAAGCTTTCCTGTGCTGTTGCACTACGTTCTCACCACTACCCATGGTCTCTGTCATCTCCATGAATCCCATTTTGCAGATGAGGAAATTAAAGCCTAGAAAAGTTAGGGGTTTGCTAATGACCCAGGGCTATAAGTGACAGAGCTGAGCCTCAATCTGTATAATCTCCCCTGCCTTATTATAACACAGTCTTTACGGCTCAAAAAAAAAAAAAAAAAAAAATTCTGAGCTAAGTCTTTCTTTCTGAGCACTGCAAAGTCCTAAACATCATGCTCACTGAATGTCAGTTTCCCCAGTTTGATCAAAGCATTGCCACTATGTGAACTTGGACAAGTCATTTCCCTCTTGGGGCCCTGGTTTCCTCATCTGTGAAATGTGGGTAATCAATTTCATGACATAGAGTTTCTCAAACAACATTTTATGGTGCACATTTCCAAATCAAGATGGTAGATCTCTAAGAAAATTTATGCATACCTCACCTGAGGCATATATTAATTTAATAACACTCCCTCGTAGATGGTTGGTTATCATTTTTTCCCAGTGCCAAGTGGGAAAATGATCCTCTTTCAATGAGGTCATTAAAAGTAGAGGCCAAATGAATCATATTTTCAAGACTTCATGCCACTGCCTTCCTCAGCACTAATGTATCCTAAAAGCAATATTTAGCGTCTGGATTTTGAGGACCTGGAACTGAATTACATTTCTAAATCAAAATGTAGGAAAGTTCACATTCAGAAGGATTTTACCATAATCCGATAGTACCTTAATGGGCCTTTAAGTCTCAAACCACATTTTAACCTCTGAATTCTCAGAGAGAGCTTGGTCATATCATTTTTCAATACAGACATTTCATGGTTTATTGATTTTATCCAGGAATAAGAAAGGGCACTTATGGAAAAAAGGAATTTGGCTTAATTTCTAAAACTAAATGGATCCTGGGCTGGGAGGTTTAAAGAAGTCTTGTATGCTAAACGCAATGCTGAATGAATTACATATAAACAACTGAACCCGTGTGAACAGTGACGATTGTTTCCTTTACAGAAGATCACAATAGCTGCACTTCATTGAGGACAAGAGGATTTCTCCATTGTGAAAGGCTAAACTGCAAGATGAGTGTGTTGAGTTTTGAGCAGCTAGAATATTTCTCCCTTCACTGTTTTGAGTTTTGAAAGAAGAAAGCAAACAAGGGGTAGGAGAAAGTAGGAAAGAAGAAACTGAAGGAAGTGCACTTATGGGTGGAGGTGAGCTGCTTCCTGGGCCCTAGTCTGCCCACGTGGTTTGATTTTTCCTTAGGCATCTTGACAATGGCTCCCTTTATTTGAACCTTTCTTGATTAGATTAATGAAGCAGAGCTACTACAAAAACAAAGAAGGTAAAAGGGGAGATAGAAGAATAAAACCTTGGCCTTGGAAGGGACTTTAGAAACCTACACCTTTTAGACATTTTCATTTACAGGTAAGAAAACCAAGACAACTGAAGACCAAGAGGTGAAGTGATTGTCTTCAGCCTCTCAACTTGGAAGTGGCACAATCAGTACAAAATGTTGATCTACCTTTTCCAGGCAGCCACTTGTCCCAGAGCATCCCATGATAGCATCTAATATTGTACCCACAACCATCCTTGAACATTACAAAAATCTTAGGTCTCTGTTCAAACAACAAAAGGTTAATATAGAAGAGACTTCAGATCCTAACAATACGCTGAAATGAGTTGAGAGATAAGAATCAGAACCAAGTTAGCCACTCACGTTCAATAACTACAAGTTATCAATAGGTGCCAGCAAGATACCCTTTCTTAGTAGAGGAAGGTCAATATCACATCATTTAATCACAATAACCAAATACCTTTTTAGCACCTGCCATGTGTCATGGGAAGAGAGGGAGGCAGGAAGAGGAGAAGGGAAGCAGAATCGGGGGAAGAAAGACTTATTTACAAGACTCAGTAGCTATTTAGTAGCCAGAACTCACACCTACAGAGACCTGTGATGAACAGTCTCACTATTACAGCTCAGAAGCAATGGATATATTTCTGTATTATAACAACTATAGAGGAAACCACAGACAAAAATCCAGAACCTCTGCTGACAAAAGACAGTGCACAACACCCAAGTCAAGTGATCAGAGATGTTTTTGTAGATTATCTGAGACCAGAAATCCAAATGGAGAAGTCAAATCTAAACAGCTGAGTGGTTAAAAAAAAAAAAAAAAAAAATTCACCACTCTTTACTTCTGCCAACAAGCAAAACCTCCATTTACTGATTCAGCAAGCATGTTTCAAGTGCCTGCTTTATGCTGGGTCCTGCTAGAGACTGCAGATGAATCTGTAAACAAGGCCAACAAGCTCTGTGTCATCATGGAACTGACAGCTTAGAGGGCGAGACAGACACAATACAGAGGTACCAAAAGAGAAAACTTGGTCTTTCTAAGGGGGTGATGTTTCATGCAAGACCTGAAGCAGGAGAAGGTGCCATCCCTGGGGAGAATGCAAGAAGCTGCATCCCAGGCAGAGGATGAGCCAGCAGGTGCAAAGTTCCAAAAGTGGGAGACAGCTGGGTGTGCCCAGGAGCTGCAGGAAGGTAAGTGGGGAGAAGAGAGAGGCCAGCGTATAAGATGAGGCTGGAGCGCTGTGGGCCTGGGTGGGGAGTTTGGATTTTATTCCAAGCACAATGGGAGCCCATTGAAGGGTTTAGTAACAGTCAATAGAAAGGAGCACAAAAGGCCTATTTGAGGGCTCAGCACAGCCCCGTAAGCCCTGCATTCAGGACCTCACTAAGCACTCACTGTATTGTCTCCACGGACTCTTTTCACAACAGTCTCTCAGCCCTTGATTTTCTCAGTTCTTTCTCTCCATGGCTCTCTTATGGCTCCAAAATGAACAGGAACAAGGGAGAAAGAAGAAAAGCCCCCAGCCCCCAGGGGCCCACTGGTCTGCCGCACTTGGTGTGCAGACGCAGGGCACACAGCAAAGCGGGGAAAGTGCTGGAGGTCCAACTCCCTGAGCGGCCCCTGTGGGAGGAGGGGGGGGAGGTGAGAAGAGAGGGCCAAATAACCAGGTCCCGCACCTTTGCAAATGCCAGCTCCCTGGGATCTCTCCTTCAGAGGCATGGGGAAATAAAGGCCCCAGCAGCAGAAAGTCTGAGCTGTGTCACTTGGCAGGAGCCTCTGGGACTGGGAAGAGCACGGGATCTGGAGTCAGAGAGCCCCCTTTCAGTCCTGATTCTGGCTGTGTGACATGTGTGACAAAGGCTATCCTGGACAGGCTCAGTTTGCCCTCCAGATACACTCTCTATTCTCTTGCACCCACTCTAGGCCCAGAAGCCTGGCTCCCCCACCCCCCGGCTTCCACTCAGCTTTGGCCAATGGGAGGCATTGGCAGGAGGCTGGAGGGTGGGAGGAAAGGGAGATCCTGGTATTTGTTGCCCCAGCTCCCTTCCCCCAGGCTGTAGATTATAGCTGGTGTGTTTATTTTCTGAAGGTCTTGGCTCCTGCCAGGGAGCCCTGTCCCACAGCACTCTCCGAATCCCAGCAGCAGCGACTTCCCTTCACCCCTGCAGGCCCAGGAGTAGTGGTGGCTTCCTGCTGATGCAAGCTCTGGGTGCCTCCCCATCCCTCACTGCCTTCCTCACTCCTGCTCCCAACTTCAGCATTACTGCCATCATTTGAGGGGACCATCTATTTCCTCCCCATTCCCCAAACGATCCAGTGGGCAGTTACTTTGAGTCTCTGAGATTCCATTTTCCCCATTAGTAGCATTCCTTTAGAGAAATTCTTGTGGAAAGTAAATCAAGCAAAGTAATGCACAAGAATGTCCACAATATCAAAAAGGTAGAAACCCCAAAGGTCCATCAATAGATGAATGCATAAAGAAACTGTGGTTCATACATGCAGCGGAATATTACTCGGCCTTAAAAAGGAATGAAGCACGGATACATGCTACAATGGTGGATGAACCTTGCAAACATTATGCTAAACAAAAGAAGCTATGTGCAAAAAGAATCACATATTGTATGATTCTATTTTTCAGAATAAACCACAGAGACAGAGTACAGATTGGTGGCTGCCACGGGCTCAGGGCTTCCATACAGAAACTGCTTAAGGGATAAGGGGTTTTACTTTGGAGTGATGGGAATGTTTTGGAACTATATCAAGATGATGGTGGCATCATATTGTGAATGTGCTAAATGCCACCACATTGTTCACTTTAAAATGGTTACTTTTATGTTAGGTGAATTCCACTTCAATAAATTCTCTTTCTAAAAAAGGAACATTCAAAAGGAAAACCCACCCAAGCTTTCAAATGGAAAAAGGAAAATCCACCAAAAACTAGAAAATGTTAAACATAATAGATAACAGAATTTTTCTGATCATAATAAAAAAATCTATATAGCTAATGAAACAACACATACATAACAAGACAAAGCTTTAATGTAACTAACACAAGAGCAAAATGAAAGGGCCAGGCTATGAGACGGTTGGGTTGAGACGCGAAGAGATTTCAGTTAGTGGCAAGAGCCAGGTCTTTGTCTGAAGAATGAACGTCAGGGCTTTCCAGGCCAGAGGAGGTCACAAATAAAGTTTCTAAGGTAAAAGTGTCAAAGCCTTGGAAAATGGGGGGTGAGCAGTCTGTAGGCACAGAGGGAAGAGGAGATGGAGAGTAGGGAAAGTTGGCCAAAGCCAAATTATCCAGACTCTCAAAGAGTATGTCCAAGCTTTCTCCTAGAGGGGAACAGGGCATCTTGCTAGTGTTTTGAGCAGAAAGCTGGCATGAATCAAGGGTCATTTTAGGAAGATTTCTGTGACAGCATCTGTGAAACTGGAGGGGACAGGATTAGAAATGATTAGGTAGTTGTCCTACACTCATAAAGTACCAGTCAAGGTGGCAAGGTGGCAGTTGGAATTGGGAATGAAAAAAAAAATCACCCATCATGGATATATTTCACTTTTCTTTCTTTCTTTTTTTTTTTTTTTTTTTTTTTAGAGGCAGGCTCTTACTCTGTCACCCAGACTCTGTCACCCAGGCTGGAGTGCAGTAGTATGATCATATTAATAGTTCACCGCATCCTCAATCTTCCAGCCTTAAGCGATGCTCCCACCTCAGTCTCCCGAGTAGCTGGGACTACAGGTGCACACCACCAGGCCTGGCTAATTGGATTTATATCACTTTAAAAGCCAAATGGATGGACTGATGGTGAGGCAGTCACGTTTACAGTGCAGTATTTCCCAAACTACATCCCAAGGAAGCTTTTCCAAGTAGATTTGAACAATGCCTTGTTAAACAAAATCAAACAGGTTTGTTTACCACAGCATTTCTTGAAAGCTTAAAGCTACAAACATACGTCTGTAAATATCCAGGAATAGAGCTGCCAGATTTAGGAGGGCGGGGGAGGACACTCTGTTCAATTTGAATTGTATGGTATACTCTTACACTGAAAAACTATTTGTTATTTATATGAAATTCTCATTTAACCAGGTGTTTGTATTTTATTTGGCATTCCTAAGGAGGGAGCCATAATCTACAGCTGTTCTCAAACATATTTTTATCATAAAACTCCTTTTCATGGCACATGCATGGGACAGGTATCCACACTTCAGGCCACACTTTAGCAAACACTGGTATAGTGGCAAATCCATTTACGCCCGAGTCAGGCAGAAAGGGATCAAATAAAATCTCAACCCCGACTCTGGGTGTGTGACCTTGGGTAAGTCACATAATCTTCCTGGGCCTCAGTTCCCTATTCTGTAAAATGAAGATAATAACAATGACTTCTTAGGGTCACTGGGAAGTTTAAATGAGATGATGTAAATGAAAGTTCAGACCAGTACTGGGAACATGCATTTCTTTTCTGTAAGTGCTGGTGAGCGCGTGATGCCACCGTGCTATGGGGATGGCATCAGTGTGTGGCATGTGGGAATAGGACTTATAAAAGCTTTGCCTTCAACCATTAAAAACAAAGAAGTCAGCAAAATATATTTTTTGGCAAAGAAAGGCAGCATCTCAGAGAGTGAGAGGCAAAATAAGTGAATGCTTTAAAGCCACTTGCAAACTCAGATTTGTCTTTCAAGTTGGTATATGTGTTTGTCATCTTTCCAGGTGAGACCTCCGAGGGTAGTCCAGAGGGCCGCATAGGAGTGTTGTGAAACCCGAGTAAGCTTCTGGCAGGACACATGCACCAAGCTCTGTTTTGTAGCTGCAGAAATGAGGAATTCAGGGCCATGGAGGGCACTGCTGTCGGGGGCCGGAGCCTGGGGAAAGAGCTGCCAGAGCAAAAGCAGAAAGGACATAAAAAACACACAAGCAGTGGGGCTCAAAAGGACGGCAGTGGATAACGGTGTTTCAGTCTCCTTCAAACCTCTCTGCCACCTGAGAAGCTGAGGCAGGAGGATCGCTTGAGCTCAGAAGTTGGAGGCTGCAACGAGCTATGGTTGCACCACTTCATTGTATTAATTTCCTTAAGACAACAAAAGTGAGTCTCCCAATTCCAGAGTCTAGAGTTCCAGTGTCACGGTGTTGGCAGGGTCATTCTCTCCGAGAGCTCCACAGAGGCTCCCTGCTTACCTCTTCGTAGCTCCTTGCTGTTGCCAGCAATTCTTGGCATCTCTAGCTTGCAGCTGAAACACACCAATCTCTGCCTCGGACGTCACGTGGCATTTTCTCTGTGTCTACATCATCTTCCGTGTGTGTGTGTCTGTCTCTGTGTCTCTTCTCCTCTTATAAGACATGGGTCATATTGGATCAAGGGCTCACCCTACTCCCATATGCCATCTTAACTAATTACACATACTACACATCTACTACATACATCGGTCTTTCCAAGTGCTTACTTGGAACCACATCATGAGGTTCCAGAATGGATATGAATTCTTGAGGGATACTATTCAACCCAGTGCAACCACTTTCAGAATAATAAAGGCAAACACTTACGTAATACTACGAGTGAGCCCCTCTGATATCTGTGATTTATACACACTGACCTGCTTTATCCTTGGGACAACCCTAAAGGGTAGGTATTATGATAATCACCAGCCTGCATGTGAGGAAATTGGCCCATAGAGTGCCTAAGTTACTTGCTCAGTCATTCAGTGAATAAGTAGCAGGGTGAGGATTTGAACCCAGGTGGAAATTTCCAGAATCTGTCCTCTCAATGTTATATTCAAATTATTTTGCAGAAAAGTGGTGTGGTCAACTGCCTAAAACCTGCCTACCTATAGAGACCAGGAACTTTATAATAAAAATAGAAGTAACCAACAGTTCAATAAGAGCTAATGTTTACTGAGGCCCTCATTGTGAAAAGTGCTTTAGTGGTTGGAAGCAGACACCGTCAATATTCTCATTTTACAGGGGAGGAAACTGAGATCTTGAGAGGGTAAGTATATTGCCCATGGTAACACAGCTAGTAATCTGTGGAGTAGATTTCTCAAGTATGTTCATAATCAGTATTTTATGTTGGTGGCCAAACCCTCCTATCCACCTTGGAACTTGGGGACATCTTAATATACCACCAAAAATCCCATTTGCAATGGATCATCCCAGGCTGGAAAACTGGCTTTTCGAGGAAACAAACACAGCTCTGATTTGTAGCATTTGCTGATTTCCACGGTGCAAATACTCCCACCGTGGCCAATTTCAAGCAGGAATGTGATGTCACTGAGCCCAGGGTTGGGAAGAGATGTGTACAATCAGCTCTCACCAGCCTGTCAAGCTGACTCAGTCATGCCCCCGCCCCAGGGATCTTGTGTAAAAGGGTGATGTGGACCCTTGAAAGTAAACAAAGCTCCCGGTCTCCTGGATCAAGACTCAAACAAAGATTCCTTTAGCTTTTAGGGCAAACAGGGAACGTTGGCCCCTTCAGTGGGGGCAATTTCCTGAGCAGGCATGGATTGTGCTTGGTATTACTCCTAAGTTGTCCATGACACTTACCTTGCATGATTTTTATGAGCATTAAGAGGTAATGTTTGTGCTTAGTATGTAGGAAATGCTTAATAATTAAATCACGATCACATTATTATTATGAAGTCATTATAATAGAACTTCACATGAAAACTTCCAGCAATTATAATTTAAGCTTCAGGATATTTCAGAGTTGAAGATTAGATAAGGAAGATTTACCCCCATTGGACAGTTGAGGAAACTGAGGCAAAGACAGGAGAAGTGACTTGCCTAAAAGCACGCAGTAGACAGAGCCAACCCAGAACCTGGATCACCTGAACCAAGGACGAAAGATGGCAAAGTCAACTTTGAGGCAGTTCATCTCATCCAAGTGGCAGAGCATAGAGCAAGCCCAGCAAGATAGAGTAAATCTGAAAATCTGGGAAATGAAGTCCAAGGTAGAAGTCCAGAGGGAAACAGGTATTTGTGCTCTGATCTTTCTGCCCAGTGCTGCCTATCTCACCCACACACATCTCTCTACTGCTAGTAGAGGAGCAATGTGGCATGACTGCAAATGCCAGAGAATTTGGAGGGCAAAGATCTTTCTGAGAATAGTGACCCTATCAGGAGAAACTTTTTAATCCTTCCCACACTCCCAGTCTTTCATTTCCTCCATCCCGGCTCTCAACATAGTTTTATCATTCATTTTGTTTGACTGAATTTTGAGGCGATTACACTCACAGGAAGATGCAAATGGCACATAGAGTAGTCCCTTCAGTCCTTCACTCAGCTTCCTCCTGCTGTGACATCATTTCTGACTCTTGTACAACATCAAAACCGGAAAATAGACATAGTGAAATACTGTTGACTAGACTACAGACCTTGTTCAGTTTTCACCAGTTTTTGCATGCGCATGTGTGCGTATGTTTGCTAGTTCAATGCAATTCGATCCTTCATATAGATTTGCATAACCACTGCCAAATAGGATACACAACAATCTCTTCACTCCAAGGAAACTCCCTCTTGCTACCCTTTACATATCCATCCTCCCATTCCTGTCTCTGTCCCCCGGCAACCACTAACCTCCATCTCTATGATTTTGTTATTTGGTGTATGTTACAGAAATGGAATCGTATAATATGAAGCCTTTGGGAATTGGCCTTTTTTCACTCAGCACAACGCCCTTATCCACGTTATTGCATATTATGGGCTGAATTATGTCCCACCCAAAATTCAGATGTTGAAGTCTCAACTCCCAGTAGCTCAGAATGTGAACTTATTTGTAAACAGAGTCATAGCAAATACAATTAGCTAAGATGAGGTCAGACTGGAGTAGAGTGGGCTCCTAATCCAATATGGCTGGTGTTTTATAAAAGAGAGATTTGGACACATACACCTCACAGACAAAACAGCATGCAAAGACTGGAGTTATCCTGCCCCAGCCAAGGAACTACCAGAAGCCTTCCCTAGTGCCTTCAGAGAGAGCATGACCTCATGTACTCCAGACACTTTGATCTCAAACTTCTAGCTTCCCGGACAGTGAAACAAATTTCTGTTGTTTAGGCTGCTTCATTTGTGGTACTTTGTTATGACAGCACTAGCAAACTAGTACGCTGCATGTCTCAAAACTTTGTTCCTTTTTTTTTTTTTTTTTTAATACTTTAAGTTCTAGGGTACATGTGCACAACGTGCAAGTTTGTTACATATATATACATGTGCCATGTTGGTGTGCTGCACCCATTAACTCATCATTTACATTAGGTATATCTCCTAATGCTATCCCTCCCAACTTTGTTCCTTTTTATTACTGAGTGGAGTTGCAATATATGGATACATGAGAGTTTTTTTCAACCATTCATCCATTGAAGGCCATTTCAATTGTTTCCAGTTCTAGGCTATTATAAATAAAGCTGTTATGAATATTCATGTACAGGTTTTTGTCTGAAAATAGGTTTTGAAAATAGGTTTTTATTTCTCTGAGAAAAATGTCCAAGAGTGTAACTACTGGGAATTAAGACAAACATATACTTAGTTGATAAGAAACTGCCAAACAATTTTCCCATATCATTAATTTTTATAATGAGTAGACTCTCTCCAACCTCTGATAAGCACTCCTTCCATTTTTAAAAATAGCAATAGACTCTTGCAGGGAAGTTAGGAGGAGGGAGTGGATGGAGTTGCATCTAGAAAACATGCAAATGCAACAGAAATATGGCATTCTGATAACTTATGCTACTGAAAATGGCAAAGTGGATCAACTAAAAAGAGCCACAGTCAATCTTGGTTATCTAAATGAATTCAGCAATTCAATAATCACTGATTCAATGCTTGCCACGTGCTGGCACTAACCTGGATTCTGGAAAGACCACACAAACTAGGATGGAGCCTTGTTCCTGAAAATCACTCTTCCTCCTGTGAGAGACAGACACGTACACAAATAACCATCATGCCACCGAGTATGATGAGGGGCAGGGAACTGGGAAACACACACAATCCCTAACAGCAGATAAGACCCAAATTACACTGAGTGTACGGGACAGCCTTGCTGCCTTCCCAATTTCTTCTTACTTAGCGTGTTATTGTCTGATATATGAGCAAGCAGCTTGCAGATAAGGTTGAGATGAAAAATGAATTCTGGACAAACCAGAAAGTGAACATCAAGACTCAGCAACACTTTTTGAAGGTCTGAGCACCTGGAAACAGAGTATGGCAGTTGGATTAGTCACAAAAACAAGAAGTGTTTACGGGATTATCTGGCTTCTGCTCCTGGGTGAACCCATCCACTTAGGGATGGCCTACCTCTTACACTTCCGAGGGCTTCTTGCAGGGGAATACAATCACCGCCAGCCAGTTTTCCTTGTCAATCCATCACCTTTTTCCCTCTCTGCCCTGCAAAGGAATAAAGCTTAAGGAATTCAGTCTGGGCCCTGATTAAGGGCTTATGGGCAAGCCCTTGGCCTTCACTCTGTCCTCTGAACTGAGAGCTTTTAAGGTCCAAACAGGACTGACTTGGCATTTAATCAACAAAGCTCTTTTAAATAAAGTGAATAGGTTTCACTTGCCCTAACCTGAGAACAGGAATTTTATTGACCTAAAACACCTCTATAAATGCTTTACCCCTTGACTTGACCTTTGTAAGTTTTAGCCTGAGCACAGGATGATACTTGGCTTTCGAGTATTGATGTTCTTGGCCTTTCTTCTGTCCACATGACAGGTAGGGGGCCAAGAGAGTCATAATGGTGGGCTTAGTGTGAAGATAGATTTCTGAGATCACACACCAGAAATGGAATAGGATACAAACTTCTAGTTACCCCGATATCCATTTCTCTCTTTGCTCTATGGAAAGAGAATCTTGGAGTTTTCACTGGGCATGGGAGCCATGGGTAATAATTTCCCAGATTTCCCTGCATCTGGCCTGGTCACATGACTAAGCTCTAGCCAATGGGATGTGAACAGAAATGATGCCCGGAACTTCCGGGCCATAGCCGCAAAGGAAAGGGGTGTGTGCTCTTCTGTCTGTGTCTGTCTTGTCTCAGGCAAAGCTGACGTAGTGGAGAGCCATTTTAAAGCATACATTCAAGGACACTTTCTGAATTGTGGAACAAGATGGGAAGATCCTGGGTCCTCACCTCTGTGGAGTCACCTCAGCCACCAACTGCTGTTAAAAGAAAAACCTGGGCCAGGCGCGGTGGCTCATGTCCGTAATCCCAGCACTTTGGGAGGCCAAGGCAGGCCGATCACCTGAGCTCAGGAGTTCTAGACCAGCTTGGGTAACATGGTAAAACCCCATCTCTATCGAAAATACAAAAATTAGCCGAGCACAGTGGGACATACTTATGGTCCCAGCTACTCAAGAGGCTGACGTGGGAGGATGACTTGAGCCTGGGAGGCGGACATTGCAGTGAGCTGTGATTGCACCACTGAACTCCAGCCTGGGCAACAGGGCAAGATCCGGTCTCAAAAAAGAAAGAAAGAGAAAGAGAGAGAGAGAGAGACAGAGATTAGACAAATTCCACTGAACAGAGTTTAATCGAGCAAAGAATGATTCACAAGTTGGGCAGCCCCCTAATCAGAATAGGTTCAGAGAGGCTCCAGCGCAGCTACATGAGGATGAACATTTATGGACCAAAAAAAAAAAAAAAAAGAGAGAGAGAGAAAGTGATGTTCCGAAAACGGAAGTCAGGTTTAGAAACAGCTGGATTGTTTAAAGTTCCACATTTGCCTTATTTGAACATGGTTTGTAACAGTTGACCAAGTTTGATTGGCCAAGACTTGGTGATTGGCACAAGAGTAGGTTACAGTCTGTTTAGATATCCAGTTAGGTTACAGTTCACTGTGCACAAACTTTAGGCTGAACTTAAAATACATAAGGAGACAGCTTTAGGCTAATTGAACACTGCTTATTCTGGGGGAGTCTTGTGACAGCACAATTAACTTCCGTCTTTCTTATTTGAGTCAATGGTAGTTTGGTCTTTAAAATAGCAATTAAATTTGTATTCTGCTAATATGTAGAATAACTTCAAGGGAGGGGACCAACTGATGTTGTGGGATGGAAAGAATAGAGAAAACAGGGAAGCAGGCAAGGGTCTCAAAGTGGAAAAGCAAGTGACTGGGAGTGGCACTGTCAAGTGTAACAGATGGCTCACTAGCATTGCAGCACATAGTAGCCACTCAATTAATGTTTGCTGACTGAAAGGTTTTTACATCACTCCAATGCAACATCCCATTTCTTGCTTCCTTTACCCATGTTTTCCCCATAGCTAGGAATCCCCTCCTCACCCTCACCATCTCCAGCCGATGGATGAATTCTACTGGTCCTTCAGATTTCCTGTTGGATGGAAATGTCACATGTTGCTTTCGCAGGGAGAGGTCATCTCTGGGTGAGATGGCTCTTCTGCATACACCCCTCAGCACCTCCCCTGCAAGTCTACCTGCCTGCCCATTTGTGCAGCTCCTCCTCCAGACTGAGAATCTCAAGAGGACAGGGACCACGCCTGACTGTTAGCCACTGTATCCCCAAGGCCAGCTTCAAGCTGCACATAGGCTCGTCACCGACATTTGATGAAGCGCTACGCCAGAGACTGGCTTTCAGAGGAGCTGGTTAGACAACAATGACCTGGGAATTTGGGAGGTGTCAGTTCACATTAGTTCCTCTCTAGCAGTCCCTGCCTTTTGGGGAGTCCCAGCCAGGCGCCCAAATACCTCTGTCCTTGGTGGAAACCACCAGAGACCTCACCTGCCAGCAGGGGCTGCTCACCACTTAACGATCCTTACCAGAGGCCTTCCTCTCTCGCCTTCCCCCTCGTGGCCGCCTTCCTCTCTCACCTTCCCCCTCGTTCAGGTGGCTGTAGTTGAGTTGGGGGTTTGTTTTTCTCTATTTCCTTCTCACTTTCTGCCTTGGCTTTTATGTTTCCAATTGTCATTCCGCTGTTTAGTGCCAAGTCCCACTGCGCACAGCACTCTGGCCGCCCACCTGCCTCTGATGAGTGCGCCGCACCCGGCTCCTCCGCTCCCGGCGCCTGCAGCGCCAAATGAAAGCTGTGCTTTTATCACCAGGCCCCCTTTGCCTCCAATTTTTTCATATCTTATTAAGGCTCAAACCGGTTCGAGCAATTTCTTCAAAAGCCACACAGATTATTCAAAACAACAACAATAGGGAAGGAATAAAAGCAGCTAAACTGCAAAAATTATCTGGTACACTCGACACTTCAGTCTCTTGCTCTCTCTGACAATCATGTCACCTGACAGGGAGCAGGCAAAGAAGACGCACTAGAAAACTGCCCCATTTCCCACAGTGCCAGATCACCCTACAGCCCGCACTCCTTCCAGCAGCAAGGTGACTCATCCAGGTCCCCAGCTCCACAGGCATGCCACCTGCACAGGGCCCAGGGCTCACAAGGGCCCTATGCTTTGTTTAATGCTATGCTGTATGCTATTGGGGTCTTGATTTCTTTTCTTTTTTTTTTTTTTTTTTTTTTTTTGGAGATAAGCCTCCCGAGTAGCTGGGATGACAAGCATGCACCACTATGCCCAGCTAATTTTTCTATTTTTGGTAGAGACGGGGTTTCACCATGTTGGCCAAGCTGGTCTCAAATGCCTGGCCTCAAGTGATCTGCCTGTCTTGGCCTCCCAAAGTGCTGGGATTACAGGCATGAGCCACTGCGCCCGGCCCTTGAATTCTTAGAAACTTTTGAATAAGGGCCCCATGCTGCCATCCTGCAGTGGGCCCTGCACATAACATAGCTGGTGGTTCCTTAGAAGTTCACTGTGGAGAGTTACCTCCTGCCTTTCCACACACTAGCATCAGAGCCGCCCAGTCTCATAAGGACCTCAGAACTGCAACCTGGAAGGGCAATGGGACAAGCCTGAGGTAGGACAAAGGACATAGTCCAAGCTGGGTTTGAATCCTACCCTGCAATTTACCAGCCTTAGGCTAATTATCACATGCCCCTGAAGCCTCACTTTCGTTATTTCCAAGAAGAAGAAAATCATATCTTACACCTTATAAAGTTGTTGGGAGGATCAAAGGACATAATTGATTGTAGCAGGGCACCTGGAAGAGACTGGTGCTTTAAATATTGAAGGTGGAAAATCGCCATTTGGGGAACGTCAGATAATCTCTTTAGTCCATAAAGAAAAAACAAATGAATTTACATTTGAGCAGATACTCCCTTTGTTCAGGAGGGGCCATGTCACTGGGCCCTCCTGGTAGTGCTGGTAGGACCAGTTCTCGTTCTAATGCATATCATTAACAAATGTCAATCAGAGACTCTTCAGATGAAATCTAAAGCCAGAAATTCATTTTCTGTAAAACATGAGATTTCAGTGTCCTGTGTCTGAAGATCATTGTTTATTCTTGGAAGATTCGTTTGTCTTTTTGACCAAGAATGAGCTCACAGGTGATCTGCTGCCAAGACCTGCCCCCCGCCCCCGGGAGGGAGATGCAGGCCCCATCTTCTCTTTCCTGAATGTAGGCAGATGATGAAAGGACCTGGCCAGGCTTGGCCCCCAAAACCAGGTCCGGGCAGTTGAGTTACTCCTGCAGGCTACTTCAGTTGAAGAAGCCAGATTTGGGAGAGGGGCAATGACAAGTGTGACCACCTGGTAGAGGCTGTGGAGTCGCAGCCTGGTTGGGGCAGCAGAGGGGACGTTTCCTTCAGAGGAAAGAAAACAGAAGCCCACTGGCAGGCTTGCCGGGACATGGGACGATTCCTGGTGAATGAGATGAGGTGGACTTGGGACTCGGAGACAGAGCTCTTCCTCTCTCTGAGAGTGGCTGGGACTTATCAGCAGAAATGTTCTGAAGGTCTCTTTGGGGTCCTCTAGCCTATGAAACCTCATAGAAGCTAAACAAGGGCAAACCTTATTCTTCCAGTTAAATTCCATTGTCCCCAAATAGTCAGTAAAGTTATACCATTTCCATCATATTTCAGCTGTGCTTTGGGTCCTGAAGGAAGGAGCTCACATCCATATTAGGGATAAAGATACGCATCTGCAGCCTGGAAAACAGGATGCTGGAGATGTTCAGCTGAGCTCGAGAGGGCCAAGAATGCAGAGCAAGTGGCCTGCAGGGGATGACACACCACCACTTAAGGAACCTGTACACATTCCTGAGGAGTCCCAGAGAACTTTCTTGAAGAATGCACTTCCTATAATGAATATGACACCAAAAATGCAGGCAACAAAACCAAAAGTAAACAAGTGGGACAATGTCAAACTAAAAAGCTTCTGCACAGCAAAGAAAACAATCAATAACGTGAAAAAGCAATCTATGGAATGGGAGAAAATATTTGCAAACCATATGTCTGATAAGAGGTTAATCTCTAAGACATATAAGGAAGCTTAGAACTCAGTAGTACAAAAAAAAAAAAAAAAAAAAAACCACCCTGATAACTCAATTTAAAATGGGCTAAGAACTTGAATAAACATTTATCCAAAGAGGACATACAAAATGGGCAACGGGTATATGAAAAAAGTTCAACATCATTAGTTATCAGGGAAATGCAAATGAAAGCCCACAATGAAATATCACCTCACATCTGTTAGGATGGCTATTACCAAAAACCAAAAGACATGTGTTGACAAAGAAGTGGAGAAATTGAAATCTTTGCACACCATTGGTGGGAACGCAAAATGATATAGCCACTCTGAAAAACAGTATAGCGGTTTCTCAGGCTGGGCGTGGTGGCTCACGCCTGTAATCCCAGCACTTTGGGAGGCGGAGGCGGGTGGATCACGAGGTCAGGAGGTCGAGACCATCCTGGCCAACAAGGTGAAACTCCGTCTCTACTAAAAATACAAAAAATTTGCTGGGCATGGTGGCACACACCTGTAGTCCCGGCTACTTGGGAGGCTGAGACAGGAGAATTGCTTGAACTTGGGGGGCGGAGGTTGCAGTGAGCCAAGATCACACCACTGCGCTCCAGCCTGGGTGAGAGAGACTCTGTCTCAATAAAAAAAAAAAAAAAAAAAAAAAAAAAGGAAAAGAAAAAGAAAAAGAAAAACAGTATAGCAGTTTCTCAAAAAATTAAAACTATAACTACCATATGATCCAGCAATCTCACTTCTGGGTATTTATCCAAAGAACTGAAATTGGAAAATGTGGTGTCAACATACAATGAAATACTATCCAGTCTTTAGAAAATAAGGAAATTCTGCAATATGGACAACACGGATGAAGCTTGAAGAAATGATGCTATGTTAATTAAGCCAATTACAGAAAGATGAATACTGCAAGATGAATAGGCTGCAGAGATCTGCTGTACAACACTGAACCTATGATCACAAATAATATACTGTATACTTACTAATTTAAGAGGATAGATCTTATGTTAAGCATTCTTACTACAATGAGGAAAAGAAAAGAAGGAAGAGAAACAAAAGAACACACTCCGTTTATCCTGTGAAATGGAGTTAGGATTATTAGTATGTGGCCACAGATGACTGAACAGGTGCAGAAGTGGGGTGGGCTGTGGTGAGGGAAAGGTCAACTGGGTTCCATATGCAAAATGATTTAATCGGCCACTTAATGACCAACATAATAATGATGATTATTTTCAGTTGGGGAAAATAAAGCCCAGAAAGCTGAACCAATTTTTCCAAATGTCCGTTCTCTGTCTGCCACCTGCATCCCCCTGCAGGAGAGCCTACTCCGTCCGTCGCTCCAGGAGGAGCAGCCTATGGCATAATGGGGCCTACTGCCAGTGCTCACAGCTGATTGGACCAGAAGCAAACACCTGACTCGAGTTAAGCCAATCAAATTCTCTCTCCTAACTATTTAAACAAGGGGATTGTTGGTCTTGGCTGCATCAGTGAGTTGTGAAAAGCCTCAAGTGTTGAGTCCGGAGTCAGTGTCACAGTCAGCCAAAGGGGTGGCCAAAGTAAAGCATAGAAAGTTGGTCTGCAGGGAGGAGAGTTGAGCAAGTGTCCGGGGAGCTGCAGACACAGCCACCTATGGGATGTCAGAGAGAGATGGTGTCTTCCCACTTGCGGTGACTCCAGGTGGACTTCCTGCAAAGAGGTCCCAGGAAATGCCCCTGAATGTTGATAATAACGCCCCTGTTGTTTCACTTAAACTAAATTGTATGAGTTTCTTTTCCCCACAACCACAATCCCTGCGCCCACCAGCAGAGAGGGCCGAGGCCTGCCATAGCATGTCAGGTGGACTCCCAGCCCAGTGCTCCTTCTGTACCACACCACCTGCTTTCTCCCTTGGCATAAGGCAGATTTCTTTGGTAGGAATGTGGTCCGAGTGTTTTGTGGTGAAAATGTACTTTTTCTATACCCTTGCAAGGTTGTGGATGTGACACAAAGCCCACAAACGACTCAAGTCTATCTGAAGATCTCTAAGTAGGAGTGGTCACATGACACCTGAGAGTCAACTGGCAGACAACTGGCCAAGGCAGTGGCTAAAGCCACCCCAGGGACCAAAGGAGCCTTTGTCTGTGGCCTGGCAGAGCTCCCTGTCCTGGCCCAGGTATTCATGTTGCAAATCCTGACATCAGGTGATTCCCAGAAAACAGTGAGACTCGAGCCCAGGGTGGCCAAGTTCCATGTTTTATTTCCCTGCTAGGAAACAAACAATTTGGCAAGAGAAGTCACTTGGGAACTTTCCATCCTCAGCGAGAATGCTGGGACCTTTTCATTCTGGGGCTCACTATGGGGAATAATCCATGTAACTTCTCCATTGGATCATTGTGTTGCTGCTATTGAAATGGGATCCTCAATAAAAAATAAACCTCCTTAGAAATAATAACAATAATAAGAGCTGGCCGGGTGCGGTGGCTCACGCCTGTAATCCCAGCACTTTGGGAGGCCGAGGCAGGCGGATCATGAGGTCAGGAGATTGAGACCATCATGGCCAACATGGTGAAACCCCGTCTCTACTAAAAATACAAAAAATTAGTCGGGCGTGGTGGCACACACCTGTAATCCCAGCTACTTGGGAGGCTGAGGCAGGAAAATTGCTTGAATCTGGGAGGCGGAGCTTGCAGTGAGCCAAGATCACACCACTGCACTCCAGCCTGGGTGACAGAGTGAGACTTCGTCTCGAAAAATAAAAATAAGAGCTGTTACTACCAGGTTCTTTGTCTACATTAGTCTCTAAAGCTACCACGTAAAGTAGATGGTATCATTCCATTTTACAGACCAGTAAACTGAGGCCCAGGGTTATTCAATATTTCACCTGAAGTCACTCAGCTGGTAATTGATCAAGCTGGGAGTTACTCCACTCTGCCACTAGTGAAAGCTCTAGATACTTCGTCCAAATTTCCTTCATTTTCTCTTCATAAACAACCCTATGATTGCAGTTATACTAATATATAGATAAGGAAGCTGAAGCACAAAGAGGCTAAGTAGTCTTCCCAAATCATTGGTAGAAATGAGATTTAAACTCCACTCTGCATGGCCTCAAAACCAGAGCTTCATCCCAGGCCCCCTCCTTCAGTTCTCTTCTGAGCTCCTCTCTGGCAGGGCCTGGCTGGGGCTGATAGATAAAGTCTCACTAAAACACAAACTGATGTGTTGAGGCATTATTCTCCCACCCCCACCACCCTCCTCAAGCCTGGACTTCTCCCAGTGTGCTTACTGGCATCCCACGCAGAATTGTTGGGCCTCACAAGTGCTCTGTAAGGTGGGCAGACACATCCCCAGAGCCCTACCTCCCATATGAGAACTCTGAGGCCCAGAAAGAGGCTTGGTCAACTCCAAGATCACACAGCTGGTAAGTGGCAGAGCTGGGGCTCGAACGTGTGCTATCCCCACAGAACCATACTGTGACTTCCAGATATTTGCAACAGAAAACTTTGGAAAACCCAAAAGTCCTCAGGTAAAAAGAAATGTGTAGTAAAAAGGTGGAATTTGAGTCAGGATGATAGGCCACATGAGAGGAAACATTCCAACATCCCCAAGTCCCTAAAGTTGCACCCCTACCGTCGGCCATAGCTGGGGTCCTGAGACTAGCACTGTCTCCAGAAACACCTGGTGACTTTGTGGAATCCAGCTGCCATTGTGATCACGTAGCAGCAGACCAACAATGCATTGGCCAATTCTTATTTACCATCCACTTCAAGAGGAGCAGACATGTGGTCAGTGGACAGGTTCCCTGGACAACAGACTGAGACAGATTGGCTTGCAGGAGGTATACTGGGGAACGCTCCCAGGATCCACACTGGGAGGGGTGAGGCGGAAGCAGAACTGGGCAGAGGGAGAAGTTGAGCTGTGGTACAGTCACAGAAGAGGCCTCTACTGATCTTACAGGGAGCTTTGGAGCTGGGAAGGCTCTCAATGTTTTCTTGAATCCAGGTGGGAAACTGAGGCCTTGTGCCCCTGCATAGACCAGTCATTGCATACATGATGCCCCAGAGACAAGACATATACCTGAGCCAGGCAGCTCCCTTTGGCTGAGGGCAATTCCTGGCTGTGAGCCTCCCACAAGCAATATCATCAGTAGCGAGTGATATCGAGTGAACGAGCACCTTGACCCTGAAGCTAGGCATGGGAAGTGCACCATAGTGTCCACTATAAATAGCCTTTGGAACATGCACAGTGCAGGCACATGCAGGCCTCACACACAGATACACAGACACACTCACACTCCCAGCGCTGCCCAAGCCTCTGCAGCTCTACCTGCTCTCCTACCAACTGGGGCAATAGAAAGGCCAGTGTGAGGAGGAAGCCTGCCTCAACGCAAACGCCACTGAACAGAAAACAGCTGACTCTATTTTATTTTCAGGATCCCTTCATCAGTCTGGAAATGCCTGGAAGATGAAGGGGAGTTATCCCTTCTGTCTCAAAGAAACGACTTCTAAAATGGCCCAGTGGCTTCAAATGCTTCAATTTGCATAAACCATAGTAGACACTCCCTGTCCTCTGTCCTAACGATTCACATTGGATGATGTCCAGATACAAAACCAGGGAATGCAATCCCTCTAGTGAGGACAAAAATGATACATGCTGTTTCAGAGGAAGTTTTCCTTCTGTATTAAAAACGAGAACTCAAATTTGAGGGAAAGCACCATTAGACATCACACTCTGGACAGAGAAAGACTGAACTCCCTCAAACAATTGCTAAAGTAGGAAAAGTGGAAAAGCCCAAGTCCCTCAACGTTACCATGGCTTTGGCTGGCCTCACTGCCATTAGGGTGGATTATGTTGTTACCCTATTACATAATGGATGGTTGCCTAATTCACCCAACTGTATATAGAATTTTTTAAAAACTCCATTTCCCCCAGTAAACAAAAGCATAATTTTAATCACCAAGCCACTCAAAATCTTAACCCCGAGCCACCTTATTTGCATTTTTTCCTGACAGAGCTTACATTTTTTCATTTCTTTAATTGGACAATTTTGAGCATGGAGCTTGACCACCAGCTGTGCCGGGTGACAATATCTTCACTCTACAGCCATACTTGTTCCTCTTCCCCCATTTCCAGAATTAATTAAAAGAATGTTTTATGGCTTTAGGCCACTTCCAGAGTTAAAAGAATGTTGAAACATTTGGGGGCTCAGTCTGTTGGTCAGAAGATGATACAAAGTGAGAGTACAGGTGCTCTGAGCCCCTTCTAATTTTTGGCATTTCAAATACTTGCCACAAATGTTGGAGCTCTTAACCTTCCACAATGCTTCCTTACTAGAGGTTCTGAGAGTCCTGGAGAGGCTCTTTAGAACCTTAGGAAAAATGAAAAGGAAAAAAGAAAAATCAGTAGGTCATCTACTAAGAAATCTTTCAAGTGCCCTCCAAACTGTATCTTCTCCCAACTTTCTCCTTCCTTTAATTATTTTATCTTAAAAAAAAATTGTGAGCCAACATTTACAGGCCCAACATGATCCATGTGCCCAGGGAAATGAATCACGTTGGGACTGTAAATGTTGGCTCACAATTGCTGGGGTGATAAGTCAACGTAGACATCCTTGTCATAACAAGTACAGATGGCAGATTTACAGTTCAGCAGCTATATAAAACCTTCCTAAAGGATCCTCTACTTGTTCACATTTTTCTGACTTTTGTTTTGTTGGTTTGATTTCTTTTGTTTTTTAATAATTATTATTATTTTTGTTATTTTTAATCTTCAAATTTCTTGAAGAATCTTTCTCCAGGGCAAGATCTCCGAAGGCCTTTAACGCCAGGGTAGTTTTACACTTAACTTGCAGCCATGGTATCATTCAAGATCAAAGAGGCAAGACAGGATTAATGGAAGAGAATTGCCATTTCTTTGTAAGAATTTCTGGATGTTAACCATCTCTGACTGTGTATCAACTCCTTCCAACTTCATTCATCAATAGCCTCTCTTGAAACCTCATGGATCCCCTGGCCTATAATCTTCTTTTGTTTCTGTAATGAGATGAAGGGAAATAACTTCCACTGAAATAAGTTCCAATTAATTATGCCTCTGAGTAAATCTTTTGGATCATGATAAGTGGCTCACAGTAAGGAGCGCCAACTCTCCTAAAATATGTGTGTGTGTGCTTGCATTCTGTTTTTTGTTTCTTTTTAGGAAAATGAGACAACATTTTAAAACTCAACAGTTGATTGCAGTTAAATACTTTGGAGGATGATCTGTGATTTGCAAGATGAGCATGATATGCCTTCAAACCTTCTGGAAGCATGCTTTGGCCAGAAAAAATTGGACTCGTGTTTTTTCCTGTTGAATTTAAATCCTATGAAATTATCAGAAATTATCTATCTGTCTATCTATCTATACCTCTGGTGGGGAGTGTGGGAGGTGGTTTGAGAGTAGGTTTGGGGAGAATAAGTTGAGACAGAAATTTTTATATAAATCAAATAAAAGTTTTATTATAAGGTTAGATTTTTACAAGGTGGAAGGTTAATAATTATTTTAAAAGTCTTTTGATGACTTTGGACAAAACTCTACCTAAGTTTCTAGACTGGGGTACTATTGACTACCATGTAACGATCTGAAACTTACAAAAGTTTCATATGCAGAGATGGGTAAAACCCAAAAAGGGCAGAGAGGACTCAGTCAGTTGAGCAGTAATTTTCAACCAAAGGGAAGCCAGAATAGAAAGAAAAGAGAGCCCTGGGAACACCATCATTTCAAGGGAAAGCAGGCAGGGAAGATGATATGGTTAGGCTTTGTGTCCCCATCCAAATCTCATCTTGAATTATAATTCACATAATCCCCAGGTGTTCAGGAGGAACCTGGTGGGAAGTGACTGGATCATGGGGTGGTTTCTTCCGTGCTGTTCTACTGATAGTGAATGAGTTCTCATGAGATCTGGTGGTTTTGTAAGTGTTTGGCAAATTCTTCCTTTACTCATTCCTCTCTCCTGCTGCCTTGTGAAGAAGGTGCCTACCTCCCCTTCTGCTATGACTGTAAGTTTCCTAAGGCCTCCCCAGCCATGTGGAACTGTGAGTCAATTAAACCTCTTTCTTTCCTAAATTATTCAGCCTCAGGGAGTATTTTTATATCAGTGTGAGAATAGACTAGTGCAGAAGAGATGCTGGGAAAGGTAACTAAGACACAAAGCCATCCTTTATGGAGCACATAGTATGTGCTGGGTGTAGAGCTAGGAACTTCTCAAATAGGTGTGGATTCCACTCATTTTTTCAGAGAATTTGAAACTGGGGCTAAAGGCCAAAGACTAGGAAAGAAAGGAGCTGGGATTTCAAGCCAGGCCAGTCTGTCTCCACAGCACAAGTTCTTAGCCACTGGACTCTATTGCAAACTAATAAGGAAATTCTGCAAAGACCTGGGTAAGAATGTTGCTGAAGACAGTAGAGGCAAAAGTTTCAATAATAAGGAAATGGTGTTTTGTTTGAAGTACAAAAAAGAGTAAATGGGTAAGGACTAAAAAGTCAGCATAGAATTTAACACCTAGGAGGTCATGCCAGAAGGGTCATCAATGACCTCATCAGTATTTCTGCTCTTTCTTTCCAATCTTAGCAAAATTTTAAGGGCCACATAAGTTGTTTGTTTGTTTCTTTGCTTGTGTTTTGACAGAGTCTCACTCTGTTGCTCAGACAGGAGTGGAGTACAGTGGCACAATCTCGGCTCACTGCAACCTCCACCTCCCAGGTTCAGTGATTCTCCTGCCTCAGCCTCTTGAGTAGGTAAGATTACAGGTGTTTCCCACCATGCCTGGCTAATTTTTACTATTTTTAGTAGAGATGGGGTTTCACCATGTTGGTCAGGTTGGTCTCGAACTACTTGACCTCAAATGATCCTCCTGCCTCGGCCTCCCAAAGTGCTGGGATTACTGGCATGAGCCGCCACGCCCAGCCATAAGCTTTTGCCTGAGAACAGTGTCATTGTCTAGAACAGCAAACATTTTCTGTAAAAGACCAATTAGTAAATACTTTAAGTGTTGCAGAATATACAGTCTTCACTGTAACTACTCAGCTTTGCCATTTTAGAGCAAAAAGCAACCACAAATTATATGCAAATGATTGGGCATGGCTGTGTTCCAATAAAACTTTATTTGAAGAACACGAAGTGGGCTACATTTGGCCTGCATGCTGTACTTTACCAACCTCTTGTCTAGAATAACACTTGGCAAATATCAAGTGTTCCTTGGTTAAGAATTCTGTATCTACTATTAATTTGTGATTCAACAATTTTACTTCTAAAATTTTATCTTAAATACACAATCAGGGATGTTTTCAAAGATTTTCCAGATGAATGTTCATTGTTTCATTGTTTGTAATTCAGAGGAACAGCAACCACCAAAATAAGGGATTATTTAAATAAATCATTTGATATCCAATAGCAGAATGCCAGACAGTGACAACCATTTAAAATGATATAGAAGAATATCTGAAGATGTCTACATATATTTCCTAAATATTGTTAAGTGAACAAAGCAGGTTATACAATTGAAACAAAACAATCCATTCTCATTAAATATATATTATACATATTTATATATACACACAAAGTCAATGAAAATAGACCGAAAAGATGTATATTTAAATAGCAGTAGTTGGGATTATGTGAGTTAATTTTCTTCTTTATGATTTTCCACATTTTCCAAACTTTCTACAATGAGCAATGATTATTTTATAGAGAAAAAAGTTTCTAAAATTATCTATGCACAGCTAGGTTTCAGTGGATTTAAAAGAAATAGAGGATCCACTTACCCCTCCTTGGTCAATTATTTCTGCATAAGCTTTGCCCAACCCTGAAAATTTCCCAAGAGATCCACAGACTCTTGTGATTGAAAAAGTGGCAAGATTCAATAGGAATGTAATTACTGTATATCAAACACCTTCTAGGAGGCAGGCACCTTGCTGAGCTAAGATACAGCCCTTGCCCTCAAGTAGCTCATGATCTTGTGGGAAAGGAAACAAATTCATACAAAAATAGCTCTCATCCCCATCAGTCTGACAAAGTCCCCTTAGGGAGGAGTACAATGTCACAGGAGTACAATGTTGGGGTTGGTTGAGAATAATGCTCCAAGAACTATATCTCATTTAATCTTCTCAACGACTGCTTGAGGACATTCTGTTCTCCGTGCTTCAAGATGAGGAAACAGAGGCCCAGAAGGCCCAGGGACATTCGGCAGTTGAGGTGAGGAAGATTTTCTTCCTCACCTCAACTCTGCTGAGCTCTAAAATTCTCATTTTTTTTCTCCGCATCAGTGTTTTACGGTGTGAGGAATGGACCACCACCACCTGGAAATGGATACTCAACTTGAAAAAGGGTCCCATGATAAAAGATTTGGGGGACGTGATGTCAGCCCCCTCTAGCACATTGAAGGCTCTGAGAAGTCCTGCAGCAAGACACTCATAGAGCATTTTTCACACTTGCTTGATCACTGAGCCATTGTTTCATGCACCATCTGCTCATGCTTTTGGAACCAGGGACTCTCACAGTCTCACAGCCCTTCATTCTGATTGGGAGAGGTAGACTATGACAGAGAGCAGCTCAACAGGGGAGAACTTTGGGCCCTAAGGGCTAAAGGAGGCTTCAGCAGGTGCAAACAAGGGGACACGTTATCTATTATTATCCTTTGTGGGAGTACGGCAAATCACCAGAACGTCCCAGTCAGTCTGTGAAGTGCCCTAAATGAAGTTCCTCTCCCCAGAAGCAGGTGCCAGGCATGAGGATTCATGCACATGTGTTCCCTGCGGCTGCAATGATGCCGAAACACAGGAGGCCATGAGAAAAGCACAAGTGACAGCCAAGCCAGTGACAAGTTAATTTCCCCGCTGAGGACTAGGGCCCGCATGGCCCAAACAAGCACACAATTTGCCTAATTTTCCCTCAAGGGACATGTCTTCCCTCCCCAAGAAAGCCACTAAGGAGTTTCTCAGTCTCACTCGTAAACAACCATAGATAATGTCTTCCTATGATCTTTCCACAGCGTTGGCCTTTGGACGCTCATTTAACCTAAACTGCTGACAGCTTCGCTGGGGTCCCTGGAGGCCTAAGACCACCTGATAGGCAGCCCTCCCCTAACCCCCTTCAGATCTTAGCTCTCCAAGCGCCTGAGCAAAGGGCAAGCAGAGGGGACCACAAACTCCAGGGCTTGCCCTTTAGGTACCCTGCACAGATACAATTATGGGATGTCCAGGACCAGGGCCACTGATTAAGCAAAATTAGGGGACACGCACCATCAGGTTCATATCAAACCTTCATTCTTATCATTCATGTGCTTGGGAGGCTGCCCTAAGGTTGAATCCTGCCTTTGACTTGTATTAGCTACGGGACTTTTTTGACAAGGGACATAGCCTCTCCCAGTCACAGATCCTTAGCCATAAACAGGAATAGGATGAAATGAGAAGGGACGTGCCCAAAGGCTGGAACACAGCACAGGCCTCAACAATGGCGATGACAGTGATGATGATGATGATGATGATGATGATGATGATGATGATGACTGACTCTGACCTAAAAGAATCTCTGTGACTGGAGAGAGAATATGAACAAATATAGCCACCACAGAGATTAAAGTCCCCCAAGCCCCTAGTGATAACTGGAGATAAGTCAGGAAGAAAGACCAGCACAGACACAAAGAATCCTTTCAGAGGATGCCTTGTCTTGAAACAACAGCATGATCCATGGTGGGGAGGTGAGAGAGGAGCAGTAGGAGCAAATGCCCAGGACCAAGCCACACAAGGGGTGTGTGCGCTGCCCCAGAGGGACTAGACACAAGAGGGCCGGGGGCAGGAGGCTAGGGGGCCAGAGAGGAACAGAGAAGGACAGATTGTGACAAGTATTGAAAGCCAGGTGGAGAAGCTCCGCCCCGATGCCATAGAATGCAGAGCCCTCCAAGTCTCCTGAGCTCAGATGCAGTGGATGAAAATGGTCATTGGAAGAAATTCATCAGGCCTCCATGTCAGTGGCATGGGGGGAAGGAGGAAGGATGTCTGGTGACGAGAGAGAGGAGACCAAACCACAATAGATCTCATCTGAAAATGACAGAAGTGTTTCAGCAAAGCACGAAACAGTCGGAGGCTGGGAGCCAAGTTTCAGAATCCCAGCATCTTTGAGGTCGAGACGGGAGGATCAGACGAGGTCAGATCGAGACCATCCTGAAGCTAACACACAGCGAAACCTCGCTCTCATTAAAAATACAGGGCTTTAGCCGGGAAGTGAATGCGAGGGCGCCAGTCCAGCCGGGAGGCTGAGGCAGGAGACGGCGTGATCTCCGGAGGCGGAGTTGCAGTGAGCTGAGATCTGGTTGGTTTCACCTCCAGCTCTGGGTGACAGAGCCAGACCCATCCTTAAAAAAAAAAAAAAAAAAAAAGAAACAAACGTAAAAACCTAAGCACATCTCATCATGATCCTATTGCAATCAACCCCCAGCACCCACTTCTCAGGCAGTGGGAGGGCATCAGGACGTGGGCCTGGAGGGGCTGCTCTAGCCTTACGAGTAATGATTTAATTTTTACAACATTGGATTAATGCATTACTTGTGTAATAAAAACTTAATTAAAAAACAACTAAGAAATCGAACTTCCCAGCACTCTGAAAGAAAATCCCTCTTAGGAATTTATTTTTGATTTTTGTCCGGAGGTTTCCACAGATTAGCCAAATGAAACACCAACATCTCTGGAGGAACTTCTTTCAAGGGCCTAAAGCTGCCCACCCACACACACCCTTACTGGCCCGGGCTTAGAAGTAAGGGTGCCTTTATGGCATGTTTGCTGAAAATCAATAAAGCAAGAGGCAAAGCCAGTGATCTCATCTGTTTCTAGTGTCTAGGCTGCATCCATCTGCTTCTGCCTCGCTTTCTCCAACTCTCCTGAAACCACTTTCCTTCAAGAAACTGCTTCTGTCCTACTGTGAATGTTTCCTGCTGCACAATACCTGGAGTGGGTGTTTTTTTTTTTGAGATCGGAGTTCCAGCCTCTGTCAGCCCAGGCTGAGGTAGGTCTGGATCTCAGCTCACTGTGCTTCTCCGGCTTTTCTACGCATTCTCCTGGCTCAGCCTCCTGAGTAGCTGGGACTACAGGCCTGCCACTGCCTCGGGTTAGTTTTTGTATTTTTTAGTAGAGACGGGGTTTCACCATGTTAACCAGGATGGTCTCAATCTGTTGACCTTTAGATCTCGGCCTGCCTCGCCTCCCAAAGTGCTGGGATTACAGGCTTGAGCCAGGGAGGGGTGTTTTCTATGAGCAGAAGTCTGATAGTTATAGTCCTTGGCATCTGGTGCCAAGCAGGATGTTCAAGCAGGACCTAGAAAGCCGGGTTAGAGTGCCACATTGCACATCTGCCCTCACTGCTTTGTCAAAGTCCTGCCTGTCCCCAGTCATCCTCATAGAAGAAAAAAGTACAGAAAACTGCGCTGGTTGGCCGTGATCAGCAGCATAGAAGGTGCCAAGGGAGAGGGAAAATATGCAGCATCAATATTTAATGCCCCTATTCCATTTTCCCTACTGTTGAGGCCACAGCTGGCAGAGCTTGATTTATTTTGTCAGCAATGGAAATATTTCAGTATGATAAGTGGTCACTGGGTCACACGAACCCATCACACAAACACACACTGCAGAAGCATCTAAGAAAAGAATCTTCTGGACTTGATCTCCAAGTCTTGGCTTCCCGGAAGTCTTGGGTAAACAGCATGGGACTTCAGTGTGAGAACTCATGCTAGTGAGGCAGTGGGCAGACAGTAGAGCCCCTGGTTGATACAAGGCACCGTAGCATGGGCGCAAAGAGCAAAGCCTCACCTGCAGCAGACAGCACCAGTGTCCCGCCCTCCTGAGCGCCTCAGCCCCCTGCCTGCTTTCTGCACGTAGCTTTCTTATAACAAAATCTTGGTCTGACAGTCTCTGGCCACCAGAGTTTGTTCTGCCTGTTAGTAATGCAGGCTGGAGAAGCCAGGAGTTAACACTTGAAATAACTCTACACCTGCACAGATGGGCATTGGTAGATAAATAGTCCAACTTCTTCACCCCTCTGAGGTGGGCTCTACCTGATGCCCAGAGGTCCCCTTGTGGGACTGAACCCCGGCTGGCTGCAACACTGTCCCTCCCCATAGCAACTTGGTTTAGGCTTCCTTCTGGTTCTGGTTCACCTCTCGATCCCCTCATCAGCTCTTTCCTGGAGTCATCACCAAGTAAACTCACATTCAGATCATCTTAGGATCTGCTGGGCAAACTCATCTTCGATTTTCATGTACAAATGGTGATAGCAGCAAAACTACCCAGGTTGGTTGTTTTGACAGCCAAAGGAAATAATGCCTAAGATCATGCCAGCCTGACAGAGGTCAATCAGTGCAAGACTCACTCACCTCCAATGAGGAATGGAGTTGTTTGAGGTAAGCCAGGCATCCAGCTCTGATATTAGGAAATAAACTACATCATCCTCACTGCATCCCTGTGTGAATATTAATTTAGTCCAATCCTAGTAGCATACTTAACATCCTCCTTCCCACGAGCAGTGAGTACAGTGATGAGAAGTAAGAGAATTGGAGAAAAGTACTTAAAAAGATGATGATGGAACATCCACCTCTAAGTCAAGTCATCTGGGGATGTCATGGGTTTGAATCATGGCTTCCCCCTACCCCCACTGAAAATATATGCTCAAGTCCTAACCCCAGTACCAGTGAATGTGACCTTGTTTGGAAAGAGAGTCTTTGCAGATATAATTAAGGATCTCAAGATGAGATTATTGTGGAGTAACTGGATGGGCCTTAAATCCAGTGATGAATGTCCTGGTAAGAAGGAGAAAAATACAGACAGAAGAGGAGAAACTGGGGGAGGTCATGTGGAGATGGAGGCAGAGATAAGAGTGATGCTGCCACAAGCCAAGGAATGAGCCACCAGCAGCTGGAAGGGGCAAGGAAGGGTCCTTCTCAGAGCCTTCAGAGGGATCATGACCCTGTCAACATCTTGATTTCCAGACTTGTGGCCTCTAGAACTGTGAGAGCATACATTTCTGTTGTTTTAAGCCACCCCGTCTGTGATTTGTTATGGCAGCCCCAGGAACTAACACATTGGGTAAGCCCAGGAAGGGGTCACATTACTCCTGCTCATTGCCCATTGACCCAAACTTGCCCACACAGCCGGTGCAACTGCAAGGCTGGGAGGTACAGCCTGGCTGCATGCCAGGAGAGCCCAAATCCTTTTTGGCCAAACTCACAGAATCAATTGCCAAGAGGCTGGATAAGCAGAATGAGCCAGAAGTTTGCCACAGGACAGGTCTGGATAGAGCTAAAGGACAGCTGCTGTTGAACCTGGAAGCCAGAATGACCTACTCACCATTCCCAGCGGTGGACACACATGATCTCTAGGGGCACCTCTGTCCTTGGCATCAGCTCCACATTAGAATCACCAGTAGGAGTTGCCTTTAAGAAAAGAAACCACCATGTATTGACTCCCCTGCAAATGTGACTTCATTGGTTTCCAGAGTGGCCCAGACTTCAGACCTTTCTCAAAACCCCTGGGATGGTTCCAAAGCACATCCAGCATTGAGAATGACTGTTCTAAGCTCTCTTACATGATTGTGATGTCTGGTGTTTTTCAACAAAGAGTTCTCTTGTAGATTATCTCATTTGAGCCTCAAAACAACCCTAGGAGTGAGGATGGATGGATATTATGGGCTCCATTTCATAGATAGGAAAACTAAATCTCTGAGAGTTCAAGTGACTCCTGCATGTTACTGAGTTACTGGGAGCACAGCCAGGACATAAACTCTGGTCTACGATGTCAGGACTGTTGTCCCCAAAGCAGAACTCTTTTATAATAAAACAGTTGGCTAAAAAATACCCTCGCCACCCCCTTTAATGAGGCCCTGAATTCAGAAGGGAAATAACTGTGTCCTTCTTTCAACATCAAATCCCCAACATCTAAAGAGAGGTTTGTCCAGCCTGACATGTGCCAGCCCTTAGTATGTGAGGCCATTTTACCCACAAATTGCTCTAGGCACTGTGCCCGGGGCCTGCAAACTTTGCAAGGGCTTACAAAGGTGCTTGGGATCTGAAATATCAAAATACTAGAAGCAAAGTGCAAACTAAAAATAAGTAAATGCTGAATTCATATACATGAATGTCATTACTCATTAAATTTAGTATGCATTAAAATTTTATAGCACTTAAAGGCAATCTGAAGGTTAGATTTTCTTGCTTTGCCATGTACAATGAGCTGCAAAACCTGAGAACCCATGGCTAATTACAAAATAAATGAGTGACTTTGAGCCATATATTTTCAAAAGCAAAATTACAAAAATCCTTTGAAGTTTTTTAGAACCAAAAATAAATTTTGCCATGTTGTGGGCCCCTTTAATATTTTTGACAGGATGTGAGGTGGGCCAACCAAAATTTGGACGTGCCCAGGGCTAACAGAAGACTTAAAATGGCCCTAGCTATACCAAAGGCCATGGCACACATTGCCTCCATCCTAAAACGCCCTGCCAAGCCCACCGATAACAAGACTGGGATAGCCATGCCCTGGGCCCTGGCCTTTCCTGCGCCTGAGCAGCAACTCCAGGGACCCACCATGGGCTCTTGGTGGGGCAATAGAAAGAGTTTGCATATAAAATACAAACTTCCTCATTGCTTCATCATAACTGATTAAAGGCAACTTCCATTAAGCATTGATTTTTTTCTTTGAACATGCTAAGTTCTTATAGTCTTCTTAAAATGCAATGATCTTTAATTTATTCTTCTCATTGGCTCCTCACTTCCGTGAATAGCCTTCCTGCAGTTCCCTTACGTGACTCCCTGCCTTCACTGGATTGAATCAGATTGGCCTCTTTCAGCCTAGACTTGGGACCTCCCTGATCGATTTCTCTTTCTTCTCCCTCTTTGAAGAGATGCCCTCCTCCTCTCTCTTCCTTTTTCCCTCTCTCTGTCTCCTTCCTTCCTTCCCACCATTCCCATCACACTTAGGCTGGATACTATGGCAGATCCTAGGAACACAGACTTGAAGAAGACATGGCATCTACCTTAAGTAACTGAAATTTAGTGGGAAGAGGAGATGAGGAGAATAAATATGTCAATAAATAATCAAAATTCAAAGTCATGTGGTTATATGAGTGGAATCATAGGTATGTAGAAGAGGCTATAGAAGCAACAAAAAGAAAAATCAAATCACTATTTGAAGAAGTTAGAAAAGGCTTCCCTAAGAGCACTTCCTGCCGAGGAATGTGATGTCATTCTGATTCCATGTTGTTTGAGGCTGATTTGGGGAGAAACCGAGGGGGGTAGACTAGAAATGCTGCCGTCTGAAATACTTGTATGAGGTCCCTGTCATTTTGTCAGGTTAAGGGATATGATTTTATGGTATTACTCAAAATATTTTGTATATGGTCTCACAATAAATTTCTCCAAGTACTTAGACCCAGGGAAATGCTTTCCTTTCCACAATGAATTGGCATCAGACAATGAGAATGAAATAATTCACCAGATTTTCCTTTTTGCCTTAGCTGCCAGGAAGCTCAGAAATAAATCCCATGCTTATTAACAGGGTTTATCTCAGCCTCTGGTGGGAGTTATCATCCACAATAAAAACTGCTGACCTCTGAATTCTTAGCAAGATCCAACCTGCTGGTTTTGCTCAGTGTCCTGTCACAGAAGACAGTTACATTATCTTTTTAGAAAAAAACACTTTCGAGATACTTAATGATGGAACTCTTAGCTCCATAAGGTCAGGGACTACATCCGTCTTATTTATCAAAGTAACATCATCAAGTAGGGAAGTTTAGCAATAGGGCTGGTATTCAACAAATATTAGTTAGATGAGTAAGTGAAGGAATAAAGGAATGAGATAATCATGAAAAGAAGGAACCATATTTAAATGTATATTCACCTAACGGTTCTCATTGTCATTAGTCACTCAGTATTCTCTACCAACCCAGTAATGCCAAATTAAACTTTCTCCAGCACCACACTAGCCACATTATACCTCCCTCCTCCTCTACTACCACATAAACACACACTACTAAGCCTTGCTTCAACAGTTCCCAAGGTGGCCCTTTGCCTTTATAGTTGAGGTCATGGACAGCTATTATTTGTGGGTCCACCTGTATTCCTTCTCTTTGAGAACTGACCCTCCTTAAGTCCACACACTTTCTGGTTGAAAATCTTAGGCTCAGGATTCTGTGTCCCCTGGTATAGGATAATTCATGACTCAGACTATTCCCTTGGTGAACTTATAGCCCAAGCATGGCCTATCAAAGTCCTCTGGGGACATGCATACAGACACTGGAAGACAGAGGGTGTCTCTCAAGCTGAGACAAGCAATAATCATGTAAGTCTGGAGTTTTGCAGGCCATTCTCTCCAACAGAGACAGAAAGAGTTTGCCAGAGAATAAAGCCAGCACAGAAGATGCAGAGCAAGAGACTGTGGAGAGGGAGAGGGAGACAGAAAGAACAACCTTGAACACCTAGACCTGCACATATCTGAATCTCTCTCCCAGTTCTGTCAACTGATATACTCTCTTGCTTGCTTGAACTATTTTGAATTGGGCATCTGATACTTGCAACTTTCAGAGTCCTGACTGAGGCTCTCGAGAGCCAATTCTGAACTCCTTACTCTGATCTTCAAAAAGAAATTCACAAGGTATTCTCATGGATAGAACCTCAGGGTTAATCCACAGTGATCTTGCTTCTCCAACCTGTCTGAGGGAAGGACATTTTAAAAAAATTTCCATTGATCACATATCCAACAAGAGAATTATATCTAGAATATTAAACTAACTCCTACTCTCCAATAAGAAAAAGACTAAAACCCAATAGAAAAATGGGCAAGACACTGGAACAGGCACTTAAATAGGATACACAAAAGGCCAATAAACACAAGCAAAGGAGCTCAACTTTAGTAGTCATCAGGGAAACACAAAAGAAATTCACAACAAAAGAACACACAAATGAAAAAGAGCAGTTGACTGGAATCACAGACCAACGCACATCCCTACTATGCAGCACCCATCTGAAGCTTACCCCAACCCTGCAACTCATCACCCAGGTCAGAAATACCTGGGTTGGTCAATTCCCTATTCACCGAGGGAAGTCTGCTAAGAACCCACTTGAATGTCACATCATTGTCAGATTGCCACAGATGTTTCTAAATATTTGGTCTCATTGCAGAATGGTAACAGCTCCTGGTTGGCACTGGTCTGTGGCCCATACTTCGAGTGGCAGTGGCCTATACTACTGCTGCCAAGATTCACTTATCCAGAGGAGAAAAACTTGGTAGGCAGATTCCTTTGCAGAATGAAGCCTTCACTGGGTTTAATTTAGTGAAGTATGTTGCATGTTAACTAAGGGTTCTCCTACTTTAAGTCAACAAATATAGAGAAGACACATATTTCAAAACTACTGAGAAAACTCCAAGATGATGGCTGTGAATTAGAGCAGGCATAAAAGAAAACTGTGATATATACCTGAAGATAACTTTGTACACTCATGGAAATACGAGGTGATGTCCAGAAATAATAGCCCAAGGGGAAGTTGGCTAGGAAGAGGTCAGCTCCTGTACGAGAATCCTTTCCTGTTAATCCAAATATCTGAGAAGAGCATAACCTATCCCTAGGGACTCCCTGGAGGGGAGACCCACCTTCTGAGTATGAAAACCAATGATTCTTGGCAAGAATCATTTCCATGCTAAAGTCACAAAGGCATTTCTACAAAAACCAAGGGGTGCTATCTCTGCGGGTGTTTTTCTTTCTGATTTCCATCTGTCTCTTCCGATCCTCCACCCTCTACTTCCTTCCTGTAACCCAGTGATTCTCAAACCTGGCTTCACAGTAGAATCATTTGGAAAATTTCAACAAATACTGATGCTCAGGTCCCACTCCCTGAAACTGTATTCCATTTGTCTACAGTGGGGCCCAGGCATTTGTATTTTTTAAAAATCTCCCCAGCTGAATATAATGAACAGAGTTATGATCCTACATCTTAGCCAAAACAACTCACTTGTTCTTCCAGGGACAGCTGAGTGTAATCAACTCATCTGTCACCAACATTTTCTGAACTCTTAACGTGTGCAGGATATGCGATGAAAACTTAGTAGGAGGTAGCAACCTAGGGATTCTGCAGAGCAGTTTGCAAAGGGTGGTCCTGGATTTACAGTATCAGCATCACTGGGGAAATTGTTAGAAATACAAATTCCCAGGCCCCATACCAGATGTACTGTATCAGCAACTTTGGGAGTCAGGTCCAGCAATCTGTTTTAAAGAGCCCTCTAGGAGAAGGCAGATTCATAGAGATGGAAGGTAGAATGGTGGTTGCCAGGAGCTGAGCGGGTAGGATAGGGAGAGGAATGGGTGGTTATTGTTTAATGGAGATGGAACTTCGTTTTTGCAAGAAGAATAATGCTCGGTGGATAGATGGTAGTGATGGTTGCATAATCACGCAAATAAACTTAATGCCACTGAACTGCATGCATAAAAACAGTTCAAATAAAAGATTTTATGTTGTATATATTTTGCTTCAATTTAAAAATAAGTATTTTTTTGTTTGTTTAAAAAAAAAAGCATGCTAGATGATTCTGACTGACGCACACTAAAGTTTGTGGAAGATTTCTCTAGATCCTGAGGACTGACCATTCATTCATTCATCTCAACATTAAATCATCATCATCCATTATGCCTTATGTATTAAGCACCCACTGTATACCAGGTATTGTGCTAGGCACTGGATGAACATTGTTCCTGATCCTTGGAGTTTAGAGTCCAATGTGGAGATAGACATTAAGCAAATGATTATATAACTCATTGTTTAATTGTTTAATGAAAATTGTGATTGTGCCCTGTGTGTGCCATGAAACAGAGGATGCTGTGGGAGCATATAACCTAGCTTGGGGAGGTCATAAAAAAAAGAAACTTTCCTGAGGAGGATAAAACTTAAAAAAGGATCAGGCGTTATCCAGGTGAAAAAGTATAGACAGAGCATTCTAGGCCTGGGGGAACAGCTTTCGCAAATGTCCTGAGGCAGGAAGGAGCTCAGATGTCTGAGGAACTGAGAGGACAGGTACCATAAAAGGTGAGTCAAGATTTTGTAAACAATGAGAGACCAGAAAATAAGTGCCTCTGAGCTAATGTTGAGAATATTTCTGAGATGGGAGATTTTACAAATTTGTGATTGGGTTCTGGCAGCTGAAGCTACCAGTGCTAGGGTCAGAGGAATGAGTTGAATCGGTTAGCTATCCACTTTTTATCCAAGTTGACAGGCAAGTTGAAAGACAGAACTTGCATGTATTAGTCTGTTCTCATGCTGCTAATAAAGACGTGCCCAATACTGGGTAATTTATAAAGGAAAGAGGTTTAATTGATTCACAGTTCCACATGGTTGAGGAGGCCTCACAATCAGGGCACAAGGCAAAGGAGGAGCAAAGGCACATTTTATATAGTGGCAGGCAAGAGAATGTGTGCGGGGGAACTACCTTTTATAAAACCATCAGATCTCGTGGGACTTATTTACTATCATGAGAACAGGATGGGAAAAACCTGTCCCCATGATTCAACTTTCTCCCATCCGGTCCCTTTCATGACACATGGGAATTATGGGAGCTACAATTCAAGATGAGTTGTGGGTGGGGACACAGCCAAACTATATCATTGCACATACTTAATAATGTCCTAAGTATATTTATAGCATATATTAGAATGGACTAGGACTGTTGTTGAAAAAAAAAAAAGAAATTCCCAGTGGCTTAATATAAATTTGTTTCTTGTTAATACTGTATGTCCAAAGGAAATCAGAGAGAAAGAACTATGGTCCACACAGTGACTCAGAGACCCAGGTTGATAGAGCTATGTCATCTGTATATCTCCTTGGTCACTTTATCAGAGGCATTTAAACCAGAGCAACTCCATCTTGTATAGAGGCTGGTCAAAATAAGGTTGAGACCCACTGGGTTGCATTCCCAGTTGGTTAATGCATTCTAACTCACAGGATAAGATAGGAGATTGGCACAAGATACAGGTCGTAAAGACTTTGCCGATAAAACAGCTTGCAGTAAAGAAGCTGGCTAAAACCTACCATACCAAGATGGTTATGAGAGTGATCTCTGGTTGTCCTCACTGCTACACTCCCACCAGTGCCATGACAGTTTACAAATGCCATGACAAACTCAGGAAGTTACCCTACATGGTTATGACTGGTCTAAAAAGGGGTGGCAGGAACAATCCACCCCTTGTTTAGCATATAATCAAGAAATAACCATAAAAATGAGCAACCAGTAGCCTTTGGAGCTGCTTTGTCTATGGAGTAGCCACTCTTTTGTTCCTCTACTTTCTTAACAAACTCATTTTCACTTTACTCTACGGATTTGCCCTGAATTCTTTCCAAGAACCCTCTCTTGGGGTCTGGATTAGGACCCGATACCAGTAAGTTCAGCAGAGGAGAGAGTACTAAGGTTCAGATACTAGCTCTTAAATGCTTTAACCCGAAAGTAAAACACTTTTCACCATGTGAAATCACTTTGGCTGATAGTCCATTGGCAAGGCCTAATTACCTGATCTACCTAACTGCAAGGGGGCTTTTTTTTTTAACTGCAAGGGAAATATAGGGGAGTATATTTGGTGAGCAATAAATGTTAAGCAGTGAAAACTTTTACATAGGTACTGCTGAGTTACAAATATCCCACTTATGATCATCCCAAATGAGGGATGCGCTGAGCCCAATTGTCGCCTGAAAAGATGAACTGTGCCAACAAAGCTCAAGTTTGAGTTCATCTGACAGCCAGATACAATACCTCACTGAAGAGTGGTGGTGGAAATGTTCCCTCCAATTTTGAAAATTCACATTCCCTGGACAGACCAAAACTTCCTCTATCCTCTAGACTTCTCTAAATCACCAAATCATCAATGTGATTAGATAAGGCCTTCAAAATCATTTAATCCAACTATCTCATTATGGTCGTGGTACCTGAAGCCCAAAGAGGGAAAGTAACCTACCCAAAAGTCACACAGTTAATGACCAAGTTGCAAATAGAGCCTGTCTCTTGCCTCCCAGCCCAGTGCCATTCTTACTCTGAGAACAGGAGAAATAGCATATATAAATTCCAAACTAGAGGGGAAAAAAAAGAGTTTAACTGAAACACAAAAACTCCATCCAAATACACAAAAAACAACGGACATCTCACAGCCAGTAGAAAACAGGAAATAAAATCTGAGAAATAAGTCTAAACATACCTATGATCACAATAAATGTGAATGGATAAAATTCTTTTATAAAAAGTCTAAAACTTTCAGATTTTTACAATCCAGCTGTATGCTACCCACAATTTAACCTGAAAACAAAATGACATGAAATTAAAAAAAAAAGAATAAAAGATAAGCCAACCAAATGCAAATAAAAATAGACTTGATGTAGTAATATTGATATCAGATGAAAGGAGAATTTAAAATTAGAAACATTAAATGAGACAATCTGGAAGCCTGGCTGTTTTCCTAACTGAAACAGTCACAGTCCTAAAAAGTCAAAACACATGTTATGTAAGGAGCATCAATATGGCAAAGATAAAACAAAAATATCTGTGAGGTATGTGTGTATGTTGGAGTGTGTCTACATGTGTGTATATGTGTGTAAGAGAGTGTGTGTGTGTGTGACTGTGTGATCAAAATGTTTCTGGGCTTTGTAAATTCATCCCTCTTCCTTTTAAAAATACCTAGCCACGGTACTAGCTGGGCCTTAGCTATCTGTCCTTCGGGAGCTGAACATCTAAACTGGGCAGCTCAGACACAGGGGCCTATACAGAAGAGCCACCCCCCTCAAAAGGCTGGAGAATTCTGCCATGAGGAAGCCAAGATATGATTAACCGGTTATCAACCAGCCTTGGGGGAAGGGATATTGACCCACAAAGGGAAAGTAACAATTCCACTCCATCAGGGGGCAGGGGGTAACTCACAAGATCACGGTGGGCTCCTGCTGTCAAGTCAGGGCTGCAAAGCCCTCCAGGGAAACTCCAGGGCTGGCAACCACCTTTTCAGGGAGCAACAGGCTCCCTGGACACTTGGCTGGGCCCAGCGGGACCCAGCTGCTGAGAATTCTTTCACAGACTCTGTCATGCTGGGCGTTTCCAAAGCAAATATCCCCAAGGTCCACACTAGGACCATCTGTTTCCCATTTTGAGGAGTGAGTTCTATATACTAGTTTGTTAAGAACTGCACTGAAGGAAAGAAAAATAACAGCCTCTTAAAAACACCCAACTAGTCCCGCCCATGCCCTGCAGTTTTATAACGGAGGCGGGCAGCAGAGGGCCTGGTGAAGAGCCTGCTAACCAGAGGGCCTCATAATTTCTTCCCCTCCATGGAAGCCCCAAGCCAAAGCCTTAATGGGAGCATGCTAGACACTGGGTGTTTATGGCAGGGGCCACTAGCTGTTGCTGGCCCTTTATTCACAAAACATCAAGCAAGGAGCTCAGAGCTGGCTTCTCCAGAGTGGAGGCTTTCAGGGAGGGGGTGTTGGACGTGGGCATTGGAGGAGCTGGAGGTGGAAGATCATTTCTGCAGTGGAATTTGAGGTCACATTGGAGCAGCAGCCGCTGCTGGGAACTTGACTGCGCAGCTCTGTGTCTTTTGTCACCTCTGATTATCCCTCCTGCAGCCTGCCGTGGGGACCACTGAATGCATTGCAGACAGTTTTGGCAGGCTGGCCTCTGTGCTGGGCTCGCATTCATTAATCTGCCTGCCACTGAGCCCCTGTGAAAAGAGGAAATTGTTTCACGCTTACTCTCTGAGAGACAAGGGGAAAGGGCTCTCGGAACAGGAAGAAGGCCCAGACTCGAGCCGGGGAGCCAGGTTGGGGTGCTGCAGCGGTACTCCCAGAGTGACAGAGTGGCCTCTTTGGGGAGCAGGCAAGCCCTTCCCTGGAAGGACTTGGAATTGAGGCAGCCCAGCAGTTAATTAGCCCAGTAATGGGGGCTGGCCACAGTTGCTCGGGCTGACGCTGTGGGCCGGGAACAATCAGGGTCTGTCTTCTGACAGAGATGACAAATGGAGGAAGTGAAAAGGGGATGCAAGCAAAAAGAAAAGCAGGGACAAGAGGAAATACCAACTGCAAATTGCTGTAATGAATTTGGAAGGCAGGCTCTGGAAGGCAGGAGAGAAACTGCAGTGTCACAGAGCCAGTGTGGGGACCTTTCAGTGCATCTGGGAGTGACAGTCATAGCTGCACAGGAGAGAGATGGCACATGGCAAAGCAGCCTCATCAGCGAGCAGAGGTGTGGACTGGGGCTGGGTGCTTTCTGAAGGCTTTTGGAAGGACTAGAATTCAGAAATGCATGGGGCTGCTTATCCAGGCTGAGGAGCACTAGGCAGGTGTCACTTATCAAGTATAATAGGAAAAAATGCGATGCAATTTATAATAGTAAAGAGATCCTTAACGAAAAGAAGGCCCCTGGTTCTGCAGAGGACTGATCAGCTTGGAGCACATCTCCGGGGAAGAAGAGCTGGGAAAAGCTTAAATGCTCTGTACAAAAAAAGGGCAAAGGATTTGGAGTTCCCAGGAGCAAACCAAGAGAAGGGAATGGGGAACAGAAATGGAAAGAAAGGAAGACAAGGATGGTATGAGCTGCCCCTTCTTGTGGCATCCATCCCTAGCTTCTGGGAAGCCAGCCAAGCTCTCAGTGCCTGGTGTGCCTGGATTTCAGGGAAACCAGCGAAGAGGTTATTACAGGGTGTTGCTAGGCAAAAAAATCCACGGTGTGTGCAGATACTAGAGGCCAAGGGACCACGAGCACAAACAGCCTTGGGAAGGAGCAGACATCGCTGCAAAAGTCCTGGGGATTTAGGCACAGGGAAGCCCCAGCTGACCTATGGGTCACAGCATCCTGCAGACAGCCCCCATTTTTTAACCAGATACCTCTTCTCAGTGCCTGTTCACAAGTTGAACATCCAAATGTGCTTTTCATGTCCTTTCCCCTCATTTTTAAGTTATAATCCACAAACAGTAAAACTCACTATTGTCAGCATACAGAGCTACGAGTTTGGATAATTGCATACAGTTATGTAACCACCACCAGAGTCAAGATATAGAAATTTTCTGTCATTCCAAAATGTCCCTTTGTTCCCCTTTGAAAATCAAACCCTTCCCTCACCCCACGACCCCCTGGCCACCACTGATCTGTGGTCCATCCCTATGGTTTTGGCCTTTCCAGGATGTACTATAAATGAAGTCATGTGGCATCTAGACTTCTTAACTGGCTTCTTTCCGTCAGCACGATGCATTTGAGATTCACTCAGGTTGCCACATGTGTGAGTCACGTGTTTCTTTGGATCACTGAGTAGTGTTCCATTGTGTGGATGTACCAGTTTGTTGATTTTTTCACTGAGGAACGTAACATTTGGGTTGTGGTCTCCCTCATGGACTTTTGACCTTATCTTTCATGGGATATTTTTACTGGTGGGGATTATGAAAAAGTATGCCGGTCCTGCCCAAGGTTTTGTCACACTTATCCTTCTCCAGAGATCTGCAGCCTCTTTAGGTGTATTTCTTCATTTAATTTTGGCCTTCCAAGCTTGGTATAAATAACCAGTTGTATGACTTATAAAGAGATTTTGTGATTTTGTTTTGTTTTTTATAACTGGTTTGTTGAGATATAATTCACATACTGTACAATTCACCCATTTAAAGTGTACAATTCAATGGCTTTTAGTAGAATCACAGAGTTATGCTTCCATCACCTCCATCAATTTTAGAACATTTTCATTACTGCAATTAAAAAAAGATTCACACCCATTGACTTTTTCTGTCCTCCAGTTTCCCCAACCACTGGCAACCCCTAATCTAATTTCTGTCTCCATAGATTTGCCTATCTGGACATTTCTTATAAATGAATTCCTACAATATGTGGTCTTTTTGTGTCTGGCTTCTCTCACTTGGCACACTGTTTTCAAGTTTCATCCATGTTGTAGCATGTGTCAGTGTAGCATTCCTTTTTAGTGCTGAATAATGTTCCATCGTATAGACATGCCACGTTTTGTTTATCCGTTCATTTATCATTCAGTTGATGGACATTCGAGCTCTTTGCACTTTTGGCCATTATGAATAATGCTGTTATGAACATTCATGTGCACGTTTTTGTGTAGACAGATGTTTTCAACTTTCTTCAGTATATATCTAGGAGTGAAACTGCTGGATTATATGTGAAGCCTGTGTTCAACCATTTGAGGAACTGCCAAACTGTTTTCCAAATGACTGCACCATTTTATACTCCACAAAGGCACTTTCAAAGTGTGAAAGTTTGATGCAAATGATTATAATCTAATATTAGTCATTGAAATGGCAAGAATATTTGATCATCGTAATAATTTGTAGACAAGACTGAGGTATCTAAAGTGACACCTCTCCCTCCAGTCCCCCAATCCCACATAGAAGCACTGTAAACAATTTGGTATGCAGTCCATTCCTCCTTCTTTCCTCTGCTCACCATACTTATACAAAATGTATGTATTTGAACATAATGGCAAAAACTGCAATTACTTTTACACCAACCTAATACTTTCATTAAAATAAAAATGCATTCTGACTATGCATACAGCTCTAATGTCTTCTTTTATTTTTTAAATTATAGTAAAATACCATCTTAACCATTTTTTAGGATATACTTCCATGGCATTAAGTACACTCCCTCACACTTGTGCAGTTATCACCATCATCCATCCACAGAACTCATTTCAACCTTCTAAACTGGAACTTTATACCCATTAAATGATAACTCCCCCTTCTCTCTTCCCCTCAGCCACTGGAAACCATCATTCTGCTTTCTGTAGAATCATATAATATGTGATAATATGTGTACTTTTGTGATTGGCTTATTTCACTTGGCATAACATCTTCAGGGTTCACCCAGGTTGTAGCATGTGTCAGAATTTCCTTCCTTTTTAAGGCTGAACATTATTTTTTTTATAGGCCACACGTCACCTATCCACTCATCTATTGATGAATACTTGGGTTGCTTCTACCTTTTAGCTATTGTGAATGAAGCTGCTATGAATGTGGGCATCTTTTTGCCCCTGCTTTCCATTATTTGGGGTATATGCCTTCCAACTTCCTTTTTTTAAAAAAAACTAAGTAAACTTTTTTTGAAGATTTTATCACTTAAAAAAATCTTAACAGTATACTAATGGGATTCTTCCATATTATCACTTTCATGCACTGAATTGCTGGAAGTCTCATAATCCATCTCATCATTTCCCATCATCATTTATGGGAATTGAATAGCCATTACCATTGGGTGTTTCCCATGGTGCAAAGCTCTTGGCATCCATTGGCTGATTGGATTCTCACAACAATCCTTTGAGACGGCTCTAACTATCAGCCTCTTTTGAGAGACAAGGAAACTGTGGTAGAGAGCTTAAGTCATCTGTCCAAGGCCATTCTGCTGGTAAGGACTGAGGTTAGAAATCAAAGTCTGTCTGACTCTCAAGTTCACCTGTCTAACCTCAGCATCTTAACTAATGACATTCCTCATATGATTTTTTTTTCTCTTTTTGGAGTGGTCTGGCAGGGGATGGAGATACGGAACCTGAATATATGTAGATGTCCACATTCCAGGAACCAGGGACTGATTCCTCAACAAAATCAGAGGTGTCTTTCAACAGTGAGTGTCCTTTCTCAGAGCTCTGGCTTCATGAAGCCTCAGAAAACCAGACTGGGCTCCCAGCTTCCTACAGAGGGCTACTGACTCATGCTTCCTTCCCTTTGACTTCTCTCCTGCTCAATCCTGCCTTCCACTGACCCTGTCTCCACATTGTCCTCCTCCAGACTGTCTAGGTTCAGGTAACAGAAACCCAGCTCAACTGTGCTTACACAAACAAAAAGACTTTTGGGTTTCATTTAACTGGGAAAGTAGGGACACATCTAGCCTCCATCATGATTGGATCCAGGGATTGAAATGATGTCATCAGGCTCTTTATCTCTCAGCTCTGCTACTCTGAATGATTCTTTCCTGCAGTGGGCAGGCCTTCTCCATGAAGTGAGAAAGCTAGCCACCAGAAACTCCAAAACTACAGCTTCAAAGCTTAACTCTCTCACCAGAAGGCGGACCAGTATTTTTTCTCCCAGCATCCATATATCGATCTAAGGGAAGGACTCCAACTGGGGTTGGGTCATATGCTAATTCCTTAGCCAATCATATGACCAGGAAAAGGCAGTGTTGGGACTGATGTACACCCAGCTACATGGAAGGCAGTTTGTGCTACTAGAGAGAGGGAAGGAGAATGCATGTGTGCTTGGCAGACAGGAACAATGACTAGTATCACACTCTGTCTGCCTTGGTCAATAAACTCCCCACACCCAGCTTCTGTGGATACTGCCACCATCACCACCACCACCACTACCACCACTACTCAGATTTCTTCCCCATTTTCACTCCCCATTGCCAGAGAGTGAATGAAGCCAGAGCAGGCTGCTTTAGAAAGAATGCAACCCTCAGGTCTATGGAAATACGCAACCCTCTGCCCCCTCCCTTTCTGGAGGAGACACTGCCCTATCTAAACATTTTCATCATCTGCTGCTTCTTCCAAATCACTCCCCAGGCTTGGCTCATCTTTGCACAGCTTGTTTCTACTCCACTGTAAGGTATAAGAACATGAGGTGCCCAGATGTACTGCTGTTTACATTGCACAGAGCATGAAGCCATGCGTGTGGCTCCCTGCTCATCCTTGGATCTTTGTCACTGCAGTCCAAGGCTCTGATGATTGCTGCAAGCCAAATGGTCATGGTCAAGCCTGGTCATTACACTGTCTCTTCCCCTTGACTCACAGCAGACCCGACTGGATGAAAGATCTGGTTTCCTCATCACAGAGGCATAAGGTTTCTTTGCCATTTGATTGACTGGTAAATGAAAGCCAGGCTCATTTGTTTGCTGTGGGGGTTTTTGTTGGGTTTTTTTTTTTTTTTTTTTTTTTTGCAGCATGTCATGATTAATTCGTCTCTGGCTCGCCTCCATGGACAAGCTCTAATACTTGGCACCTTCTTCCTCTTCTTGTCTGTCTCCCCTTTCCCTTGTTGCACCCCAGTCCCACCTTGGAAAAAAGCTTCTCTTCCCTCTGAGGCTCAGCAAATACCTCTTGCCTATAGGGGAACTTGGACCAACATTTCAAACTGCCAGGGACTGAGGCTTTAGGAAATAATAACAGTATTTGTTGAAAATAGTTGGATCCTCCTAAACTGTCTGCCTGTGCCAAATTGAGAACTAAATCACAAAATATGAAGCAAATAAACAGAACCACATAATTTCCATTTTCAAATGAGTCATCCACAAGCTAAAGAAACTTTTGCAGAACGAGCAACTGGCATTATCATTATTAGCCCTCACTTGGCACGGGTAGCAGTTTATTGTTCTCAAAGCACTTTTGTTTCTACCAACTCATTTCAGTGTCTACAACCACATACAAAGATAGTGTAATAGAGATCTTTCTTACTTCCATTTTGCAAGTGGAGAAATGGCAGATCCACCTTGAACAGTGGCCTTTACAGAGAGCCTTTTGGAGTCAAGAATGGAAGATCAAGTATGAAGTTGATATCAGACTAGAACTGAAACCTATCAACTCATCCTTCTCCTATGCATCTTTTCCCAGCGTACCATACAAAATCAGCTGAAACAAGGCAAAATCTTTTGAAAATCACAACCTTGAAGCCAATTAAGCAGACAGCATAGCCTCATTTTATACTGAATAAACTGAAACAGGAAGGGTCAGTATAAATCATGCAAATAGCTGTGGTCAAAATAGAAATTGAAACACAGGCCGGGTGCAGTTGCTCAGGCCTGTAATCTCAGCACTTTGGGAGGCTGAGGCAGGTGGATAACCTGAGGTCAGGAGTTTAAGACCAACCTGGCCAACATGGTGAAACCCCATCTCTACTAAAAATACAAAAATTAGCCAGGTGTGGTGACACGCACCTGTAGTCCCAGCTACTCAGGAGACTGAGGCAGAAGGATCGCTTGAACTCAGGAGGCGGAGGTTGCAGTGAGCCGAGATTGCACCACTGCGCTCCAGCCTGGGTGAAAGAGTAAGACTCTGTCTCAAAAAAAAAAAAAAAAAAGAAAGAAAAAGAAATAGAAACACATCCTTACCCAGACACAGCATGTTATTCTACTTTGTATAGGGTAATTTTCTATCACCCACCTGATGAAAATGTAACATCCATGAAGATGGAAGAAGAATCATACATTCCTTTGACGTGCCCCACTGTCTCTCTGGAAAGCCGAGAATATACAGATTATTGTTTATATGCTAGGACTGTAGGATTTGTGAGTTGAGAAATACACCAAATCTACTTCTTGTACTCTGAGGTTTGGGTTCTCGGCCTCCTTCAAATCAACAGGGATATGAATGTGTTTATCTCACTAGATCCACAGGCCTATGGCTCGTTCAGAATAGGTACCACAGGGATAAGAAGACAGGAAGAAAAGGAGCAAAAGGATGAGAATCCTTCAGAGCAATGCAGATGATATAGGCCAAGCAAAATAGTACGCATTATATAATTAACAGTAAGTCATCCTTCCATTCATTTAATCATTAATTCAATAACCATCCATTACAACAATTCTCAGCTGATCTTAAGGTGCTTGGGAGGATTAAATGAGGACACTTGTATATGTGACGAATCTACCACAATATCCATCACACAGTGAGCCCCCTGCTAACACTGGCTCCCTTTGTTTCCCTGGGTTCTAGCCCTGAGCCATCTGAAACAAGCACCTGCAAACAAGAATGGAAGTGGTGTCTGTGTGTGTGAAGATCAGAGATGGTCTGCAGGGAGAAGAGTGGGAGATGAATGTGGTCATGAAGGGGAGGCAGGATTGGGCAAGGCCTTCCTGCAACCCCTCAGAAACTTAAACATGGGTTGCTGTCACATTTTCAACAATTTTTATAACACCGTCCCATGGCAGGGCAAGTTTAGAGTGTAAACAACCTCACAGTTAAGGGAGGCCCTGGGATATAGCAGAAGGGCTACTGAGCCTTAAACAAAATCTCTTAATCTCCCAGGACCTGTTTTCTGATTTGCAAAGCAAGAGGGAAAGGACTAGACACATTCTAAGGATCTTTCTGGCTGTGCACAACTGTCAAGATGTTCCTTATGTAGAGGCAGCATCTCTTTCACTGTAATTTCAGCTCACTTCTGTTGATCAAGTTAGCTGAACCCAGTCTTCCTAATATAAGGGAAAGACAAATGGGGTGGGTGGAAGGCCTGTGGGAGGGGATCCGTCATAGCCGGGGCCTCTAGTCACTCCTGAGGTCACATCAGTCCCAGGAACCTGCTGAAGTTTGGAAGCACCCTCCCCCTATCCTTCAGAGAGATCTGTCTAGGACAATTCACCCTGGAGTTCTCAGGAAGCACACTAGGAATTTCATTCCAGAAGGCTCCCTTTAGAGGCCACCCCCAAGAAATGGAATCTAAGGAAATGGTAAAGAAGGAACCCCTCAGTGGACAGGCCCTCTCCATGAAATGAGAAAGCTAGTCACCAGAAACTCCAAAACTACAGCTTCAAAGCTTAACTCTCCCACCAGAAGGAGGGCCAGTTTTTTTTCTCCCAGCGTCCATATATTGATCTCAGGGAAGGACTCCAGCTGGCCCTGGTTGGGCTATATGATAATTCCTTAGCCAATGATACGGCCAGGAAAAGGCAGTGTTGGGAGTGATACACACCCAGCTACATGGAAGGCAGTTTGTGCTACTAGAGAGAGGGAAGGAGAATGCATGTGTGCTTGGCAGACAGGAACAATAACTAGTATCACACTTTGTCTGCCTTGGTCAATAAACTCCCCACACCCAGCTTCTGTGGATACTGCCACCATCACCACCACCACCACCACTACTCAGATTTCTTCTCCATTTTCACTCCCCATTGCCAGAGAGTGGTCACCATCTCTGGTACAGACTCACGGAGCTTTCAGGAAGGGGCTTCTCTGTCCAACACACACTGGCCCCTACATAGGCATCACCACATAACCTCAACATGTTCCCATTGTGCAGCTGAGATGACTTCTTTGGAGAGTTAAAACATCTTCCCAGGAGCTCACAGCGGGTTAGGGGCAGAACCAGGATTTCACCTGAGGTCTGGATGAACCAAAAGATTACTGTAAACTCTCTACTAAAGATATGCCAAAGAAAGCCCCAGTGGGGACCAAATTTCCAATGCAGTAGGAGAACAGCCAGAGAATAATGTAAACAGGGCAGAGAGAGGGCCCTGGAAAAGGAGACTGGACAAGCCTGTCGGAGGCTAATGCCCATATGTGGATCTTAAGGTTGGGGGCATTGTTACCTGGGGTAGGATGTTGCCTTTAGCCATCTCCTGCCTCCCTGAGAGACCAGCACGCATCAGCACATCACAGCCTAAAGTGTCCCTAAGGCTGGGTCCTGAGACATCAGCCCTGACACCTATGCCATAGGGATGACCACTGTGTGTACTTGTTCAGAACATGCCTTGTACAGTACACTTGGCCAAGAGAGGGGTTCTTCACTTACCAAGCTATGTGTGCCCACTGAGCTGTGTCTGCCTGTAAGGGTGACATTTTTCTAATCCATGCAAAGGCGCTATGGGAGTGAGTTGTGGTCCTATTCTGAGCACTCCTCTTGTGGGGTCTCTGTACTTACTCCATGAATGCTGGCTGAGTGTTTGCTATATGCTGGGCCATTCAAACATGAGGAGACACAGCCCCTGCTCTCAAGAAACTGAAAGGCTAGTGGGAGACGAAGGCAAAGAGACAGGCACAGACCATGGGAAAGAGAACATACAGGGGCTCAGGGAGACCAGGCAGGGGCCAGTGTGTCTGATTCTACAGTCTCTCAGGGCTAATCAGTCTCTATTATGTTCTCCTTCTCCCAACTCCCCCTCGTGTGGCAAATCAGAACTCAGCTAGGTGGGTGCACACACCCCCACCTGCTGCTCTCCCACTCATCTGATCCCCAGCACCATCTGACCCGGGTAGTCCCCATTCACCCCCAGGTGCAGTCAAAAGGCCCTTTGTCTCCAGGGATTATGGGAAATTCCTTCCTTCCTCCCTGCTTGGGGACCTGCCACTCTTAATAGGTTCAGTATTTGATTGTCAACAGATGGAAGGTCAGTGCTAAACACACACACACACACACACACACACACACACGGGTTTTGGATCTGAATTGTTTCTTTAAGTCCCTCAACTCTCCACAAGACCCCAGGCCAAGATGTTAGGCTGAACCCCAAATCAATCAGGCCCCAGGCAATAGAAAAAGCAGCTCAAAATACAAAATGTGCTCTCTAACACAAGGTGCAAGGCTTCGTTCTCTGGATCATGAATGTTCTTTGTATTTTTTTTGAGACAGGGTCCCACTCTGTCACCCAGGCTGGATTGCAGTGGTATAATCATAGCTCACTGTAACCTCAAAGTCCTAAGCTCAAGCAGTCCTCCCACCTCAGCCTCATGAGTAGCTGGGACTACAGGCACATACCACCATGCCCGGCTAATTTTTTTTTAATTTTGTAGAGATAGGGTCTTGCTATGTTTTCCAGGCTGGTCTCAAACTCCTGGGCTCAAGCGATCCTCCCACCTCAGCCTCCCAAAGTGCTTGGATTACAGGTGTAAGCCACCAAGCCCAGCCACTCTTTGGTTCTAAGTGGTTTCAGAACAGCACAGACATCAGTCTATGGTGGTCAGTTCCTTTTAAGGATTATGCAAAAACAACAATAACAAAAAGGCATCCCACTTAGCATTTCAAGACCACCATTTATTGAAACCCTGTTTTCCAGAAATTTCACGATTGAGTAACACATGATATAGCCAATTTGGCCTCCTTGTCCCCTTGCTTGCTGGCTCTTACATAAAGGAAGCCAAGGGAATTCAGAGAGAGAGAGAGAGAGAGAAAACAGGGCACCATGTAGCGAGTGAAAGCAGGATTCTTTTGGGCAACCTTTTCAGAAAGCATGAAGGAAGGAGACCAAGCCCACCTCCCTTCTGCCACACAACAGCTGACCACAATTCACCAGGGCCATGTGGGGAAGATGTGAAGACCTCCTGTATTAGTTCATTCTCACACTGCTATAAAGAAATACCCAAGACTGGGTAATTTATAAAGGAAAGAGGTTTAATTGACTTATAGTTCCAGATGGCTGGGGCAGCCTCAGGAAACTTACAATGATGGCAGAATAAGTAGCAAGTACCTTCACTAGGCAGCAGAAGAGAGAGACAGAGAGGGAGAGAGAGAAGGAGGAACTGTCAAACACTTATAAAACCATCAGATCTCATGAGAACTCACTATCATGAGAACAGCCTGGGAGAAACCACCCCCATGATCCAATCACCTCCCACCAAGTCCCTCCTTCAACATGTGGGGATTATGGGGATTACAATTCGAGACGAGATTCCGGTGGGGACACAAAGTCAAGCCCTATCACCGCCCATCATCAGAGGCCTCAAGCAGACCAGGTTCTGGGGTCAAGGCTCTAGTTCAGTCAGGAAGAGACCATTTCTCACTCAGAGGGGGTGACAGCCACTCATAGACCCTGATGCCATGTAACTGAGCCCCAGAAATTCTGCTGTGAAAACAAAGTCACCCCAATGAGCCATTCCCCTTGTGCTGCTGAAAACAAGAGATCACTATGGATAGAAAGCAAAGAGTCTTGAAGATTTTAACAGCCTAGGATTTAAAAGCCATACACCCTCCTCTCCAGGAGGATTCCCAGGCTCCAAGTAAAGATGCCCCAGCCTCAGTCTCTCCTCCCCTCCTCTGGTTCTGAGCCTCTCTCGGTGCACACTTCTGGCTCACTGGCAGAGTGGCCAACGGCAGATGACAAAGAATATAAAAGCCTACCTTAGGGAGACATTCCCTATATAAAAAAGCAAGTGCATGGTTATAAATAGCATACTGGGATACATGCAAATCATAGGCAAATCCACTTGAGAGTTCTTACTCTATTAAATATTTTATGAACACCGAACAACTGACTTGCTTCATTAAGTCAGAACATTAATAATGGCTAGCATTTATTGAGCACTTACTGTAAGTCCAAACCAGAAAATCAGAGGGCTCAGTGGAAGACTCAGAGAGGAGGCTTTGTGAGATGAGTTTGAAACAGGAAGGAAATGGTGCTCCTGGCAAGGCAGGTCAGGAGCAAAGGCCTGGAAGTAGGAATGCAGGTCCAGAGCAGGGCGACGATGAAGACCTTTCCATGGGAAGGTCTATTGGCTCCAGGTTGGGGTCTCACCTGGATGACCCACAGAAAAACTGAGACCTTGCTGAGGAAAAGCAAGTTTTAGCAGTCGCTTCCTTGCACAGGTCCCTTTATGGGACTATTGAGCCCAGGACTGAGCGAGGCAGAAAGGCTTTGACAGTTTCATTTTATTTTGTTCTAAACAAGAGATAATATGAAATAGGCACCTGGGAGTGGTTTGAATTAACAACCCAAACCAAATGAACAGCTGCATCCCGGGGCGGGTGGGGGGAGTTTCCTGCTTTGGGCCATATTTCCTTTCAGCAACATTACATTAGCACGTATGAAATACAGCCGAAAAGTCAGGCAGTATTTAGTGAGAGAGAAAGGTACTTCCATGCTCTGTGCAAAATGTACTGCCAATTAATTGGCCGTGTAAGCCTGGGTTTTCAACTCATCTGCAGAAGTCTCAAGGTTAATGAAACCATTACATATGCACGGATGTTGTGGAAGGGGACACAGGAAAAGATGTAATTGACAACGCTCTCCATCCAGCTCTGCGGGGTGGCTATTCTTATCCGACAGTACTTCGCAAAGTCAGGTACGTGGGCAGAACTGGCCTCTCAGAGTGTGAGCGTGTGTGTGCGTGGAGATGCGTGTGTGTGCAGCCATGCTAATGAGAACAATTAGATCCCTCCACCTGGAATCCATTAGCTGTGATTATGATGACGGACTCTCCTACCCTTATTACTATCTAGATTAGCTAACCCCGTTATTACCCAGGCCACCTTGTTCAATCTGTTCCACGAAGCTGAGGAGACAGTTTCCTGTCATCTAAGCCGTCTTTCTCTCCCCCACTCCGGAGCCATTGTAAACTCCCTCACCCCATCTCAATTACAAGAACCCTAATAGGCCCTCCTGTCCCAAGTGACAGGCCCCTGCAGGTGTTTAGGAGGCGGGCGAGGGGACAGCCAGCTGATCCGTGCATTCATGAGTCCTATATTCGCTCAGCCGTGCTCACAGCACAGGGCCTGCGTCTGCAGCTGTTCAGCAATCATCTTAGCCCAGTTACCTCACCATTTCTTAGGGTGTATGGAAAAAACAAATAAGGCACATTAAAAGGGTTGATACTGCAAAAATAGGAAAAGCCTAAAAGACAGGCAGCACCCCAAGTGGAATGCGTGATCCCTTCACTCTCGCCTGTGGCTTTAAGAGCTGGACATCTCCCAGTTGCCCTCAGAATTGGAGACACAGAGATGATTTTGGTACTCTCTGGCTACAAAATCCAGTGAAATTATGAGGATTCTTGGACTGTGGGCTCCCCTCATCCCTGGCAGCCCTGTTTCCCTCCTTTCCCTAGAGACCCTATTTCCTGGCCACCCTTCCCCACCAATAGAAAGAATAAGCATGGTGACGGCAGCAGGAAGCAGGACAATGAAAACAAAGTCTGAGAAGAGAATTTGATATTTCTCAAAACGTCACTAAAGCCGTTCCAAGCAAAGTCAGAATGCTGCAGGGTTACCTGACACTCATTCCCCAGTTTAGTATCGTTTTCCATTTGTTGGGAATGTAGTTGGAGATGTGCGCCATGATGTTTGAGGACTCAGTCCTCTGAAGCAGAGCGTCCCCTTGGTGTGGCCGAGATAGAACGTTCTCAGCCTTCGAGGCAGCCAGAGCCCCCGAGGTGGTGCCTGCAGCTCAGAGAAGCCTCCTCCAATTACCCCAGCCTGGCAGTTCTTAGAATTATTTTTACGTGCATCAACATATGAAAAAAGTAGAGAAGTGCTGCTCTAAAAGGTCTCATTTCATCTTGCCTCCATCTTCCTTCATCTCCCTTTTCCATGCTTAGAAAGTCAAAGCTGTAAGGACCCTTACCTTGACCAACAGTAAGGACAACAAGGCCCTGGGGGTTCCATGGCTTGTCTGAGGTCCCATAGCTGTGGTGGCAGAACTAGAACTCAAGCCTCGTGACTCCCAGCTGAGGTGTCCTCTAACGGCTTTTTCACTTGAGACAGAACCCATCTCCCACCCCTCTCTGTCTCACCTCCCTCTCCCCTCCTGACCTTTCAGGTTGCAAATCTGGACAACCCAGGCGTCAGGAATAAATCCAAGCAAGAGGACACACAGCCTTCCTGCACTCTGACTCAGAGGGGAAGGGCGGAGCGCCTGTGCGTTCACACGCCATTCCCGGTTGCACGCAGAAGAGGATGGCCAGGCCTTCTCGGGAAGGCAGCCTCTGTATCCAAGGGTCCATGCCGACCCAGGGAAAGCCTGGCCTGAGTGTTAATCCCATTTCACAGTCCATTGGCACTGAAGTCACCGTGGGATCCAAGAGTCATAAACTCAGAGGGGGCAGATTTCAAGGCAGTCAGCCTGGAAGAAACATACTGTGCCACAAATATCCCTTTTCCAAGCAAATCCCAAAATCTGGACATTAGGAAACGTGTGAGTTTCTGTGAAGAGGAGCAAACTACACAACTCCTGTCAGACCGCACTTGAAACTCCATCTGATCATCCATCTGTCCCTGTGTTTACAGATGCAAGAGTTATTCTTGGCACTGTCTACATGAACGTTCATCCCTCTGCACATAATGCTCCCCACCCCGGTTAGGGATGGCTTAATCTGATTAGTGTCCCAGGTGAACCAGGAGATGATGGGTTCGGTCTAATTCTTCGCTGGGGAGGGGACAGGATGATTGCTACTCTAAATGTTCATCCCTTGAGGTCAGAAACGTTAGCGGTTCTCACATAAGTTGCCATGTCCACACCTCAGAAAATTGGCACAATGAATATAATTTCATTTAAACTATAGCTGACAACCATTTGGAGATTGGGTAGAAAATGATAAGGTAGTTATAGGAGTTGTCTAAAGAAGTTCAAGATATTTTAAAAGAAATCAATAGTAATACTTAGTTGGTAGCAAAGAGGCTGGGAAATGGGCACTTTGCTAACGTTGGTAGAAATGAAAACTGAAATGACCTTTCTGAATGACAATTTGACAAATACACGCCAAAGGCCTTGAAAATGTGCATGCCCCTTGACAAAGCAATTCTAAGAATTTTACTCCAAGGACATAATCAGAAATGTGTACAAAGATCTACATGTATGAATTTCATCACAGCAATTCTGTATAGTAGAAAAAAACAAAAATAATCTAAATGCCTAATAAGAGAGATTTGATTTAAAAAAAGATACAGTGCAATAAAGCCATTGTAATCGAAAATTAAAATTACCTATTAAAACAGGAAACTTTTGGCCAGGTGTGGTGGCTCATGCCTGTAATCCCAGCACTTTGGGAGTCCAAGGCAGGTGGATCACCTGAGGTCAGGAGTTCCAGATCAGCCTGGCCAACATGGCAAAACCCTGTCTCTACGAAAACTATAAAAATTAGCCTGGCGCCTGTAATCCCAGCTATTCAGGAGACTGAGGCAGGAGAAACGCTTGAACCCGAGAGGCAGAGGTTGGAGTGAGTCCAGATCACGCCACTGTACTCCATCCAGCCTGGGTGACAGAGTGAAACTGCGTCTCAAAAATAAATAAATTTAAAAAATAGGAAACTTTGTCCATATTATAATTGTAAATAAAAAGAAGTCAAACTACAAAATAGCTCATACAGTAATACTATAATTTTAAAAATCTATGTATGTATGGTTGTGTGTTGCTAAGAACAAATATTAGAAGGCTAAAATACCCACATTTTCCCATATGCTCAGCATTAAACATATATCACTTTTATAACCAGAAATGAAAATTTTAAGGAAATGAAATCAATTCTTCAGCTATAAACATAGAGGGACAGTGGAGGAAAAAGCATCGTTTCTTTTTACTGATCTAACACCTCAACCCTTACTCTCAGTTTTCAAACTAAATTGTTCTCAAATATCAGATCTTGTTTAATCTATACACTGCTATCAGCTAACCCCATCCAATCATATGAACTTAATTATATCATGTGGACATTGCACTGTGTGATTTTCCAGGTAAAATGGCATATTCTTCACACTCTTCACCTGTGAGGAAATACATGGATTTGCATGTCTGACATTTGGGGTGATATGCTCCTAGACCTAGGTGGCCTGGACTTGCCCTGCCCACGTCCCTGCCATCACTTCCACAGGGAATCTTGCCAGGATATCAACCAAGGCACAACTTTCCTGTGAATAGCCTCACATTGTACTTCTAAATTACTTAACATCCAAAGGCAGAGAAATCCTAGGAATGCCAGCCCTCATACTAAGAACATGATGCCTACAGGAAGAAAGACCGTAATAAGTAAACCAGAACAGCATCTTTTCTTAAGAAATCACACTATATTGGCCGGGCACAGTAGCTCATGTCTATAATCCCAGCACTTTGGGAGGTCAAGGCAGGCAGATCACTTGAGGTCGAAACTAGCCTGGCCAACATGGTGAAACCATCCTACTAAAAATACAAAAATTAGCGAGGTGTGGTAGCACACGCTTATAGTCTCAGCTATTTGGGAGGCTGAGGCAGGAGAATCACTTGAAGCCAAGAGGCAGAAGTTGCAGTTAGCCCAGATCACTGCAGGCTAGAACACTGCTGCACTCCAGCCTGGGTGACAGAGCAAGACTCAGGAAGGAAGGAAGGAAGGAAGGAAGGAAGGAAGGAAGGAAGGAAGGAAGGGAAGGAAGGGAAGGGAAGGAAGGAAGGAAGGAGGGAAGGAGGGAAGGAGGGAAGGAGGAAGGAGGGAAGGAGGGAAGGAGGGAAGGAGGGAAGGAGGGAAGGAGGGAAGGAGTGGAAGGAGTGGAAGGAGGAAGGAGGGAGGGAGTGGAGGGAGGGAGGGAGTGGAGGAGGGAGGGAGTGGAGTGGAGGGAGGGAACACAGAAAACATAAAATAATACTGGATGGAAATACATATAACCAAGGGAAATAAAGGGTGGCTATTTAGCATAGTGAAGAAGGCGGAACAGCATGGTGGCTGGATACCTCTGGGTATCCAAGGTATAGCATCTAGGGTTCATCCTCTCCAAGTATATTTCATGATCAAAATTACTCCTGTCTCCTTCCAAGCTATCAAAAAATACTATTCCCTCAAGAGCAGCTGGTTAAGGGCATTGAAAAGAAAGCAATCTGACTGAATTATTCACATTAACATATACATGACTATAGCCCTATCTCCCTGTCTTTTAAATAACACTAATCCATCTCTTTCCAAAGTGTGGTATTTGAACCATCTGTATTAGAATTACCTGGGTGCTGGTTAAAACTGTAGGTTTCTGAACCCCTACTCCTATCCGAATCAGAATCTCCCCTGGTGGGCTCCAGGGATCTGCATTGTATCTATTATTTCTTATTTTTTGTAGCAATGGGGTCTCACTGTGTTGCTCAGGCTGGTCTTGAACTCCTGAGCTAAAGGATTGCTTGTGCCTTAGCCTCCCAAAGTGCTGGAATTACAGGCATGAGCCACCGTTCCCAGCCCAAATCTATATTTTAAACAAGTCTCTTTGATTCTTAGGCACAGTAAAGTTTCGTAACTGGTGGAACATGGAGGAGAGATATCTGAGCCAGGAAGGCCTTCATCATTAAATGACCCCCTTTCTGCTCCCGGAGAACTCACATAAAAATAGGGGTGTAGGGCTGGCAAGATGGTCAATAGGAACAGCTCCAGTCTCAAACCCCAGCGCCAGCCAGAAGACCGGGTGGGATTTCTGCATTTTCAACTGGAGGGTCACCATCCCCAACAGCGCCGCGACGATCGGTAAGCATTAGCTGTTGCAGCCTACCCAGCGAGAAGTTGAAGCAGGGCGAAAGCATCGCCACTGGAAGCGCAAGGGGGAAGGGAATCCTTTCCTAGCCAGGGGAACTGGGAGACACAACACCTGGAAAATCGGTAACTCCCACCCCAATATTGCGCTTTAAGCAAAACAGGCACACCACAGGAGATTATATCCCACACCTGGCCGTGTGAGGGTCCCACGCCCACGGAGCCTCCCTCATTGCTAAGGCTAAAGGCACACACAGCAGTCTGTGATCTACCTGGGCAAGGCAGCAGCAAGGCTGGGGAGGGGCTCGGCCATTGCTGAGGCTTGCGAACAAAGCTGCTGCAGCCCAACTGGGTGAGCTCACAGCAGCTCAAGGAAACCTGCCTGTCTCTGTAGACCCACCCCTGGGGACAGGGCACAGCTACACAACAACAACAACAACAACAACAAAAGCAGCAGAAAACCTCTGCAGACTAGAAACCACTCTGTCTGACACAGCTTCTAGAAGAGAGCAGTGATCTCCCCAACACGGAGCAGATCCGAGAAGGGACAGACTGCCTGCTCAAGTGGGTCCCTGGACCCCGAGTAGCCTAACTGGGAGACATCCCCCACTCAGAGGCAGTCTGACACCCCACACCTCACAGGGTGGAGTACACCCTGAGAGGAAGCTCCAAAGCAAGAATCAGACAGGTACACTCAGCTGTTCAGAAATATTCCCATCTTCTGCAGCCTCTGCTGCTGATACCCAGGCAAACAGGGTCTGGAGTGGACCTCAAGCAATTCCAACAGACCTACAGCTGAGGGTCCTGACTGTTCAGAAGGAAAACTATCAAACAGGAAGGACACCTACACCAAAACCCATCAGTACATCACCATCATCAAAGACCAGAGGCAGATAAACCACAAAGATGGAAAGTAGCAGAAAAAGCTGGAAATTCAAAAAAATAAGAGCACATCTCCCGCAAAAGGAGCTCGAGCTCATCGCCAGCAACGGATCAAAAGCTGGACGAGAATCGACTTTGACGATGAGAAGAAGGCTTCGTCCATCAAATTTCAGAGCTAAAGGAGGAATTACGCACCCAGCGAAAGAAACTAAAAATCTTGAAAAAGTGGAAGAATTGACGGCTAGAGTAATTAATGCAGAGAAGGTCGCTAAACGAAATGAAAGAGATGAAACCATGACACGAGAAATACGTGACAAATGCACAAGCTTCAGTAACCGACTCGGACCAACTAGAAGAAAGAGTATCAGCATTGAGGATCAAAATGAATGAAATGAAGCCAGAAGAGAAACCAAAAGAAAAAGAAGAAAAGAAATGAACAAAGCCTGCAAGAAGTATGGGATTATGAAAAGACCAAATTGGCCTGATTGGGGTACCTAAGCGGGGAGGTGGGGGAAAATGGAACCAAGTTGGAAAAACACTCTTCAGGATATCATCCAGAGAACTTCCTCAACCTAGTAGTAGGGCAGGCCAACACTCAAATCCAGGAACCAGAGAACGCCACAAAGATACTCCTCGAGAAGAGCAACCCAAGACACATAATTGCTAGATTCACCAAAGTTGAAATGAAGGAAAAAATCTTAAGGGCAGCCAGGAGAGAAAGGTCGGCTACCCACAAAGGGAAGCCCATCAGACTCACAGCAGATCTCTCAGCAGAAACTCTCCAAGCCAGAAGAGAGTGGGGCCAATATTCAACATTCTAAAGAAAGAATTTCAACCCAGAATTTCATATCCACAAACTAAGTTTCATAAGGAAGGAGAAATAAAATCCTTTACAGATAAGCAAATGCTTAGAGATTTTGTCACCACTAGGCCTGCTCTTACAAGAGAGACCCCTGAAGGAAGCACTCCAACACATGGAAAGTGAACAACCGGGTACTAGCCACCGCAAAACATGCCAAAATGTAAAGACCATCGAGGCTAGGAAGAAACTGCATCAACTAACGAGCAAATAACCAGTTAATATCATAATGACAGGATCAAGTTCACACATACAATCTTAACCTTTTAAATGTAAATGGACTCAAACACCCAATGAAAAAGACACAGACTGGCAAACTGATAAAGAGTCAAGACCCATCAGTCTGTTGTACCCAGGAGACCCATCTCACACGCAGAGACATACATAGGCTCAAAATAAAGGGATGGAGGAAGATTTTACCAAATGGCAAAAAAGCAGGGTTGCAATCCTAGTCTCTGATAAAACAGACTTTTAAAGTTCATCGTGCATCAAAATAGATGAAGGCCATTACATAATGGTAAAGGGAATCAATTCAACAGGAAGAGCTAACTATCCTAAATATATATGCACCTCCAATACAGGAGCAATCTAGATTCATAAAGCAAGTCCTTAGAGACTTACAAGAGACTTAGACTCCCATACAATAATAATGGAGACTTCAACACTCCACTGTCAACATTAGACAGATCAACTAGACAGAAAGTTAACAAGGATATCCAGAATTGAAACTCATCTCTGCAGCAAGCAGACCTTGCTTTCAGACATCTATAGAACTTCCACCCCAAATCAACAGAATATATCTTTCTCGCAGCACCACATCATACTTGCATTCCAAAATTGACCATATAATTGGAAGTAAAGCACTCCTCAGCAAATGTACAAGAACAGAAATTATAACAAACTGTCTCTCAGACCACAGTGCAATCAAACTAGAACTCAGGACCAAGAAACTCAATCAAAACCGCTCAACTACATGGAAACGAACAACCTGCTCCTGAATGACTACTAAGTACATAACGAAATGAAGGCAGAAATAAAGATGTTCTTGGACAATGAGAACAAAGATACAACATACCAGAATCTCTGGGACACATTTAAAAGCAGTGTGTAGAGGGAAATTTATATAACTAAATGCCCACAAGAGAAAGCAGGAAAGATCAAAATTGACACTTAACATCGCAATTAAAAGAACTAGAAGCAAGAGCAAACACATTCCAAAGCTAGCAGAAGGCAAGCAAGAAATAACTAAGATCAGAGCAGAACTGAAGGAGATAGGAGACACAAAAAACCCTCCAAAAATCAATGAATCCAGGAGTTATTTTGAAAAGATCAACAAAATTGACAGACCGCTAGCAAGCATCAATAAAGGAAGAAAAGAGAGAATCAAATCGACGCACTAAAATGATAAAGGGGATATCACCACCGACCCACAGAAATACAAACTACCATCAGAGAATACTATAAACACCTCTACGCAAATAAACTGGAAAACCTAGAAGAAATGGATAATTCCCTGACAATTCTACACTCTTTCCAAGACTAAACCAGGAAGAAGTTGAATCCCCTGAATAGACCAATAGTAGGCTCTGAAATTGAGGCACAATTAATAGCCTACCAACCAAAAAAAGTCCAGGACCAGATGATTCACAGCTGAATTCTACCAGAGGTATAAGGAGGGAGTTGGTACCATTCCTTCTGGAAACTATTCCAATCATTGTGAAAAGAGGGAATCCTCCCTAACTCATTTTATGAGGCCAACATCATCCTGATACCAAAGCCTGGCAGAGACACACCGAAAAAGAGAATTTTAGGACCAATATCCCTGATGAACATCGATGCAAAATCCTCAATAAAATACTGGCAAACCGATTCAACAACACATCAAAAGCTTATCCACCATGATCATGGGTTTCATCCCTGGGATGCAAGGCTGGTTCAACATTCTAAATCAATAAAACATAATCCAGCATATAAACAGAACCAAAGACAAGAACCACATGATTATTCCCACAGATGCAGAAAAAGGCTTTTGACAAATTCAACAGCCCTTTCATGCTAAAACGGCCACAAATTCGTATTGATGGAATGTACCTCAAATAATAAGAGCTATTTATGACAAACCCACAGCCATCATACTGAATGGGCAAAACTGGAAAAATTCCCTTTGAAAACTGGTATAATAAGACAGGGATGCCCCTCTCACCACCCCTATTCAACATAGTGTTGGAAGTTCATAGCAATTAGGCAAGAGAAAGAAATCAGGGTATTCAGTTAGGAAAAGAAGAAGTCAAATTGTCCCTGTTTGCAGATGACATGATTGTATTTAGAAACCCCATTGTCTCAGCCCAAAATCTCCTTAAGCTGATAAGCAAATCCCAGCAAAGTCTCAGGATACAAAATTAATGTGCAAAAATCACAAGCATTCTTATACACCAATACCAGACAAACACAGAGCCAAATCATGAATGAACTTCCATTCACAATTGCTTCAAAGAGAATAAAATACCTAGGAATCCAACTTACAAGGATGTAAAGGACCCTCTTCAAGGAGAACTACAAAACCACTGCTCAGTGAATAAAAGAGGACACAAACAAATGGAAGAACATACCATGCTCATGGATAGGAAGAACTGCATTATCGAAAATGGCCATACTGCCTGCTGTAATTTATAGATTCAATGCCATCCCATCAAGCTACCAATGAGTTTCTTCTCACAGAATTGGAAAAAAACTGCTTTAAAGTTCATATGGAACCAAAAAGAGCCCGCGATCTCCAAGACAATCCTAAGTCAAAAGAATGCTGGAGGTATCCTACTACCTGGACTTCAAACTATACTACAAGGCCAGTAACCAAAACAGCATGGTACCAGTACCAAAACAGAGATATAGGACCAATGGAACAGAACAGAGTCCCCTGTGAAATAATACCACACATCTACAGCCATCTTCGGATCTTGACAAACCCAAGAAAACAAGAATGGGGTAGACGATAGTTGATATATTGATGACCGCAGATGGATGACGAATATTGATTGCATGACCCGCCATCCACCAGCAACCCACCGGATTACCGGACCAATTTAACTGGCGTCCATCCATCAGAGTGGAAATGAATGGCGCGCACCGACCTGACGCGACAACCGAACGATGCGCAACCCGTCGATGGTCGATTCGCGAATATCATCCCATCACGTTTGCCGCCTCACCAACACCGGGCCACCGTATAAAACGCAAAATCAAACCACAATGAGATACTCATCTCACACCAGTTAGAATGGCTGATCATTAAAAAAGTCAGGAAAGCAATGTGGTGCTGGAGAGGGATGTGGGAGAAATAGGAACACTTTTACACTGTTGGTGGGATTTCAAACTAGTTCAACCATTATGGAAAACAGTATGGCTTATTCCTCAAGGATTCAGAACTAGATGTACCATATGACCCAGCCATCCCATTACTGGGGATATACCCAAAGGATTATAAATTATGCCGCCGCACACGGCACACGTTCGCCCTACCAGCAAAGACTTGAATCAACCCAAAATGTCCATCAGTGACAGATTGATTAAGAAAATGGCACATATACACCATGGAATACTATGCGTTACAAAAGGATGAGTTTATGCCCTTTGTAGGGACATGGATGCAGCTGGAAACCATCATTCTTAGCAACTAACGCAAGAACAGAAAACCAAACAATCGCGATGTTCTCACTCATAGGTGGAACTGAACAATGAGATCACTTGGACTCAGGAAGGGGAACATCACACACCGGGCCTATCAAGGGGAGGGGAGGGGGGAGGGATTGCATTGGGAGTTATACCTGATGTAAATGACGAGTTGATGGGTGCAGCAGACCAACATGGCACAAGTATACATATGTAACAAACCTGCACGTTATGCACATGTACCCTACAACTTAAAGTATAATAATAATAAATAAATTTAAAAAAAAAAAAAATAGGGGTAATTCCACTAACAGTTAATAAATGCTTATTATGCAGCAGGCATTGTTATCATCTGTGTTTTAACCATGGAGAAACTGAGGCTCAGGATGAATAATTAACTTCTGTAAGGTCACACAGTTCTAAATGTTAGGTCTAGCTTTGGAACCCAGGTAGCCTTCAGAAACCCTCTTGAGGACTTATTTCAAATATCAAGGCATACCTGTCTCAATTACAACTTCTCAAACTTGAAAGGGTGTGAAGATATCCCTAAAAGGAGAGAGAGAGAGGTGGGGGGGAAAAAAAACAAACCTAAACTGACTTAAGTGATGAATTACTTAGAACACTACACCGTGTGTCGATTCTCATTGAACATTTTTGGGCACCAATTTAGGCTGGTTGGATGTATGATAGGTTTGCCTGAGAAAGCTCAGAACTTTGAAACTGTTCCCTTTTGTGCTTTTGATTACACATTCACTCTGACTTGAAAAAGGATTATGTTGTAAGGAGCCACACACTCCCTCACAGCGGCGGGTTGTGGCTGTTTCCATCTGTAATGATTGTTTAATGACTATTTAAGAAAGTGCTGCCTGAGGTTCTCTAATCACCCAATTTTTATTAAGCGCTCAAGGAAATCGCACAGGTTCAGAATTGCCTAATTGACAGCAAAGTCTCGAGCAGTGCAGAATCCTCTTCCGGCAGAGGAGGGAAAGCAGTGCTGACGGCAATGTGATGGCCCCTCCCCCAAAGAGAGACGCCTCCACAACGCAGAGGCGAATCCCACCTTGGTTCCCAAGAGGCAGCAAAAATGGTCAAGTATAATAATTTTTTTTTTAAAGTAAATTTTTAAAATTCCAGAAAAAAAAGACCAGTTAGGCAGGAGACAGAGGCAGTGACCAGGAGGAACAGATATTATGAAGAAAGTTTAGCCAAGATCACTAAAGAAATGCCAGTCAAATATCCTCTTCTCCCCTACCCTGATAGGCATCCTGGGGATCCAAGACTTTCACCCCAAAGACTAAAACTAGTCAATTCTATTTACAGTGAGCTTTGGAGCTGAGTATTTCAACCAACGGTTATTGAATCAACAGCACTGAACTTGTTGCTATGAAGCCAGTACAGAGATGAATGAAGCCCAATCTTTACCCTTGAGGAGCTTTGAGTCTGGGGTGGGTGGGGAGACACAGATATGATACTGTAGGAATATCTAGTAGTTATGTAGCCCTTCTAGGCACAGCACACTGTGAAGTGCTTTGCAAACATAATCGAAGGACATTGTCCCCATCTCCAAATGAGAAAACCAAGACTTAAAGTAGTTAGGCTGCTTACCCCAAATCACAGAGCCAGCGAGTGATGGAGCCAGGATTTGAACTGAGGTCTGGCTCCAAAGCCATGCTCCAACCACTCTGCCTACAAAGAATTTAACTTAGAGTTATTGTACATGTGAAGAGCCAGGTGTGCCCAGGGTGTAATGGAAGTACTAAGAGTGGACATTTATCCCAGCTTGGATTTTATTCTAGATGTACCACTTACTAAACATGAGACCTTGAGCAAAGAATTTAATTCCTCTTGGCTTTAGTTTTTCAGCCTCTCAAATGGGTTTGGTGGTATTAACCATATAGGATAGTCTTTAAATGAAACATGATAAAGTACATAAAGCATCCAACAAAGGATCATCTAGTAGGTCCCTGATGTTAATATTGTTTTCTCTTTCCGGTTGCTTCTCTACTGGGAAATGGTGGGGGCTGGTAACCCAGAGCAAACACAGGCCCAAAGTACACAGAGGAACAGGAACTCCCACACACGGCTGGGGGGAGTGTAGACAAGGGCAGCCATGTGGGCAGCACCCTAACATCACCTAATGACACGTAAGAAAATCCAACCAGATCCACAAGGGGATGGGCTGAGGTATCCATCACAGCATTGTCTGTAACGAAGGGGAGCTGGAAGCAATCCACATGTCTACCAATTGGAATGGAATAAGAAGATTATGGAGGAGGTCTCGTATGGAATACAATGTCCCATGCACATGTAAACATGAATAGAACTTTAAAATACCGGTTTGGATGAAAAAGTACGAGTCGGAAAGAAATCTATAGCCCATTTCCCTTCATGTAAATAAAGAACACTTGCACAGTCAAAACAATATTGTGTATTTTGTAATGATGTCCATGTATCCAATGTACATATCTATCTCTATAAGTAATAGCCCATGAAGATGTCCACATCCAATCCCCAGACCCTGTGAGCCTGTCAGGTTAGATGGCAGATAAAATGAAAGTTGCAGACTTAAGATTGCTCATCAGCTTGCCTTGAGATAGGGGGACTCTCCTGGAGAATTCGGGTGAGCCCAGTGTAATAACCACCAGGTCCTTATTAGTGGAAAAAAGAGGCAAGAGAGAGAGAAAGAATGTAGGAGTGATTGCAGAGGCCAGGTTAGCGGCTCACATGTGTAATCTCAGCACTTTGAGAGGCCAAGGCGGGAGGACTGCCTGAGGCCAGGAGTGCAAGATTAGCCTCAGCAACAAAGTGAAACCCTATTTCTACAAAATAAAAAAGTTAGGCATGGTGGTATACACCTGTAGTCCCAGAGACTCAGGAGGCTCGGAGGAAGGATCATTTTAGTCCAGGAGTTCAAGGCTGCAATGAGATATGACTATGCCACTGCACTCCATACCGGGCAGCAGAGTGAGAACATGTCTAAAAAAAAAAAAAAAAAAGTAAATTGTTTTTAAAAAAATGATACAGGCGAGAAAGTCTAGACCATCCATTCCTGGCTTTGAAGATGGAAGGTGGCCAAGAGCCAGAGAACATGGTCAGCCTCTAAAAACTGAAAGAGGCATGAAAACAGGTTCTCCTTTGGAGCCTGCGGAAGAAACACAGGCTCTAATCATTTTCCGACAAATTATTTAGCCCAATGTGACTCCTTTCAGACACCTGGCTTCCAGAACTGGAAGATGATAAAGCTGTGTTGTTTAGAGCCATCCTATTTGTGGTCATTTGTTAGTGCAGCAGCAGGAAGCTAATGCACTATCAAACATGTGAGCATAAGTAGCATGCTAACAGGCAGGAGGAACACGAGTAAAGACTGGGGATCGGGCAGTGCGGCTCCTGGACCACAGGGGATGTGCGCCCTGCACTGGGTAGGCTGCTAAACTCAACCGTGTACCTGGGGCGAGGGGGAAAAAAAGGACAAGAGGGAGAGGGAAGGGAGGGAGGCAGGCTGGCTGGTTTGCAGCACATGTCACACCAGGCCCCTCATGTCTAGCTAACTAAGTGCCTGGTGCTCCAGATGTGCTGAATGAACACACAAAGATGCAAACTGATGACCTGTAAAGGGAGGAACATCTAAACTTAAGGAGGACCTGTAAAGGGAGGTGCACAAAATGTTTAAATCATGGTAAGGTGAGGTTACATTTAAACGATTTCTAGAGGGGGTGGACTCTGGTCTGTGGTTCCCTCTGGTTTCAGAGTATGCTACTAAGCCGTCTTTCCTGCCATACTAACCAAGAGGCACTTCTGGGTTGCATATAGATTTACTGAAGATAATCAGACTTGCCTTTAAAAAATAGTATATTAACACCAATTTTACCCAATCTCTTCCAGAAAGCATTTCCAGAAAGCAAGTCAGTTTATGAGGCTAATATCACCCTGATACCAAAAACAGATAGACACAGTACAAATAAAACCACAAACCAGTATCTCTCATAAACTTACACACAAAACCCCTCAACAAAGTATTAGTAAGTTGAATCCAGCAGTATGTAAAAAGAATTATATACTGTGACCAAATGGGATTTATCGCAGGTATGCTAGGCTGGTTCAACGCTGAAAAATCAATCAATATAGTCCACTATATCAACAGAGAAAAGAAGAAAAAACATATGATCATATCAATTCGTGCAGGAAAAGCATTTGACACAAGCCTACACCCATTCAGGATAAAAATTTATCAGCGAACTAGGAATAGAGGGAAACTTCCCCAACTTGATAAAGAGCGTCTACAAAACACCCACAGCTGGGCTAACACCATAATTAATGGTAAAAGACTGAGTGCTTTCCCTTCGAGACTGGGGAAAAGGCAAGGATGCCCACTGTCACCACTCTTATTCAACATGGAACCAAAAAAAAAAAGCCACCACAACTGTATTTATTGGGCCTTCCTGGATTTCCCAACAGTATGAATCAACACCTGAACCTCCAGCTCCCTTCAAGACAGACGAAGACCCCAGGGTCACAGCACACGGGCCCCACCCATGTTTGGGTATCTAAGCTACCCAAACAGCAGCATTTCAGGTCCGAGAACCCTCCCACTGGCCTAATGCTCATAAACTTTAATTTTTTAAATAAAAATATTTCCCCTTCGCATTGATTATTGGATTCAAACCCTCACAGCATCCCGTTATACCTTTGAAGCTTGGGTTTCCCAAGTTACCATCAATCCATTCCAAGCTAAGAGAAAATAATCCAAATTGCAAGCTGTTTCATGTTACCTAATATCAGAATAAAAGCTTTCCTTTTATAACTCTCCACATATTGCAAAATGCTTTCTTGTTCATTGGCTCATCAGATCAAATCCTCGCCTCTCACCTCCGTGCCTTTCCTTGGCTCACTCCGGCAGAGCTAATTGCTCCTTCCTCTGAGTTCCCATGGCACTTTATATGTGCACCTGTCGCCACAGTTGACACTTTCTATTACAGCCTTAGTTCAGGTCTCTCTATGCCCTGCTAGACCTAGAGGGACCGTGCAGTGATTAATTCAGCATCTCTTCCCCGGCACCAAGTGTGGGCTCCAGTGTGGACAAGGGGCCCAATAACCACATTTGGGTGTAGTTCAATTGCAAGTTAGGGATTTGATTGACACATAGAAGGGACTAGTAACTCGTAGCTGTCATGGGACATTGGAGAGATGAGGAAGCTGAGACTCGGGCACACTAAAGGACTCCATCAAGGACACACAGCTAGGTGGTGACACAGCCGGGCTTTGACACAGATCTTTTGCCTTTCATTTGGATAAACAGACACTTTTCATCTGCTGATGTCCTGCCCTGTAGCTCTGAAGGGACCATACCCCAGGAAAGCAGCTGAGAGTTTAATTCATACCTCGGCATGGTAGTTAAAGAGAAAGAAACAGCCTTGTTCCTGTGGTGCAGAGACACAGCTCAGTAACAGAAGAACTGCTGGGACCCTGAGAGCCTCTGAAAACAGAATGCAAACCACAGAGCCCAGCCTATCACAAGTTCAACAAAGTTTTTCCACGTTGAACTCTGAACTTTGAGAAGTCTGGAATCTTTAGCAATTGCTTATTGCCTGCAGGATAGATGCAGTTAGTCCCGTGCCTTCTGGGCATGCCCTTAGCTGCAATCCTTATTGAAGTTCCTGTGCTGCTGCTTTCAAAACTGCTCAAATTCCTTCACTCAAGTGTTCTTAGCACTTATGTTGATGGGGAATACTTCAAAGGGTACATCTTTACTTTATCAAATCTGATCTCATTTTGCAGATGGAATCAAAGAGGTTCATTTTGAGTCTAGTCAAGTTTGCCAACCATCCCAGAGAGGAGGCATCAACGCCTTGTCATCCGTGTAATTAACCTAAACAGAGAGGTCCCCAAAGACAACAGAGTCTTCGGCCATCGAGTCCCAGAGACCCCAGGCAGAGACAGGGGCCTCCCTCTGAGTGAGGGGTGCATGAGGAAAGGAAAGGATGGGTCTCCGATACTCTGGGAATCATGGCTGTTCCTTCTTGATAGCAATCAAAGACAGGATGGGTGTTCTGGGAGAATTCAATGAAGATCGAAAATATAATGAGCTTCAGTGTGCTTGGCAGTCTACAGAGAGTGCACTGTGAGGTGTAAGAGTCCCGGACACAGGCAGCCAAGGCCCCGGGTATTAACCTTCACCCTCAGCTACAGGAACAATTATACTGCTCTTCTCCCAACCTGGCACTTTTTATAAAATCCAAAACTTGATGTCGGTGCTAATTTGCCCCTGATACCTGCGTTTGAAGCTGGATCCAGGCATGGGTTCAGCTGCCTAACCAGACGGTAATTTCCAACTGAGCTATTCTAATTGTTACAGTAAAATGTCTGTCTGCATACAACACACCAGGATGGGGGAAAAAGTCATTGATTTTGGTGTTCAGAAAAGTTCTCTGTGGCTCAGAGAAGAGACATTTCTGGTTGGTTTTGCTTTGTCATGTATGTGTATATATATATATATGCACAGAGGCGGTCAACTCGCATTGAAATTGAGCACGAAGGCGAAAGGCTCAGGGGTTCAGCTCTCAATGTCCTCAGCTCTGGGGTCCTTCTTCTAAAAAAAAGAACTCTTCAAAAACTCCCACTCACAAGCTACCCCCATGCCCTAGGCTTTGGACGTTGGTGGGAGTCACGCTCATCTATTAGCCTTCGGGAGGTCAGTAGGAAATAATCGGGGAGCTTTTGTGCCAGGTCTGTGCACATCGGCCATGAAAAGGCTCCACGGCCCAGATCTCTGCCTACGCATTCTGGTCATCAAGGGAGTGGGCGGCACTCTCCTTTCCCGTGGAGGAGAAAACCAGGCCAGTCCTGGGGAGGTGGAGAACCTCCCCAGGTGCTTGGCTCTTTTCCTGCTTGCTATGAGCTCACCCACCCAGTCCCCTACAAACGCTTTCCTATACAGCAGCCAGAGGGTCCCTCTAGAGACAGAGCTGAGCAGGCCCCACCCGCAGCTGAGGTCTTCAGTGGCTTCCATTGCTCTCAGGATACCGACTGGGAATCCTGGAGGTGGACTCGGGGGCTCCATGATCTGCCCAACTCCGTCCCCAGCCTTCTCTTGCACCCGGACTCCCTTCATAGGACATATGACCTGTCCAATCAACAAGACCCCCAAAAACACACACACTCTGAAGATCCCTGCTCTTATTGTCCTGAAATTCCTAATAATTTTTTTAAGAGCCCAAATTTTCATTTTGCACAGGGCCCTGCACACCCTTCCTCCCGTTCCCCTCACTATGCTCTGCATACCTTCCCAAGCTCCCTCCCACCAGAGGCCCTCGAAAGTCTAGTTCTCTCTGCATGGAATGCTCCTACATGCCCAGACCCCTCCCCACCACTGATAGATTGCCACTTCCTCAAGGAAGTCCTTCCTGTCCTCCCCAACTAAGTCAAGAACCCTATCACAGGCTCTCAGAGCATCACAGCACTTGTCCATAAATCTTTCTTCAGTTGCAATTCTATAGTTATTATATATTTATTATATATTTACACCTATTTGATTATTGTCTCTCTCTGGAATATAAGTTCTAAGGGAGCAGAAACCACGTTTGTGTTTTTGTTCACCATTGTTGCCTCAGTGCCCAGCACAGTGCTGGACATAATAAACATCCCCTAAAAATGTGTTGAGCTGATTAGATAATGAAAAAGGAGAAAGCAATAGAACACAGTGTTGTGGGGGCAGGCTCTGCAGGCAGACTGCCCACTTTCATACCTACTTCTGCTGCTGGCTGTGTGATCTCAGGTAAATTTCTTAACCTCTCTATGCTGCTTTTCTCATCAGGAAAATGGAGATAAAAGGAGTAACTCATAGAATCATTGTGAGCTTTACACGAAATGACGTGTACAGAACACTTGAGCCACACATGCCTGATGCGTAGTCAGTACCCCCAGTGTTCAGAACTGTTATTTTCAGGGAACTAGTGTGCACTGCAGGTGAGTGCTCAGTGTCTCATGTGTCCTTAGAACAACCCCATGTGGCAGGAATTATTGCCCCAGGCTGGCACAGCTAGCAAGTGTCCCAGCAGGACAGGAATCCATCACAGCCCATCTCCTCGGCCTGTGGTTGAATTGAAGACATCATAGTTGACACAGGATAGTAGATGGGATTGCCAGAGAGTTGCAAAGGCCCAATTTGAGTTTTGGTTCCATTTCTAACTATAGATGTGATCATGAGCAGTTTTCTTAGCCTTCTCAGGTCTTGGTTTCCTCCTCTAAAAAAGAGACAGGAAGAGATGCATCGCGCAGGGTTGCTCTGAGCATTGAGTGAGATAAACCCTGTGAAACTCTTCGCAAGAGGCTTCATTGTAAGTCCTTGGTAAGCATTCAGCGTGGTTCAGCTCTCTGCAATATCATTAAAGCCACTTGCTGGAGTCTCTCTCATTCAGTGGAAGGAACCGAGTGAGGCCTCATGTTTTTGAGCCAACTTACTCCCATAGTCACAGCCACCAACATTTCCAAAGAGGAATCAGATTGTTTGTGGAGGACAACTCTTTCTAGAATTCTTCCAACCTCTGGCGTTCCCTAGATATTGCCCTTAGATGAATTGTGTTGGTGACAACACCTCTGCCTTCCAAAACAAGGGGTGCTTTCCCCAGTATGGAGGGTTTTCAGAAGACTAGAGCCTCTTGTCTGGCTCTTCCTCTCTGCTGCCTCTTCCTGAAAACAACTAAACGCCTGGAGATGGAAGAGTTAATCCTAGCAGGTGCTATTCTTTCTCCACACATCAGGATGGGGGTGTTGGAGGGGGAAACCATCATGCAGCTGGAATGGCCAGAATGTGCTTATCTGGAATTAAAGCACAAATCTGGTTCCTTCCCCAGCCAATAATTTAAGGCTTCAAGGAATGAAAAACCCCCCTGTGCTCCAGCCCACTGCAGACTCCTCAGCCCCCTGGAAAATCGCTTTCTGCCTGCTGATCCCATGAACTCTCTTTCACTCAGAATGAGTTCAGGCAGATGGCGACAGGAACTCAGATGTGGCAGGAGGGGTGGGCCAGGAGGGGCCTTGGCTGTCCAGACCTGTGATAGCCCCAGTGTGAGCTACAGGGGCTGCAGAGGCACACCCTAGAGTCGCTGATGGGGTCCCAGACCCATTTCAATCAGAGCTTCAATCAAACTACAAGTTTGTCTGATATATGTACTGGGGTTCTAGGAGAGGGTTTACTTGAGGATGGAAAGTCACTTTTTAAAAGTGACCACTAAAAGTGAACTATGACTGATTTTGTTCATTTCCTTCATTTTACACAGAGAAAGCTGAGACCTAGGGAAGGTTCCATGACTTCTCTGCACAGCTGGTTCTCAGCCAAGGGGAAGCCAGAACTCAAGCCTGCCCCAGCACTGGAGATGAGGCATGGTGTATTTGGAAGACTGGGCTGGGGATCCGCCCATGAAAACAATTTTTGGAAGGAATGGAAAAATATCCAGGAGCCAGAGAAGCTTTGAGAAAAGTCTTCCCCTTATCTGTTGTTAAACCAGATAAGACTGAACCCAGTTGGCCAGGCCCTCTCAGAGTTCTCTGTCTCTTACATGGAACAGTGTTGAGGTATTTTCTACAGCAGGAAAGTGGGTCATGCCCCATCCTGGAGACCTCCACCCACAGCTCCAGAAGGCAACTCCCCTTCAAGCCTTCTCACCAGGGGTCTCTCAGGCCTGCCTGGCACCATCCATGAGCAAGGAAACGCATCAGCCCAGAGGGCCATTCGCTGTGGGAGGCCATACCCAGGCAGTCTTGACTCTGGTTGGACAATGTTGGGAGCTCATCCTTAAAAATGTTTGAGGCCAGGTCTCATGGTTTAGGAGTCCCAAACTGTCCTTCTATCAGAGAGCCCTGCACATACAGGTATGACCTCTGAGTGTTTAATGAAAAGCTCGTCCTCTGTTCTCTCTTCTCATGGTTAACCTTTATGCTATGGTGGGTAATGAAATCTGAAAGATTTTGAGCAGGAAGGCGTATCCAAGTTTATCTAGACTAATGAATTACTTTATTCTGTAGACGAGGACACTGAAGCTCAGAAAGAAAAAGTTACTTGCTCAAGTGGAAAAAAGCAAAAATATATAATAACAGACCTATGCTTCTGGGGTAGAAGAGAGGAACCACTGCCTTCCATTCCTTCCCAAATCATAACTGCCTCATCTCAAACCAAATGCATCCTCTTTCCCGAGCTACAAGGCCCTCTCTACTCAATCCACACCTCCTCCTCTCCCCCAGATCTTATTCTAAAAATGGTTGCCCTGTTAATAAGAAGCCCTAACTTCTGGGTAAGTCATAATACCTTATCCCTCTACCACCCTAAGTGGCTGAGCCATGTAGGGAACATTTTCAGGCATCACTGGGAATCATGGGAAATAGTGACCCACTGAGCTAAAGTCAACCAGTGTCCTTGACACTGAGCCGGGCAATACCTCATGGCCAGTGAAGGGCTCCATTTAGCTTAGTCTTACTGAAGCTCTCCTTCCAAGGCAGTGAATGGAGTTCACATGAACTAGCCTGGAGAAAGTGGGGTGATGTTAGTCAAGACTACTGCTAAGGGTTTTCTAATTGGATCTATATCAAAGTCAGGAAACGGATACTTTACTTGAGATCTGAGGAATTAACAGAAATGGATCCCATTTTCCAAATCACAGAGCAGATGTAAAATCAACACGGAGGTAAGGAATACTTGCTCTGGCCAATCAAAATAGGAAAGAGGGTGATTATGACAAGTCAAGGTGCTGAAGAGGATGCACAGGAAAAGAATTCAACTTCTCCTGATATATGAGGTGGATGGCTCGTTAGCCTCCCTGCTCTAATCACTTCCATCCATCTCTCTTTCCATCTTTAAAAATGTCTGTTTCTTTACCTTCATTTATTCATTCATTCATTCAAACAAGGCAAGGTCAAGATGTTGGTCAAACTCTCATCACCAGTCGACACATTCTTTCCTCTACCCCTCACCCCTCCTCAGTCAGCCTCTCCTCCAAAATAAGCCCATGATAAAAGTACAGCAGGCTCTGTGCATTTTAAAGAGTTAGCCTATTTTCAACTATAAAATAATATGTGGCATAGAAAACAGCATGTAGGATGAAAAAAGATCCTGTTTAGTTTCAGTGTGACATTTGCCTGGGGGAAGAAGTGCAGAGCTCATTGGCAAGCTGATTGTTGAAGCCCTGACCAGTCAGTTACAAAGTGTCATGATTTAATATGCCAGTCAGCTCTGCCTTTTCCAGGCCAATCACTCCTTTTGTGCTGGGGAGAGGGTGGAAGTAGGGGGCAGAGGAGAAATTGAGCAGGGGGGAGGTTGGCGAGAGTAGTAGAATGAAGGGGGTCAGGAATACACAAGAATGGAAGATTCCAGAAATGTTTTCTTGTCCAATCTCCCTCCCACCTCAAGGTGTACCTTACGGGGGCCCACTGGGGTCAACTGGCCAGAGCCCAGTGACTCTTGGTCATGGTAGCTACCCAGGTGAGCCTTCCATGAATTAGGGACAAAGGCCCTGTCCATGCCCCAGATATGGATATCCTGGGCCCCAAAGTCACCTGCGTCCCTAAAGCGGGGGTTATCTTCTGGCCCCAGATGCTACCAGAAACACCAGCTTCTAAAGTCATGGGCAAAAAGGTCAACAAGTCTGAACCTCTTACGACCTCTTGCAAGCTCGACACATTTCTGTGTTTAGACATCAGTGCCAGATCCCAGCTCCCTTTCATGACTGAGCTTTGTATCCAACTTACCATTAACAGGGTTCAGCCGAGGCAGGGCTTTTGACTCTCTCCCCCCACCAAGGCCCCCTCTCTGTCAGCCTTTTCTTCATCAACTATATTTGTTACAATCAAGTCCTGTCAACTGTCACAGCTTACATACAGACTGCCAGTAAATATGTCTTTCCACTCATTAGACATTCCTCCTAGTCACCTTGGGATTTCTACCTTGTCTATCTCACTCCAAAAAACTTTTGTTCAGAAGTATGAGACACCCACTGAGCAATGTCAGCTTGCGGCCATTACCTCAGGAAGTGACAGAAAACACCCAACTGTCACTCATTAAGATCCATTTTTTCCAGAGTTGATGTAAGTCAGACTTTGCCCCCAAAACGAATCATGATTTATTTAATATATTTGCTTCTACAAGTGTCAGCTCATCAGCTTAAAATGTTCCTCCTTTAACTCTATTGAGGGCTGTACAGAAAGTTTTCTTTGAAACCTAGTTTTTGCTTTAAGGCTTAATAATTAAAACAGAACGAAGAACAGTCAAGACTCTGCTCTATAGGTGCACTTTGGTGGCCCCTAGTTTTATAATTATATGTACAAAGCGGTCGTGTTGGAATTATCGCCGGACACGCTGGGAAAATTGCCTCCCACTGAGCGGGCTGGCTTTTTCTGCTGGGCGCACCGCACTGGGGCAAGATGAAATAAAAACTGGGGATGGTTTGAAAGCAGGGACAAAAATAACAATTAGGGAAGCGAGGAGGAGAAAAATGCAGTTTCTTAATTGCTTGGCCCGTGTGCCAGCGGGCAGCTCCCTGCCATGCTGTAGGAGCGGGAGGGCCCAGGAGGACCCAGTGCTGGCCAGAGGCCTGGGGACACAGAGAAAGGTGCATCAGCGACAGCTTTCCGGAAAAGATGCCCGAGGCCTTGCTTTGACCTGGATTTGGGAGGAGATCAAAGCCCGAGCCCAAAAGAAAGGTGATTTGATGGGCTGATGGCTTCCCATGGGGAAGGTTCCAGCCCAAGGTCACTTCCAGCCACCCTCTTCTCTGTTTCAGATTCACTCTGGCTGGTCCTTTCTCCTGGAAGAAGAGGGGCTGAGCACCACAGGAAGGTCTGCTCGGAAGCAGAGAACAATGCCCAGCAACTGGACCTCCTCCTTCCTAGACCCGGAAGCAGGCGGCTACGTCTCACCCAACAGTAAGGTTGGTTTTTCTCTATCCCAGGACCCAGGGCCCCAAAGGGAGGCCAGCTCCCACCACCAAAAAGGCTTAGCCCACAGATCCACAGATAGACCTACACAAGGGGTAGGGCTATACAGTGAGGACAAGCACAGGAGAGTAGCAGAGAAAGGAGAAATTCCATGGGAATTGCCCAAGATGAGATTGAGGTCTGGGGAAAAAGTGAGGCTTCTGTCATCAAACACGTTCACACTCAGCATTTACTTGTGGGATGTGGCAGGGGAGAGCCAAGCCTCCTAGGGACATCCAGGCTCAAAGACACTCACAGCCCCTCTCAGGGGATGACCTTAGAATTCTCCAGTACAATATTTTGCCAGATGCTATTTTTGTTAATTTGTTCCTGCAATACCAAGTTAGACTGGGCCTTCATCCGCAAAGACTCCCCTACCACCCGGCCAAGGCCTCAAATCCTCTCCCAGGGCCCAGCCTCTGGGTTAGGGCTTCCATCTCTGATAAATGCATGCCCTGGAGTGTCAGCAGGAACTGAGAGCCTGAACAAAGAGTCTGGATACAGGCTCTGAAGGAAGGTGCCCAGGGGAGGTGCCACACTGGTCCAGAGACCCCGTTGTTCACTTAAGTGGCTGCCCTGGCCCTCCTGCAACCATGTATCCATTCTTCTACAGAAACCAGTGATGTTCTAAAAATTCAGATTTGATCATAAAATCTCACATCTGCACTCACAAACCCCTCCCACTTAAGACCTTCCAATGGCTTCCCATTGCTTATGGGATAAAAGTCACACTTCATCATCGCTCTCCTCACCCTCATCCCAGCCCTGCCTGGGAGGTGCCTCTACTATCTCTCCCGAGCAGGGCCTCTGATTTCCAAATTGCAATTCAAGCTTTGCCTTGCCTTAATATCTCGATGTCTCTGGGTCTTGTGCCAGACTGGGTCCCCTGAGACAAGGGATGCAAGACCAGCTCCAGGTGACACCTGGAGGTAAAAACCAACACTATGCCTACCCCGGGGAATGGAGAGGAAAGAGGGAAAGGAAAGAATGGAGTGGTGGGGCAGCTATTACTTTGCAACAGTACCCTATAGTTTCCAATGGGCTTTCCCTAGACAGGTGAGTCTGATGAACTGAAACCAGGCCATGTGCCCAAGACCTCACTACCAGGAGGACTGAGAAAGTAGGTACTGCCCTTTCTACTTCTCCTCTCCTCCAAGACTTATAGGGTGGAGAATTCCCCAGATATAAAAAGGAGTTTTAGATACTGGGTCTCCAATAAAAGAAAACATCTTCCTCCAAGTCAGCTCATTGTAGAGTATAGCTTTCCCAAGGAAGCTGGCAAAAAGCCTCCACCCAGGCCCAGGTGACATTTTTCACCTCTCTAGCTCCCCAGATCCTAGGAGCGGGGCCATCTCCCATCAAGCACCCACCACATTTCCATCCTGCTCCTCCACATGTCATGACAGGGAAAACTTTGAGGCAGAAAAACACGCTGAAAATCAGCCTGCAAATGGAACCCTTTCATGTTGCCCGTGATCGGCAGCTAGGAAGGTAAGATCAGATATGGAAGTGTTTGATGAGGTTAAGTCCATTTCCAACCCTTTATTCTGGCGTTTAAAACCATCATCTGTTTTAAGAAGTGAAGGGCTTTAATGTGCAGAGGGTAGAGAAAGAATCGGGCTCTTACTCCATGGAGAGCACCGGGAGGCAGAAGCTGTGGAAAGTTCTGGAACTTTTTTCCTCTGACTCCATAAGGGGGAGAAGCCCCTACCTGCTGAGCTTTAAAAATGGTTGCTAATGATCTACAGCTGTGCTGAAATACAGACCTGTGTTAATTATAAATCCGAGTGGGGTGAGTATAGGATTGATGCATCTCCTTGGAGACACTGAGCCTAAGTAGGCCCCTTCCCAAAACAGAAACAAAAGGAAACAGATGTGTGTTCTTCCTCTGTTGGTGGGTTGGCCCCAGAGCCCTGCTAAAATCCTATTTTTTCTACAAAGCTCTCACTGATGAGTGACTCATTGCTCTGTATCTCCTAGAGCATCTGTCGTCTATACCATTTGTTTCTTCCTTAGTATAGATCATTTATTTGCTAATGTGCTCATCGAACCCTTATTAAGCCATGCTATATGCTACTCAGAAGGTTTGAGGTGGAAGGGCCCTGGAAGATCTTTCTACATGCAATGAAACTGAGACAACCCTGGGAATTTAGTCAGGAGTAGGGGTGGCGAATGCCTTGCCCAAGGTCAAACTGTCTCAGTGGGTCCTCTGGGCGACCACAACTCTCAATAAACTAGTCTCTGTTAATATCTTCCCTCCGGGCTCTGTCTTCCAGAGAAGGCTACTACCATGACCTGTGATCTACTTACAAGTCTCTCCACCCCATTAGACTGATCTGTGGGCTCAGACCAGTGATTCTCAACCCTGGCTGCCTATTGGAATTACTTGGGGAGATTTGAAAATTATTTATGCCTGGGTTCTACCCCAGGGATTTTTATTTCACCAGTATGGTGTGTGGCCTGGGCATTAGGAGGTTTAACACCATGACCAGCTCCCTCCCAGCCCAGTAATTCCAAAAAGCATTCAAGGTTGAGAAGCACTATTCCAGAGCAGTACTTCTCAAACTTCAGTGTGCACACACATCACATGGTGATCTGGCTAAAGTGCAGATTCAGTAGGTCTGGGCTCCAGCTCAGGATTCTTTATTTCTAACAAGCTCTCAGGTGATGCTGATGCTGCTGGTCTTTGAAGTGTACTTTGCATAGGAAGGCTCTAGAACTGCATTTCCCAACTCCAGAACTCTTGGCATTTTGGCCTGGATAATTCTTTGGTTGGAGCAGGAGCTGCAGAAGGCGCTGTCCTGTGCATTGTAGGATGTTTAGCAGCAGCTGTCTCTACTCACCAGATGCCACTAGCGCCTCCCCAAACTATGGCAAACAAAATGTCCCCAGACAACACCCAGTGTTTTCTGGAAAGAACACAATCACCCCCAGTTAAGAACTACTTCTCTAGGGGACAATTGAAGCTTAGCATCTTTCACTTTTCTATCTACTGACCCAAAGTCCTTTTACCATACGTCGTTACCTTGCTAATTATTTTTTCACACATATCTTATTTACCAGTTTGTTAATTGCTTAAAAGTAAAGATTACATCCTATCTGTTCATTGATCAGTGATTCAACAAATACTTAGTGAGTGCCAAGGAATGCATTAGACTCAAAGATGATAACAAAGGTAGCTAAAAGCTGTGCGTGCAAAATCCTCTCAATCCTTGATACATTCCTTGGAGGTAGGTTCTGGGGTTAGCCCCATATTACAGATAAGGCAACTGAGGTCAGAGAAATTAAGTAACTTGCCCCAGATCACACAGCTAGTAAGTTATAGAAACAAATGCAACGATTAATGGGATATAGATTCTTCCCAGTGGAGTCCATAGTCATGCAGTCAACATAAATATCCATGCTCCTGACTCTCTCTCTGTGTAATAAGCACTAGATCAGCAGCTGGGGCAGAGGGCGCACACAAAGAAAATGGTCAGTTCTGCAGGAGGAGTGGGAGGGAGGAAGGAGAAGACCTCACACAGGAGGTAACAGGTGAGTTGCATTGGGAGGAATTTCATAATAATCACCCTCACCAGAGTGGGAACTTCTCAGGGGTTCAAGAGACAGTCTCTTATTTATTCTGTCATCAATTCCTTGCATGGTACTGGGCACACAGTAGATATCCAATAAATATTCGGTGAATAAATGAACAAAGCAGAGAACAGCACCAGCAAAAGTGCAGAGGTGTGTAAGCAGGTGATGTGCTTGAAGAAGCAAATGGGCCAGCAGCCCAGGCGTTAGGTGGAAGGGGAGAGAGCCGGGCAGTCTCTGCCATTCCAACCCCTGCACCATGCAGTTTGGTTTCCTCTCACTGTGCATTGGGGTAAGGCAGTGGGGATTGGGGAAGCTCTAGGGAAGTGCCTCCCAGCCCCCATGCTCCTCTCCCAAAGCACAGGACTCCCTGTCTCAGGATGGGACAAGTTTCTGATGAGTGCAGGGAAGTAAGATAAAGAAGTGGCTGCAATTAGTATATGGGGAAGGAAACATATCTGTTTTGTGCTCTTTAAAAAAAAAAAAAAAAAGATCTTACTATCCCAGTAGATGTCTCAGAGAGAGACTACCAGACATATTGTACCTCCTGATGAAAGGACACAAGACCACCTAGGAATCTCATCCAGGCCCCCAGGTGGAATGATTAATTTATAAGAGATGTGGAGGACAGAGGAGCATGTCAAACTTCACCATGGGGATGCAACCAACAAAGTTCAGGCTGTGGGGAACTCCATGGGACAAAAGACTGTTTTTGGAATAGATTAATTGTAAGTGAGGAGAACAAAGAGTGAGACTCTATAAATTAAAAGATACTTAGAAACATTTCAACCATTTGTAATGTATAGACTTTTTGAGTCCTGGTTCAAACAACTGTGAAAAAAAGAAAAAACAGGTGGGGCCAGTCACGGTGGCTAATGCCTGTAATCCCACCACTTTGGGAGGCCAAGGTGGGTGGATCACTTGAGGTCAGGAGTTCAAGACAAGCCTGGCCAACATGGTGAAATCCCATTTCCACTAAAAATACAAAAATTAGCTGGGGGTGGGTGGCGCATACCTGTAATCCCAACTACTGGGAAGGCTGAGGCAGGAGAATTGCTTGAACTCAGAAGGTGGAGTTTGCAGTGAGCTGAAATCACCCCACAACACTCCAGCTTGGGAAATGGCTTGAGACTGCATCTCAACAACAACAAAACAGATAAGATAGGTGGAAATTTTGACACTGCATATTTGATGATATTAAGAAATTATTGTTAAATTTTTAGGTGTGATAATGGTTTCGAGGTTATAGTTTTTAAAGACCCTTTATCTTTTAGAGGTCCATACAGAAATACTTACAGATGGGATATCAGTGTCTGAGAGAAAAAGGGTGAAAATACAGATGGCACAAGATTGGCTCTAAGCTGGTAATTATTGAAGCTGGGAAATGGGTACACAGGCTTCACTATACTATTCCATTTTTATTCCTTTTTTTTCTAAGTTTTATTGAGGTACAATTTACCATACAACTCATCCATTTAAAGTATACAACTCAATGACTTTTAGTATATTCAGAGTTGTGCATCCATTATCACTGGCAATTTCATAATATTTTCATTACCCTAAAGAGAAATGCCCCTTAGCCATAACCTCCCAATTCCACCCTACCTCTACCACCAGCCCTAGGAAATCACTCATCTACTTTCTGTCTCTATGGATTTGCCTATCTTGAACGTTTCACAGAAATGGAATCCTGCAATTTATGGTCCTTTGTGACTAGCTTCTTTTTTTTTTGGAGACGGAGTCTCGCTCTGTCACCCTGGCTGGCAGATTCATGCCATTCTCCTGCCTCAGTCTCCCGAGTAGCTGGGACTACAGGCATGTGCCACCACGCCCGGATAATTTTTTTGTATTTTCAGTAGAGACGGGGTTTCACCATGTTAGGCAGGCTAGTCTCGATCTCCTGACCTGGTGATCCGCCCGCCTCAGCCTCCCAAAGGGCTGGGATTACAGGCTTCAGCCACCGCGCCTGGCCTAGCTTCTTTCACTTAGTATAATGCTTTCAAGGTATATCCATATCGTAGCATGTATCAAAACATTTCTTTTTATTGCCATATAATTATCTATTATATAGATATACCACATTTTATTTCTCAATTTATCCACTGATAAACATTTAGGTTATTTCCGCTTTGAAGCTATAATGAATAATGCCGCTATGAACTTGCGTACAGGTTTTTGTGTGGACATGTTTTCATTTCTCTTGGAAATCTACAATCATACATCTAGGAATGAAATTGCTGGATCATATGGTAACTCCATGTTTAACCCTTTAAGAAATTGCCTGTAATCCCAGCACTTCGGGAGGCCGAGGCGGGCGGATCACAAGGTCAGGAGATCGAGACCAGCCTGGCTAATAGGTGAAACCCCGTCTCTACTAAAAATACAAAAAATTAGCCGGGCATGGTGGCGGGCGCCTGTAGTCCCAGCTACTCGGGAGGTTGAGGCAGGAGAATGGCGTGAACCCGGGAGGCAGAGTTTGCAGTGAGCCGAGATCGCACCGTGGCACTGCAGCCTGGGCGACAGAGCGAGACTCTCTCAAAACAAAACAAAACAGAACAAAAAATTGCCAAACTATTTTCCAAAGTAGCTGTGCCATTTTACATTCCTACCAGAAATATCCTATTTTTACATACATTAGAAATTTTCATCATAAACTTGAGTTTTTACAAAAAACTTACCCTCACTGGCTGGAAACCACCAATGCATCATCACCATGTTGACCACTATGACTTTTTCTAACATGTCCATGTCCATTTCATTGACATGGGCACTCTGATATAAGATCACAAATCACTGTCATTTTTAATACCTTCCTTTTTGTCAGGGTTTTAGACATAGACCTTCTCCATTTCACTTTTGGGGGCACAGCCCCTGAAAAAGCCCAAAAGATTAGAATCAGTAAATGACCTAAAGCAAGTTCCCAGAGCAGAGGGAATTCGAGGCAGAAGTCTCCGCACGGCAGTGAAGCTAAGTAAATGCTTGCAAGATGACTGCCTCAAGATAATGACATAAAATGAAGGCCACAAAGGCAATAATTGCCATGGTAAGATGCAGGGAGGAGAGAGAGGCTTTGGAGCCCCAAGGTTAAATGCTGGGGCATAAAGAGATGTAAACAAGAGAAATCTTTCAGCACAACAATTTGGGAAGTAATGGCCCACGGAGTCACATTCTGCAGGTGTACAGCCAGCACTTGGCTGCATTAAGCCCTCCCAGGTTTCCATTTTCTCTTGTCAAGAGGTCTTTGACTGAAGACACAATTGTCTTCCAAAGAAAGGCTGAAAGGCCATGTGAATGACTTGAGTGATAGGCTGTAACATCTTGGATGCTCAAGAAAAAGCAATGCTAATGGATTTGTACACTAAATAACAAGAAGAGAAGGGGGGAGGCCCCACCTCGGCCTTGCCACAGCACATCTTCTTAGACACTGCTGCAGAACCCAGGCTTTGGTTTAAAAAATAAAAGTCCCTCCCTCGTGAGGACAAAGGATATCTGGGTTCCTGGGAATCCAGACCTGACTCCCCTTCCCCCTTACAGTCAGCCTGGACTGAGCTTTGTTTCTCAAATTCTCCAAAGATCAGGCAGGTATTCCCTCAAAACTCCAGGACAAGTAAGCTTCCCGGCCAGCCTCCCACAAACATGCTCTGACCCAGGCCCAAGGTAGCCCTCCCCTTCTGGTGTACCCCGATAGCAAAGCATCCTGAGTGATCTCCCAGCCTGCCAGGTGAAACGGTCCAACCCTTCCTAGAAGTCTACAAGGCCCTTAGAATGCTCAAATGAGCACTGTCATGGGATAATACCATCAACGGCGTGTCATAGAATGCAGGCACCACAGAGGACCCCAGGGTCATCCTGGTCCAATATCCTCCCCTTAGAAACAAGGACACTGAGAACCAGACAGGGTCCACGACCCTACGGGGTCACGTGATCAGCTCACATCAGGCTGCGGGATTCCACCACTTTCCCTCACAGAGAAAATAAAGAATATCACTTAATATTCCTATCTCTATTGTATCTGACTCCAGGGATGAGACAGGACAAGAAGACCTAAGATTTTTATATTCTAATATTTAGGTAACCATAACCTAAAACTACATCTTTTGATAGTTTTTTTTTGGTTTTTTTTTTTTTTTTTTTTTTTTTGAGACAGAGTCTCGCTGTGTCACCCAGGCTAAGAACAGTGGCATGATCTCGGCTCACTGCAAACTCCGCCTCCTAGGTTCGAGCGATTCTCCTGCCTCAGCCTCCCGAGCAGCTGGGATTACAGGCATGCCACCACGCCCGGCTAATTTTTGTATTTCTGGTAGAGACGGGGTTTCACCATGTTGGCCAGGCTGGCCACAAACTCCTCAAGTGATCTGCCCACCTCAGCCTCCTGAAGGGCTGGGATTACAGGCGTGAACCACCGCACCCAGCCTTGATAGCCTTTACTGCAGGTTTAATTGTTCTTGTCTAGGAATGTGGACAATGGCCTTTTGGAGGCCATAAAGTCCATCTCTCTGTATATAAATGAGGAAACTCAGCCCCAGAGAGGAAGTGGAATTTCACAGACACAGCTAATCCTGCTTCAGTGCCCCAATGCTCGGGAAGGGCATCACCCACCATCCCTCTGGAAACCAAGGACACACTCTTGAGAGGCACCATCACCGCCACCACCCCATCCAATCTATCCCCAATCTGCCCCTCCTAGGTCCTCTCCATTTCCTGGGCCACCTGCTAGAACAGGCTGTCATGGCCTCTGCTTCACCGCTTCACTGCACTCAATCATCTGTCATTGCCCCCAGCCCCAACCATCCTCAAAAACCACAGGTGCAGTGGCTTTACAGTGATGCTGCTCCCCATTTAAAACTCTTGAAGGCCCTAGTAATAAAGCCCAAATCCTGATGTCCAGCAGGTGCTGCCTGGTCTGGCCCCTGTGTGAGCCTCTGAAGTCATCTTGGTCCACTCCCCACCCCCATTCTCGTTGTTCAAGCCACACTGACCACCTGTCCACCCTTCAAATACATCATGTTCCCTTCTACCCAGGTCTTTTTCAAGATTGCTGTTCCCTCTCTGGAAAGTTCTCGTCCTGCTGCTCACTTGATTCGCTTACAGGTTTTGGTTTGTGTTCTTCCAGGAAGTCTTCTCTGACCCCCAGCACCGGGTGAAGCTCTTATGAGTAATGCTTTCAGAGCAAAGCTTCTTTCCTGGAGAACATTCGTCTGGTGTAGAATCATATGCTTATTAGTGTGAAGGGGTGAACAAAGTCTGTTTCCCTAGGCAATAAGGATGAAGTTGGCTTGGTTTCACGGTTATTTCCCAGTGCCTAGCATAGTTCCAGATACCAGGTATATTAGTCTGTTCTCTTGCTGCTAATAAGACATACCAGAGACTGGGTAATTTATTAAAAAAAAAAAAAAGAGAGAGAGTTAATTGACTCGCAGTTCCACATGGCTGGGGAGGCCTCACAGTCATGGCAGAAGAGGCAAAAGGCACATCTGACATGGTGGCAGGCGACAGAGAGCATGTAAAACCATCAGATCTTTATAAAACCATCAGATCTCCATGCTACTAAACTCCAGCCTGGGCGACAGAGTGAGATTCCATCTCAAAAAAAAAAAAAAAATACCCTCAGATCTCATGAGACTTACTCACTATCACAAGAACAGCACGAGAAAGACCCACCCTCATGATTCAATTACCTTCCACCGAGTCACTCCCACGACATGTGGGAATTGTGGGAGCTACAACTCAAGATGAAATTTTGGTGGGGCCACAGCCAAACCATATTACCAGGTATGTTTTCAGTCATTACACGGGTGGACGACTGGGACAGTTGTTAAGACAGTGAAATGTTTCTGTATCCATTGGCAATTAACCACTGCCCCAAACCTTCCCAGTGCCCCATAGTACCCCAGCTAACCCATCCCCTCCTCTGGACCTTTTGGATTTCCCATAATCCAGTAATTAAAGGGTTCATGTGTGGCACAGCGCTCAGATAGTGACAGCTAAATGTTTTAACTATCACACCAGCCTGCATACAGCAGACACTTACTAATCATAGGTTGACTGAAAGAATCGTGGTGGAGCTAGTGTTTCAGTCCAGATCTCTCAATTCCCTGTTAGTTATCTTTCTGCTTTGTCCTGCTGTTCCCTGCCCCAGCCCCCAGTTGACATAAAGGGCTTTCTTGGCAAGCTCCGGAAGGTGACATGGTCCTGTTCACTCGTGGGTCCTTCTGAGCATCCCCACTCCCCACTCCAGCCTTCAATAGCACTACAGCAGGCGCAGGCCTATGCCTGCCTGCGTGGGCTCTGAAGTCCATGGCATATGGTTGGCAGCAGGAGTGGAGGCACGCAGGTGCCCTTGCCTCACCCTTTGCTGAAATTCTCTAGGGAATCCCCACTTCAGCAGAAGTCATGTGACCCTGGGAACTCCATGCACCATTTCAAAAGAATATGACCACCTAAATACCAACTCTTCACACCAGGCAGTCTTCCCTCTGAAGGAGCAAGGTGAAAGAAGGCAAATTTTTCTTTCATTAAAGAGGATACTTGGCCTGGGTGCAGTGGCTCACACCTGTAATCCTAGCACACTGGGGGCCAAGGTAGGAGGATCACTGGAGTCCAGGAGTTTGAGACCAGGCAGCCTGGGCAACATAGAGAAACCCTGTCTTTACCAAAAAAAAGTTTTAAAAGTTAGCAGGGCATGGTGGTGTGTGTCTGTAGTTCCAGTTACTAGGGAGGTTGAGGCAGGGGAATCACTTGAGCCTGGGACATTGAGGCTGCAGTGAGCCATGACTGCGCCACTGCACTCCAGCCTGGGTGACGGAGCAAGACCCTGTGCCAAAAAAGACAAAAACAGAAAAAGATACTCAGTTGCAGCCATTTTTTTTTTTATTCTTGGGCCACCCGCATCATCGCAGAGCTCCCTAAGTCTGGGCGTTGAGAAGGCGGTACCTTTCTTAGTTTGAGTTTCCCCAAAAGCAGAACCTAGGTATAAGTAGTTTATTTGAGAGTTGAGCCAAGAAAGCACTAAAGGGAGAAAGAAAGTAACACCATAAAGAGGATGCTAATGGACTAATGATCAGGCTACATCTGCAGGCAGCTGGGCTCAATCTCACAACAGACCTGAGAGACCGTGGAGGTCGCTTCTGAATTGCCTGTTAGAGGGGCAAGGAAGCTGGGGTAGTTATCCACCAATTCCTATCCATCATTGATTGAGAGAGTCCTTCTGGGGCATTCATTCCCTGGCACTTCTGGCTTGCCCTGTGATCTGGCCAAGCACAGTCAGGAGCCATTAGAGTATCTGGGAGCTGTCTGCTGGGGACCTCATGCAGGGTCAAGGGGATATGTGTGGGGACCCCAACAGCACCAGCTATAGAATTCAAATGCCTTAAAGTGGAAACTCTTAGAGACCACCAAGGAAGCCTCTCTTTGAGCAGTGTGGTGAAGTGGGAAGAGACTGGTCTTTGAAATCCAAACCTTGAACTTGAATCTCGTTCTGATATTTACTAGCTGGGCCACTGGGTGAGTTTATGTCTCTAAACATCATTTTTTTCCATCTGTAAAGATTATACTAAAGATTAAGTTAAATGCTATATATAAAGTTGTACTAAACTGGGCACATAGAAAGTGTAGTGCTGGAACATTATCAATGATAATTGACATAATCATAATTACTATTTAAATAAAGTAAATCTTGAGTTTCTCATGATCTAGAAGGCTCACGAAGCTGAGACTTTAGGAAGGGTAATGTCTGCTCTATTTAAATGTAGGAGTAGACAAGTTTAACCCTTGACTTTCTTTAATTCATTCACTCATTTCTTCGTTCATTCAACAAATATTTATTAAGACTGCATCTCTATTACCTCATCTGCCAAAAAAAAAAAAAAAAAAAGCATTGTAATCATTGCTGCAACAATTATTTCTCAAGTAGCTTCTAGCATTTACCTTCCTTTTCAGGAAGACAACTGACTATAATGAAAAAAAAAATGGTATAATGGTTCTTAAATGCTAATTCTGTCCACTTAGTAGTTACATGACTTTGAGCAAGTTTCTTACCTGTTCTATATTTCTTCATCTGTAAAATGGGTATGATACCCACCCCACAGGGCTGCTGCAAAACTTCAAAGGAACAGCATCCTATAAATCTCTTACAGTGTCAGGCACATAATAGGAACTCAGCATTGATTGGTTGGTTCCATCTTATCTCCAGGGTACACGTGGTCCAGTAACTAAATGTTTAGGGGTTTTAAGTAAACATTTCAGACTTCTGGGTAGAGATAAGAATGATACAGTGAGACATAATTGAAGCTGAGCTTATCAACAACACGTTTATGCTACATGACAGTACAAGGCCTGCTGGGGGGTGACACTCAAGTTTGAGTCTTACTCACCTAGTCTTTCCTCACTCCCAACACAGTGCCTGCACATAGTAGGGACCTTATCAACATGTGTTGATAAATAAATAAAACGGGCTGCTTTTCTGAACAGAAGAGCACAACAAAAATATACTTCAAAGAAGACACCATGTGCAAAACCAAGATCTTTGAAGACAAGTACGATAGCATTTCTTTGTTTTGTTTTTCATTTTGGGGGATTTTTGTTTTGTTTTGTTTTTTGAGACAGGATCTCACTCTGTCTCCCAGGCTAGAGGGCAGTGGCGTGATCTTGGCTCACTGCGGCCTCAACCTCCTGGATTCAAGCCATGCTCCCACCTCAGCCTCTCCAGTAGCTGGGACTACAGGCACGCACCACCACGCCCAGCTTATTTTTTTAATTTTTTGTAGAGACAGTGTTTCATCATGTTGCCCAGGCTGCTCTCAAACTCCTGGACTCAAGCAATCTGCCTGCCTTGGCTTTCCAAAGTGCTGGGATTACAGGTGTGAGCCATCATGCCCAGCTACGGTAGCATTTCTTGCTGCCCGTAACAAGCCAGGTGGGAACCTGATTCAATAATGACCTAGCTTAATGGAATAAAATGTCTCCTAAGACCAAGCTCTCCCTGCACTGTAAACACAAATCACTTGACTAGTAGGACCTATTCTGAAGAGAACCATTAAGCTCCTAATCATTTAATATATATATCATTTGGTCTAAAAGGCAGAAAACTGAAGAAGCACAAATAGCAGAAAACTGCAGTGTCTTACTACTCAAAGCACGGTCCACTGAGCAATACTGGCATCATATGAAAGTTTGTGCAGAAAGGCAGAAGCTCAGGTCCTGCTCCAGACCTGCTGGATCAGGATCTGCAGTTTACAAGCCCCCCTAGTGATTCTCAAATGTGGGATACATCGACACTGCTTTTATAACTTGGCTGAACATCATCTGGGGAGTTGTTCTTGTTTTTTGTTTGTTTGTTTGTTTGAGACAGGCTCTTACTCTGTTGCCCAGGCTGGAGTGCAGTGGCGTGATCTCCACTTACTGCAAACTCTGCCTCCTAGATTCAAGCGATTCTCCTGTCTCAGTCTCCTGAGTAGCTGAGACCATAGGCACCCACCACCACAACTGGCTAATTTTTGTATTTTTAGTAAAGACAGGGTTTCACCATGTTGGCCAGGCTGGTCTCGAACTCTTGACCTCAAGTGATCCACCCACCTCGGCCTCCCAAAGTGCTGGGATTACAGGCATGAGTCACCTTGCCCGGCCTATCTGGGGAGTTTTTAAAAAATATTGATGCCTGGGCTCCACCTCCAAGATGCTAGGTTCTTTGGTCAGGAATGCAGCTTGGACAAAGTTATTGTTAAAAAAAAAAAAAAAAAAAAAAGAACGAAAGAAAGTGATTTGAATCCCTCCAGGGAATTCTAATTTGCAGCCCAGGTGGAGTTCTCTGCCTGAACCACCACCAGGCAGCTAACGCAGGGAAAGGACCCATTTTCTTGGGTAGAATTACCTCCCTGAGTTCTTCATGGTACCTCATATCTGGCCATGAGGAAGGCGGCTTTCCTGTCATCTTGGGGCCAGGCCCCTATATACTGAGAGGAGAAAGAGTTAACCCAGAATCCAGCCTTCCCAGTTCCTGTGTGCCTGTCCTCTGCTGAGCCTCATTCGCAGCCCTGTAGCTTGGACATCTGGTTCCGTTCCTTGGAAATGGCTCCTCTTCTCATTGCTTCCCCCTCCTCAGGGACAGCTTTCCTGATTCTTGCCCAGAAGGATGACCTGGGGGCAGCAGGATCTAGCCCCGGAATGTCCCCACAGCCTCCTCTCAAGTCCAGACTTCCAGGTGGGGTTTTTGAAGTGATTACATCAGCCCGTTCATCAGAAATGTTCCAACCCTCCCAGGAATCTCTTTGGGACAAGTACAAGGTTCTGGCTAATTTTAAACATAATTAAAAGATTTTCTTCCTTTCTTTCAAGGCATGCTCAATTTCCATAGCCCCCCACTCTTTGGGATACGGTTCCTCTGAGGTCTTTTTTTTTTTCTTTTCAGTTTTTCAGATTTTTTTTCCCCCCAATGAGAACACTTGCAACAGATTCAAATCCTTTGCTTATTTGGCCAAGTTTATCAGCAGATAGTATTTTTACAACGCAGAAAGGTTTTTAATGGGATGTGGAAAATGTCTTTTCCCCTGAAACACTAATAATTTTTAAAAATCCCTTCTTTTATTTTCTTCAAATTGCTTTTTATAACCCATTCAGCATTTTCAGGGACATAATTAAAACATCAAACAGTTTTCCTGCTGGTTATGCTAAAATTTGAATACTTGAGGCAGCCACTATTATTAGATATTAAAATGGACTTGAGTATTTATTAAAAAGATCCTCTTAAGTAACTATTCATTTGGGTTTGCTCTGTTTAATACAAAGACAACCCCCATAATGTGAAAATACCTGTTTCTAATAAAGACCTTAATTGGTAGCAGGAGGATATTTTTTAAAAATATAAAATATGTATTTTGCTCACTATTTTTCCAGCTTAATGTGACTAATTTCCCCATTCGACTTTATCCCTAAGGAAAAATATAGAAAGAAAGGCCATTACCAATACATGAAGCTCAGTAGTTTGCTTTCGTTGGACGTAATTGCTATCAAGAAGGCTAGTAGCCGGGTAATTTTGGTTTAAATGAGTACATAGCCTGAAAAGGGATAAATTAACCTTTGCAGGACTGAAATTAGATTCCAGTGAGTGAATGTTCTAGCTCAACATACACTAAGTCGAGGGAAGGGGAAAATGTTGCCTGGGAAGAAAAGCTGGTGAAATGCTAAGCACTCACTCAGTAGTTGGGGGAGGACAGGGCAGCCAACATGGAGAAAAAGAAGGAGCAGGCCAGGTGCGGTGGCTCACGCGTGTAATCCCAGCACTTTGGGAAGCCAAGGCAGGTGGATCACCTGAGGTCAGGAGTTCAAGACCAGCCTGGCCAACATGGTGAAACCCCATCTCTACTAAAAGTACAAAAATTAGCTGAACACGGTGGCCCATGCCTGTAGTTCCAGCTACTCGAGAGACTGAGGCTGGAGAATCACTTGAACCTGGGAGGTGTAGATTGCAGTGAGCCGAGATGCGCCTCTGCACTCCAGCATGGGCAACAGAGACTCTGTCTCTAAATAAATAAATAAATAAATAAATAAATAAATAAATAACAAATATAATAATAAATAAATAATATAAATAAATAAATAAAATAAAACAAGCAGCAGAAATGGTGGAAACCACAAGCATTTGTTTTTCTTGCTTTTTCAAGGGTCTGTGGACACTTTCTAGATAAATCATTTTCTCTTTTCACAAAACCCTGGCAAGCTTCTCATAGACAAAAACAGATTAGGTCAATTCATTCGACCCACGATGATTACTGGCATATGACGTGATAGAGCCACATCTGATACACAAGGAATAATGGTGGGATGAACTTGCAAATGACATGTGAGAATCAGCCCTTGTCTCCCTCGAGCTTACTAAAGAAAGCAAGACTAGTTAGCAAATCTAGAATACAAGATGGTGTGGGCCAGCTATCTTTTGAACAGCACAGAATAAATTATTTGGGTTTGGGACACAACAGAACAACAGGAAGTCTTCTCGGTGGAGACAGCATTGCCCTGACCTTGATAAACAAGTCAGCTAAAGAAGCCGTGTCCTGTTAAGTGCTCAGAAATTCCTACAACACTGGAGGGTGGAAACTCCTGGGATTTCACGCCTTTGATTTTGCCTACCTGAACTCACACTGTTGAGTTCAATCCTTACTTTTTCTTTTATTTATTTATTTATTTATTTATTATTTTTATTTTTATTTTTTTTTAAAGACAGAGTCTTGCTCTGTCACCCAGGCTGGAGTGCAGTGGCGTGATCTCGGCTCACTGCAACCTCCGCCTTCCAGGTTCAAGCGATTCTCCTGCCTCAGCCTCCCAAGTAGCTGGGACTACAGGCACATGCCACCATGCCCAGATAATTTTTTTTTTTTTTTTTTTGTATTTTTAGTACAGACGGGGTTTCACCACTTTAGTCAGGCTGGTCTTAAACTCCTGATCTCAAGTGATTCACCTGCCTTGGCCTTCCAAAGTGCTGGGATGACAGGTGGGAGCCACTGTGCCCGGCTAATCCTTACTTTCTCTGTGAGATTGACGAATGATCAGATGATCTGCAAAAATTAACTAGATGTCTACCCTGCACCAGAAACTTAAATGCTGTGAAGAAATGAGAAGAAAAGAGGTAACAAATTTAGTATCTGCAAATGGCAATCAACTTAAAGAACAGGGTGTATACCATCCCACCAGCCTTGCCATCTAAATCTAACAGCTGCGGGAAGTATACAGTAGGTTCCAAATAAGTGGCACGGTTGCTGATGCTGTGGAAAGTGAGGACAGGTGTCACCCCCCAGGTCCTGGCAGCTGGGAGAACTAGCTTAAGAACATAGACTTGAACTCAAAGGTGATAAAGACACTGAAGACCCTCCTGTAGGTGAAGAATGCTAATAGGGAAACAGGAGGCAAGGAGGAGAGGAAGACACATTCCTCGGCTGAGATGCTATTGGCACTTTCAAACCAGAGAGCAGATAATTTCAAAAAGGAGGGAAAGACTTCCCAAGAGAACAATTCCCTCTCCCTTTCTCTGCTTCTTCTGTCCTTTCTTAGCATACCCCAGTCCACAGCCCTTATCCAATTTGATGCTGCTGGCCAGCGTTATCTGGGGAGGAACAAGGGCTGGGAAAGGCTCCCTTGCCAAATTCTTCTAGATGAAAGCCTTTCTGTTCTCAGTTCCATAACCCCCACCCACTTGGAGGGCTGGCCCAAACTTCCAGGACCCAAGGTTAAAGACCCTGCACCACGGGTGGGGAGCACAGCTGGGCACATCTCAGCCCGTCCCATGGCCTCTCAAACGGACCTGACGGATGGTAAACACAGAAGAAGAGGCAGAACTCTACGGAGCCAATGCCAAACACATATCTAAAGCCAAGGAATTTTGTTTCACTACCCTTCGTTGAAGTAAAAACAGCTCCAAGAGTATTCCCTGGAGTGTGAGACGGTTCTCTCACATACGGGGTTCAAAGACACTGTGAGGCGTGTAGCGTAGCTGAAAGTGTCTGTATATAATAATGCCTTTATGATGTTGTTTTGTTTCTGGCTTGCCTGTACCTGAATTATTTGAAGACATTGTTTGAGGCTATGAAAAAATATGAATAATATTAGGCCTTGAGATCAAAAATCATTTTTTACTTCCATGGTTGTTAGCCGCCAATATCCCACGCACAGCTCTCAATTTCCAAAGCAGCAGTGAAATGCTGGAGAGATCAGGTGAGGGATTTTTTTTTATTTTCCTTTTTCTCAGTTTTATTTTTGTTATTATACACAGGTATTGATTTTTGAAACTGTTGAAAACTGTTTGATGTGGCAAAAACCAATCACGGGAGGGAAACCACCATTTAAATGTGAGATAAAAAGGAACTATGCATACATGTATAACAAGATGTCGACCCAATGGAACAAACCGTTCACTGCCTTCCAGGATGGCCTCATGTGCTCCAGCAACCCAGCATCTCTCGAGAGCAGATGCCGCCAAGGATCAGCGATCAGCTCCAGCTGGAGAGCCAAAGAGGGTTTTCCATGCAAAAACACACATTGCTGGCTTTTTTTTTTTTTTTTTTTTTTTTGTCTCTTTTTCTCTTTCCTCACTCTGCTCATTCGACCTGGCCTAGTGAAGAACTAAGTTAGAAGTTGAATTATTATTGTTATTTTTGCCCCTTTTACTTAATTCACGGGCAGTGCTCAGCCCATGTTCCAATAAACTTTAAGGGCCAGAGTCACAGCTGACAGGAGTTCACCTCGGATTGATCCGCTTTCAGACGCGGGCTCCAGGATCCACTATGTCTAATCCTCCAGATGTGCCGCGTCTAGCATCTAACACGGGAACTCTAATATCTGCCATTCATGATTTCCTGACCGGAAGACAGGGCATCTCGCTTCCGGCCTGGTTTAACCTCTAACTCAGTCACAAGTTTGCACACGTCACTCTGTTTTCTGGGCCTCAATTTCTTTCTGCCTTCTCCATTCTCCCACTTATTGAGACTCAGAGTCAGAAGGTTATTGATGCCTCTGTCTTCATTGGCCACATTCCCAACCAGTTTCTGTCTTAGAGTCATGGCCTTCAAGCACCCCACCTTTCCACCCTGGCTGCCCTTGCCAGGGTTCAGGCACTCACCACCTCTTGCCTTGACACTACCAAGGGCTCCTAACGCATCTCCCATCTCCAGTTTCTCCCCCTTTTCCTTCCTGCACTCCACCCTCACACCACTTTCAGATTCACCGCCATAAACACTTCTCTAATTCTGTCCTTAACCTGTTCAGAGCCCATCAGTGGTTCCCCACTGCCTCTCAGTAAAGGTGATACTGTGCTTCTCACTCAGCCAGTCCCACTCCTCTACAAGCTGCCTCCGCGTCTGTTTTTGTCCCACCGCTCCCCTAAAACCACCAGCCAAACAGCACAGCTTGGTTTTTCCATGTCCCCTGTGCCTTCTGTCCCCACCCACTCACTCACCCCGAGTTCTCTTTCTGGAGTGCCCTCGACCCACCACCTCCACCTGCACCCCAATCTCTGCAGAGAAAAAGCTCTTCTATTTGCTTTATGTATAAGAAGGCTAAGCAAAACATTATTAATAATTGTGAGAAAATAGAAACAAATTGAATGTCTTATTGGAAAATAGTTAAGTTATTGGACAAGCATGCATGACTTTATATATGTCTTTGAAGAATATTTAATGATATGTGAAAACGCATTATTATGCTAAGTGAGTAGACTTCAAAAGTATTTATTCAGTATAAGCCCAATTTCATGAAATATATATGTGTATGTGTGTGGATGTATATGTGTGTATGTGTGTGTACACACACATATCAATAAAAATCTGGAAGAATACACCAAAATGTTACTTGTGTTTTCTCTCTGGGTGCTGGGATTATGAGTATTTTAATTTTCTTCTTTATGCTTCTTATATTTGCTATAATGAACATGTATTGCTTTTATTATTTAAAAGTACCAGAAATAAAACAGTGAATAGCCAGGTGCAATGGCGCATGCCTGTAGTCCCAGCTGCTTCAGAGGCTGAGGTGGGAGGATCACTTGAGCCCAGGAGTTTGAGGCTGGCCTAAGCAACATAGCAAGGTATCATTTCTTTAAAAAAATAAGTGAGCAAATAAACAATAAAAATCCTACTATTGTTCAAGTGTCACCTCAAAGTTTACTCTTTCTTCAAAGCCTATTTTGATGCTGTACTTCCTGCCCCAAACCACTGACTTCTACCAATTGCATGTAACTGTCTCTTCATTTGAGCCCCCTACCATGGCATGTACTTTGTATTTGAGCTGTTGCGTACATCTTGGCCCCTCCCTCTCAATTCTGCAGGACCTAGGAGCAAGGACTCCGAATCATGACTGCCTCCTCACTCAGCCCAGCACACAGCTGAGTGTGCTCCATGAGTGTTTTCCGCCTGAGTTGGCCACACTCAGGCTCTATGGCTAAAAAGGTCATTGCCTGGAGAGTCTAAACATCTGCATTAACCATCCTAGGCATCTCAGTGCATCTTGTCCTGTAGGGAACTAGCCTGAAGAGAAGTAGCTCAAATAACCTTTATTTATTTATTTCTTCAGAAAAGAAGAGAATGCCAGTATCAACTCACCTCTGGTCTCTTTGTGTTAGCAAGTTCAAGAGACACTTGGCAATACTGACTGCAGAATACAAAGACGAAATTCAAGGGTTCCTAGAGGATGTCTGTCCCTAGAAACAAAGGACATCCTCATCTTGAAAACATAAGTACTAGATGTACAGTCATGACTTATTCCCTTCACCTCCTAAGTCTTGGGCTAGAAGTGTTGAATGTCATAGACTGAGACCAACATGGCCAGCCATCTCACCCTGATCTCTAGTACCAGGGTTTTCCAAGAGCTGTCATCAACTTGGACCTCAATCCAAGACTTTGAAGACTCAAAGATCCCCAAGTGCCAGGATGTTCTCTTCCTGCCTCCTGATGCCTTGCCAACGGGAACATTTCTGCAGCCCCTATCATTTCCTTTTCCCTCACCATGCAAGAGAAATGCAGTTAACTGATGTGTGTAAGAAGGACTCACAGAAATCACCCAGTTTAGGTGGTGGCTCAAAAACACAGTGGGGAGTGGGATACATTTCCCACTTTGGAGGAGAACCAGTGTATGGAAGGACAATTTAAGAGTTACCATGAACCTCCAAATATACCTGCCATTTTCCAAGTTTTCTTCATCCTCAGATCCCACTCAAGTCCCTTCCCTATAAGGAAATCCTTTGAGACTATCCATCCATCTACAATCACTTCCTTCTCTGAACCCCCACAGCCAACTCAATACCCACCTTTTGAAGTTTTCTGAAAATTATTGATACTGTAAATAAAGCATCCAACACAGGACTGAACATGTAGTAGGTGTTCAATTATTATCCCTAATAAGACATTGTGTAGTCTTCATTAGTGCTTATCTCTTCAATTGAATGGGAGCTCCTTGAAGATGAGAATCGTGTCTTCAGAAGTAAAGCTTAACTATTTATCATCATTGGGAAATGGATTGTTCTAGATCACAGGAATTTCCCGGGTAGCTGAGAGTTTAACTCTTTGAGGATGGCACACAGATATCCTCAGATAAGTTGGTTCTGACTATTGTACCACAACGCCCCCCAACCGTGAGCCCTGACACATAGCAGAGTCTAGGAAGGGTTAAGTCAGTATGTCCAACACTGCTGAGACATGCAAGGGTTTCTGTGTTTCTTACCACAGAGCAATCCCACATCTCCTACTTCTTCACTAACCTCTACCTCTCCTCTTTGGGAGTCAGTCCTTTGCTTACTGTCATCAAATCTAATCCCTCAACAGCCCCTGTAACTGCTTCTTATTGTTGACACTCTTCCTTGGGCTTCATCTACCTCTTCCTTGTCTCCTCTTAAACACATCTTGGCTCTTGTGTGGAAATGTGTGACCTCCCCTTCTCAGGTCACAGCATCTGGGGTCCTCCCTCCTTGGGTCCTCAGGCCCCCACTGAGGCCAGTTCTCATGCTGGACCATGATCATAAGCCCCCAGATAATAGAGGTCCTCACCCTCCTTCTAAATGACTGCCGCTCCTGGTAGAGAATGAAAGATGTTCGATATTCCATAAAATACTGGTTGACTCTGCAAAGTAGTTACTGAACAAGAAACTTCTTACTGCTCAGGACTGTCTTTGGCTTCTGCACATAAAGGATCAGTGTGAGCCACAGAAACTTCCCCAAGCCATGCAAGGTTTTGCCAAGTTTTGTGGGGAATAGAAAGTTTTAGGTGAGTTGGTTTGATTTTTGTAATTTCCTAAAGACATTTGACATCAGAAGCTTCTGGGGCTCCAGACGTCTGGGTCTCTGTGGCATGACCCAGCGTGAGGCAAGATGCCGAGAGAACAGACATTGCTCATTCCGCAGCCCTCTGCAGATAATTAGCACAGCTAAGAAGCAAACAAATTCCTGCCTACCGCTCTATCTACGTGGCTCTCGTGGAAGTCTGGGAGAAAGGGCCTTTTTCTTTCTCAATCGAGTCACGTGGAGGTGACTGGGGAGAGAGGCAGGGAAGATGAAAACGCTGTCTTGTGAAGCCACACCGTGACATGCTCTGTGAACTTCTGATTTGCAAATGAAATTTCTCCCACAGACAATGCAGGCAGCATCAAGCCCTGATTGAAGACACAACTCAGGAAAGTCTCCAAGTCAGACTCGGAAAAACCTCCAGCCACTGAAGGCAGAAGGCAGAGCTGGAAATAATGAACCACATTAACTAAGAAATCACAAAAGCCATCTCTATTAGACAGCTGTGCAGGTCAAAAGGAAACCAGACAGGAGACATCAAGAGGAAACTCAAGCTCCCAGGATAATTGCAGTGCAATTAATCCAGGGTGAGTCACGGCCCTGGTGGAAGTGGGATCCTGCTGCAGTTAGGAGGGAGAGGGTGCTGGGACCATCCCTGGCTCTGTCAGCAGCAATTCTCCTTCCTCACCATCAGTGGCACCCAAGGAAACCGCCTCAGGAAGTACGTCACTAAGATGACGTCGCTACAAAAGAACCCAGAAATATCAACCCAGAAAGTGCATCTCCTAGACACCTGGAAATTGTCTTAAAAGCCCATCCCAGTTCTTAGGCCCACTGGGGCTCTGCCAGTTACTCGAAGTGACAGCAAAAGGGCAGGTAAGGGCGAAATGACAGGCAATGAGTGCCTGCAGAGTGCTGGATGTGATGCTCTCCTTTCCATAACCCTATGAGCTAAGTATTTCTATCCCCATTTCATAAATGTGGAAACTGAGCCTCAGGTTAAAGAAAAGCAAGCCAGGAGGAGAACACCAGGAAGCAGAGGTCAAGGTTGAGGGTGGGGCATGAGAGGGGACAGAACACTAATTAATCTACGAAAAGTCCCCCACATTCTCCTTGCATCTTCCTTGGCCCTTTTCCCCTCTGAATCCTGGACCTCAAGAAAGGCAGAGGTCCCTCTAAGACCTATATTCAAGTCACAGGCAAGATGAAGCAATGCTTCATCCCTCTAAGCACCCAACACATGCACCAAACCACAGAGAATGGCAATGCTCCGATTATGGAGTGCATCTATCAACAGGGAAGCATGATACACAGGCATCCTCAGGAAGACTCTGGACCAGCAGGTAGTCCCAATGAGGGAGGCAGCCACAAACCATGCTTTGAAAAATGCAATCATAGAACTTTTAATTCCTTGAACTGAAAGTGTGCTAGTTGGTGTTATTAAGCATTTATCCCTCCTCACCCAGGAGTATCTGTGGAGGTCTGAGAACTTTCTGGCATCCAGAAGGGCAAAAACAGGCCAGCCAAGTGTCCAATGACCACTTCTCTCATGTCAGTGTCCCTATGGGAAATGCTATTGGAGCTGCCTGGTACCTGCTTTCAATAGCCAATTGTCACATATTTAGAAATTTGCAAACTGGTTATGAAATCTTAGCAGCTTGAAATCTGCTAAATTACACCACAATAATTGGCAAACACTAAAAATCAAGGCTATACACACACACACACACACAGAACCAGTTTACTGGTTGCAAGTGACAGAAAGTCTAATCAAACCATCGTGAGTAAGAAGGGAGGCTTACTTGTTGTCATAACTAGAAAGTCCACGAGTAGAACTGTTTAATTTAGAGATAGCTGGATCCAAAAGCTTAAAAGATACCATTCAATCTTTGTCTCTTTCTCCATCTTTCAGTTCTGCCTTTCTCTGTGTTGGTTTTAATCTGCAGACAGACTTTCTCTATGTGGCAAGGAAGATGGTAACTACCTGCCCTGTATCCACATTGACCCAACCTGTAAAACTCTAGGGGGAAAAAATCATTCTCCTGTTGGCTCTAAAGAAAAGTCCTGAGTGGATTCTGATTAATGTTCTGTCACATGCCCATCCCTGAACTAGTCACTGAGACAAAGGAGAAGGAAGACTCTAACTGGCCAGCAAGGATCATGTGTCCTGCCCTGAGAGGGGGAGGTAGCCACCATGATGGACATTGGGTGATTTTAGACAACCAAGAGCTGGCCGAGCGCAATGGCTCACACCTGTAATCCCAGCACCTTGGGAGGCCAAGGTGGGTGGATCACTTGAGGTCAGGAGTTCAAGACCAGCCTGGCCAACATGGTGAAACCCCGTCTCTACTAAAAATACAATAATTAACTGGGTGTGGTGGTAGATGCCTGTAATCCTAGCTACTCAGGACACTGAGGCAGGAGAATCCCTTGAACCCAGGAGGTGGAGGTTACAGTGAGCTGAGATCACACCACTGCATTCCAGCCTGGGTAACAGAGAGAAACTCCATCTCAAATCAATCAGTCATAAAAAACCAAGAGCCAGGGATTGATATTTGAGCAACCTCTCTGACTTAGTGAGGCAATGGACAGCAACGCCTTCTGAAATGAAAGGTTTTGCTTAGCCCCTCAGTGCACCGGAGAGTGAGAAAGATGGAGGGAGTCTGTGGGAATCAGGCAATGAAGAAAGCTCAGGCACAAGGACTTAATCATTGTCAATGCAATCATGGGAAAATGGTAGACATAGGGTATCAGAGTCAGAAAGCCCTGGGTAACATTGGCTACCACCACATGACTAGTCGTAAGGATTCAGTAAAATCCCCAGGAACAGAGCTAAGCAGATGTGAGGCATGTTGTGAATGCCTAGTATGTAGTAGCCACCATCGTTGTTATTACCTCTATTTATCTGTGTGGCCTCAGATTCCTCAGCTATACAAAGAAAATGATGACAATGAGACCTACTTTGTAGGATTATTATGAGGTTCTGCAATGCTGTAGTACAGAACCTGGCCTATCACAGTTATGCCATATAACAGTAACTAGCTTGATAAGGTGGAAATATTATTTTTCAAGATGCCCTTGCTCTTGCCTCGGCTCTTTCTTTGAATCGTCAAAATACATTCTTGACGTTGTTCTTCCTTTCCTCTGACTGTATTAAGAAATAGTCAAGGAAATAAGACAATCATTTTGTCTCCAAAAAGAACCTTCTGGAAATGTGTCACTCCAGCAGTTTTTCCAGAGTAGGTGGGTTTCATTGAAGGGAAGTCAGATGTTTGCAAATATTTTCTCTCATGCTGATTTCCTGAGAAAATCGTACAAGTTCCTTAAAAGTTAAGAAAAAAATCCTCCGTCTCTCTAACTTCAAAAAAGACATTGAAGGAGATATTAGTGAGGTACACAAGATCTTTAGCAGAGTAGATAATATCAATTGCATATTGCTGCTCCTTTGATATTATGTCAATGACAGGAGTGGGGGCAGAAGTAACAGTTCAGAAAAAAAAAAAAAAAAAAAAAAAACCAAATACAGAAGAGACAGACAGGAAGAGCTTCGCCACTCAAAGAATAATAAATGTTTGCAATGGTGTACTGGGCAAGGCTGGTGAGGTAAAGACAGTGGGTTCATTCAAGTAGCAATTAGATGCTATCCTGGGGGAAACACTGTATTCAACAGAGAAGCATCAATGTGGTGAATGGCTTTTCATGCTCCTAATACTGTCTATGTTCTTTTCATACTCTTGAGGGTCTGCAGTCCCAGCAGAATCAGTGAACACAGAAATTAGGCCCAGCAGTATGCTCTGAGAAACTGGGCCAACAGAAATAATTCCATTCAGATAGAACCACAATTTGCAATGCTCGGCCATAACACCCATTTCATTCCCATTGTCTCTTAGGTCTTGAGAGACAAGGATGATGCCAGGGCAGAAAGTGAAGACAATTACATCCTCAGATCCCCATTAATTATGCTCAGCTCTGCTCAATTATGCCAATGAAGACTGACTGCTCTATTCCTAGGTTGGGGAATTCAATGTCATATACAAATTGGGTATGAGAGTATCCTAAATAGGAAAGGCCACTGGCAAAGTGCCAGAGCTTTTCTTCCTGAAAGTCCATCCTGATCTTTGCCTATCCCAGTTTCAGAGAACTTCATTTCTGTGCCACTTTCCCAACATGAGTAAAAGACAATGTTTTCAGATATTTTCAAAGACACATACTTTCTAGAATCCATTTGTACCGTAGTATTTCACATGTCTACTTTTAAGGTCTTTTAAGTTTTGTGTCAAAGACACAATTCAAGTTTACAATACAGCTTCTTTATTTCAACGCTGAGATAAGGTGTTAGCAGAGTGCTGTCTCCCAAATCCCATGCCCAAGTCATATTTTAAAAGAATGGGCAGGTGCACATAGAGTCTTGAACATAAAGGAAAAGAGAGTTAAGGATTGTCAAATGTTTGAGAGGTACCAATCTCAAACATAAGAACTAAAACTAAGGCAAGAGAAAAACATTTTAGAATTTGTGTAATTAAAATTTGCAAAAAAAAAAAAAGAAAGAAAGAAATATTGGGAATCAAAATTTTGGCCACAAATATAATTAATATGTAGGCTGGAAAACAGTGTGAAATAGATGCAGAGCAACTTAATCATTTAGAAAACTGAGAGGACCTATTTGTGTGAAATCCAGTGTAAAATGATTATGAGCTCAAAATAGGGCAGAAAACTGGTTGCTGTTTTTGCTGATTTCATCTAGTAGGATTGTTGTTCCAGATTTTATCTAATAGAATTTTTAGATGGAAAGAATGAAAGGACAGCAGTGAAAATAAATGGTATTTTATTTAATACAATTTATAAATTGTGCAAAATAAATTGTATTTTAATAGAAAAAATTTTGTAGACCTGATCTTGCATATTTATGGGACCTACTAAGTTTGTAGAAAAATAAGATGACTTTAAGCTAAACACATGATACAAAACTTCATAAAACTGAGGATAGAATGAAAAATCCTAGAAGCTTTCAGGTATGAAAAAAAATTATCTATCAAAAAATAAGAAAAAAATGGAATCAGACTTGTAAATAACACACTGATAGAAAAAACAAAGCAATATCTTACATTTCTGAGAGAAAATAATTTTTTCACTACAGTCTCATATCTACTCAAATTACATTCACCTGAGAGGACAAAATAAATATTTTGTCTGACATTCAGAAAGTCATAAACATTATCACATTTATATTCTCTTATTCTGTGAAATAATCACTTCAGCAGAAACAAAAGCAACATGAGCAAGGAGCCAGGCACTGTGGCTCACACATGTAATCGCAGCTACTCAGGAGGCTGATACAGTAGAATTGCTTGAGACCAGGATTTCAAGAATAGCCTGGGCGACATAGCAAGACTCTGTCTCTAAAAGATAAAAAATAAAAATAACATTAGCCAGGTATGGTGGCATGTACCTGTAGTCCCAGTTACTCAGGAGACTGAGGCAGGAGGATCACTTGAGCCCAGGAGTTTGAGGCTACAGTAAGCAGCCATGATTGCACAACTGCTCTCCAGCCTGGGGACAAAGCAAGACCCCATCTCAGAAAAAAAAAAAATAAGCAAGGAGTATACGAGGAATTCAAAACATGGTGTTGTGTAATATATTGTTAAATACAAATAACTTTTGTGCATAATGAAATGTATAAAAATTAATCATATTTGGAAAAATCTCAAATCATACCAACATGAAAACATGATGGGATGGGGAGGGAGGACAATGAAAGCAAGCTAAGGTTAATTAACAAAAGCAAGCTAAGATTATATATATATAAGCAATTAACAAAAGCAAGCTAAGATTAATAAAAGATATATATAAGATTAATAAAAGATAATATAAGATTAATATAAAATATAAGATTAATAAAAGATATATAAAAGCAATTAATAAAGCAAGCTAAGATTGTGTGTGTGTGTGTGTGTGTGTACTAACTAGACATTAACAGAGAAAAGGATAAATGATGTGTGTAAAAAGTGTGGGGAGGGTCTCTGGTAATGAGTAGCTTGCATTGGTATAAACTCCTTCAGATACCATATGTAAGCTCAACAAAATATATAAAACAATTTTCTGAAGGAAGTGGAGAGGAACCAAAAGCAGGCAGAAACTGGAAGAGAATCAACACCTAGAAGAAAAGGAGCAACAATGGGTGAGTTTCCCATTTTTATAGCTCTGCACCTGAAGACAGACAGTGAGAGGTAGGGCAACTGAAACTTGGGTTGAAACCCATAGTTTCACTGGCTCAAAGATCTAGGGGACAGAATTTGTCCACAGAAGCTAAAGAATGAGAAGAAAAGTCTCAGAAAGAAAAGAACCAGAGAAGAGGAGCCTCAAGTCTATAAATAAACTATGCTGACTAACTTGAATTATGCAAGCACGAGGAAGACTCCAAGAAGTCCAGCTAAGCCAACAACCACAGGGGACCTAGAGTTTGAAGTTCGAGTTAATCAAGTTAAAGGTCTGCTAAAGCAAAAAATGTCTGTGTACTTCAGAAGATTATAACAACCTTCAAAGTCTCTAAAATGTATCATTTTAAATGTCCAGGACACACACAAAATTACTAGACATGTGAAGAAACAGGAAAATGTGGTTCATATCCAAATGAAAAGGCAATCAAGAAAGGTCTTTTGCAAGATGAACCCGATATAAACATTATCAAACAAGGACTTTAAAGTAGCTTTTGTAACTATGCCCAAAGGCGTAATGGAAAATATCTTCATATGAATAAACAAAAGCAAGAAATCTCAGCTGAGGAATAGAACGATAAAAAAAGAGACGAGTAGAAATACTATAACTGAAAAAAAACTAAAGTTTCTTAAAATGGGATTAATATTAGATTGAATATGGTAAAAAGAATAGTCAGTTAACTTAAAAATAGAGTAAAAAATGATGGAATCAGAAGAACAAAAAGATTGTTAAATGAGCAGAGATAAAGAGATCTGCAGGACACTATCAAATATGTAATATCACATGATTGAATTCTCAGAAGGAGCAGGTAGAAAGAATGGGGCAGGAGGAAAATGTGCAGTAATAATAACCAGGTTTTTTCCAAATGTGGTGATAAATATAAGTTTACACCTACAAGCTCAGCAAATCTCAAGAGGAATAAATACAAATAAGAATCACACGGGCACCTTACAATCAAACTAATGGGAAACAAACATAAAGAAAAATTGAAAGCAGCCTGACTTAAATGACACATTAAACAGAAAGAAATAATACAAATTACTCCAGACAGCAGAAAATGTGGAGGCCAAAAGACAGTGGGAAAATATCTTTAAAGTACAGAAAAGAGGAAATTGTCACCCAGAATTCTATATCTAGAAAAATACCTTTCAAGAATGAAGGTAAAATAAATACATCTTCTGATAAATAGAAACTAAAACAACACATCACCAGCAGAGTTGAGCTACGAGAAATGCTAAAGGAAATTTTGAGGGTAAAGGGAAATTTGGAACATCAGGAAAGAATGAAGAGCATCAGAAGGAGTAAATATTGGGTAACATGAAATACTGTTTTTCTTAATTTCTTTAAAGTACATGCACCTGTTGTAAGCAAAAAATAAAACATAAATTGTGGAAGTTATAACACAAGTAAACGTAATACATTTACTGTATTAGCCTGTTTCTGTTTCTGTTTCTATAAGAAATACCTAGGCCGGGCGCGGTGGCTCAAGCCTGTAATCACAGCACTTTGGGAGGCCGAGACGGGCGGATCACGAGGTCAGGAGATCGAGACCATCCTGGCTAACATGGTGAAACCCCGTCTCTACTAAAAAATAAAAAAAAAAAATTAGCCGGGCAAGGTGGCGGGCGCCTGTAGTCCCAGCTACTCGGGAGGCTGAGGCAGGAGAATGGCGGGAACCCGGGAGGCGGAGCTTGCAGTGAGCTGAGATCCGGCCACTGCACTCCAGCCCGGGCGACAGAGCGAGACTCCGTCTCAAAAAAAAAAAAAAAGAAAAAAAAAGAAATACCTGAAGCTGGGTAATTTATAAAGAAAAGAGGTTTACTTGGCCCATGAATCTGCAGACTGGATAAGAAATATGGCAGGGGCGGGGTGGGCAGGGCACCAACATCTACTTCTAATGAGATTCCCAAGCTGCTACCGCTCATGGCAGAAGGGAAAGATGAGGCTGGTGTGTATAGATATCACATGGTGAGAGAGAAAACAAGAGAGCAAAGAGGTTGGTGCCGGACTGTTTTAAACAACTATCTTTTTTGGGAACTAACAGAACAAGAACTCTCACACATTACCACGAGATGGCACCGAGCCATTCATGAGGGATCTGCCCCCATGACCCAAAAACCTCCCACTAGGACCACCTCCAACACTGGAGATCAAATTTCAACATGAGATTTGGAGGGGTCAAACAAACCAAACCATGGCCACAACTATAATGTAATGTGTGGAGGCTTAACACACCTATGCATTTACCAAATTCTTAAGTTTTATGTGAAGTGGTATAATCTGAAAGTTAGGTAGATTGGGAAAAGATAGGGAAATATGTTGTAATCCTTATAGCTACCTCTTAAAACAAAACTAATTCAAATATATAATAATAAAAATAACATGGAATTCTTAAAATATTCATTAAATCCAAAAGAGGGCCAGAAATGAGCAATAAACAAAAAACCAGATGAGGTAAACAAATAGAAAAATGGTAAAACAAAATTCAGTCATATAATAAATTATATTAAATGTAAGTGGACTAAATACTCTAATTAAAAGACAAGATCATGAAAATAATAACAAAGCAAGGCTCAACTATATGCACTCAGTAAGAGACATACTTTAAATATAAAGACCCAGGTAGCTGAAAGAAGATAGATAGAAAAAGATGTGTTATGCAAATATCAGGCATAAGAAGCTTAGAGTTATTATGTTATCATGAGATAAAATAGACATCAAGAACACAAAATTTATGGGAGATAAAGAGGATTTCCCAATGTGAAAAGGAACAATTTATCAGGAAGACAAAACAATGATAAGTATAGATTTTTCTGATAACAGAGCTTCAAAAATCTATAAAGCAAAAAAGATTTACACAGTCAAATTTACAATCATGGTTGGAGATTTAACATAGCTTTCTCTCTGCCATCTTATTTATCATTGTTAGAAAAACTAGATAAGTAATGAGACATAAATTTCTGAGTAACAGTGTCAACCACGTTAGCCTAATTGACATTCAAAGAACACTATGCCCAGCAACAGCAGAATACACATCATTTTTAAGGGCACGTGACCTGTTCACCACAATAGAGCATATGCTGGAGGTAAAACAAGTTTCAATAAAATTAAAGAATTGAAATCATACAGACTGTATGATCTGATCACAATAGAATTGAAAATCAAAAACCAGAGAGATCCAGTAAAATTCCAAAATATTTAGAAATTAAATAACATACTTCTAACAACTTAATGGATCAAAGATATGGTATAATAAAACAAGTAGATATTTGGTCATTGTTCCCAGAGCACAGAGCTCCTGTAACAGTTGTAATTTACAGTCTTTTGTAAGTTAATGAGGTGACTCATGGAGGGAGAGCCTTAGACGACTTCAAGATGAAAGCCAGTCAATAGAAAAATGAACCACAGGATTAGAGTTAGAACTTTCAGCCTTATTCCCCAACCTCCAGAGAGGGGAGAGGGGCTGGAAATTGAGTTAAATTAACTATGGCCAATGATTCAATCAATGAACTCTATGTAAGAGGCTTCCATATAAACCCCTAAAATGATAGGGTTTAGAAACAAAGTTCTATGTTTCTCCCATCCCCATCCTGTACCTTGCTGTATGCATTTCTTCCATTTAGTTGTTCTTGAGTTATATTCTTTATCATAAACTGGTAAACATAACAAAGCACTTTCCTGAATTCTGTGAGTTCTAGCAAATTATCAAACCTGAGGCATGAGTCATGGGAACCACTGAATTTGTGACTATAAATTCTCATGAAGAGAAGTGTGGGCAGCTTGGGGACCCCATTTTTAGCTAGCATCTGAAGTGAGGGCAATCTTGCAGAACTGAGCCCTTGACCTGTGAGATCTGGACTAACCCTGGTTAGTTAGTATAGTTAGTGTCAGTATAGAATCAAAGTGTATTATTGGACACCCATTTGGTGTCAGCGAATTGAAGAACTGGTTGCTGCTGGGAAAATACATGCATTTGGTATCAGAAAAAAAACACAAAAGGAAATTAGAAAATATTTTGAACTGATAATAAATTTACAACATGTGCAAAAACGTGGGCTGTCACTAAAGCAGTACCATACTAGTTTACTTTTGCTGCTGTAACAAATTACCACAAACTGAGTATCTTAGTTCCATTTTGTGTTGCTATAACAGAATACCATGGACTGAGTAATTTATAATAAACAGAAATTTATTGGCTCACGGTTCTGGAAGCTGGCAAGTCCAAGATTGAGGGACTGGATCTGCAAGGGCCTTCTTACTGCATTATCCCATGGTGGAAAAGCAAAGAGATGGTGAGAGAGAAACAAAACGGGGCCAAATTTATCCTTTTATAATGAACCCACTCTCATAATAACATTAATTCACATTAATGGCCATTCTCCCATGGCCTAAACACTTCTTATTAGGACCCACCTTCTGACACTGTTGCATTGGTAATTACGTTTCCAACACATGCTTTGTGAGGAACACATTCAAACCATACCACTGGGTTGCTTTTGAAACACACACACACACTAATGTGTGCTTTTACAGTTCTGGAGATCAGAATTCTGAAATCAGTTGTACTGGACTAAAGTCAAGGTGCCAGCAGGGCTGCTTCCTTCAAGAAGCTCTGAAGAATCAATTCTCTTGCCTTTTTCCACTTCCAGTGGAAGCCTGTACTTCTTGGCTTGTGGCTCCTTCCTCCATTTTCAAAGTGTATCACTCCAGTCTCTGCTTCATCACAATGCATTCTGCTCTGACTCTTCATGCTTCCCTAAGGATCATTGTAATTACATGAAGCCCACCTCGATAATCCAGAATAATATCCTCATTTCAAAATCTTTAATTTAATTACATACTCAAAGTTTCTTTTGCCATATAAGATATGCACAAATTCCAGGGATTAGGATGTGAAAACATTTGGAGAAGTCATTATTCAGCCTATCACAAGTGCTTAGAGGAAAATTTATAGCATTACATGCTTACTTTAGAAAAAGAAAAAAAAAAAACAAAAGCCTGGGCATGGTGGCTCATACCTGTAATCCCAGTGCTGTGGGAGTCCGAGGCAGGAGGAATTGCTTGAGCCACAGGTTCAAGACCAACCTGGTCAACATAGCAAAACTCAGTCTCTACAAAAATAATAATAATAATAATAATAATAAATAATAATAAGTTAGCCAGGCATGGTGATACATGACTGCAGTCCCAGCCACTCAGGAGACCAAGATAGGAGGATATCTTGAGCCCAAGAGTTTGAGACTACAGTGAGCTATAATTATGCCACTGTACTCAAGCCTGGGTGACAGAGTGAGATCCTGTAAGAAAAAGAAAGGAGAGGAGAGGGGAGGGAAGGGGAGAAAGAAAAAGAGAAAGAAGGGAGGGAGGGAAGAAGGAAGGAAGGGAAAGGTCTAAAATCAGTGACCTGATTTCTACTTTAAGAAGCTAGGAAAGAAAGAAATTACAGTAAATCCAAAGTAAGTAGAAGGAAAAAAATAATAAATATACGGACAGAAATCAATAAAAATAAACAACAAAGAAACAATAGAGAAAATTAACAAAAGTTAACCCTTTAAAAGCTCAACAAAGTTAGTATCTTTCTAGCTGTACTGAGCAGGAAAAAAAGAGAAACAATACATATTACTAATAGCAGGAATGAAAACGGGAATATCACTACAGATTCTACAGACATTAAAAGAATAATAAAGAACTTTTATCAAATATTGTGCACAAATTTTTTTGAAAACTTAGATAAAATACAAAAATTTCTTTTAAAAATTTATCAAAATGGACACAAGAATAGAAAATCTAATATTTTTATCCTTCATTCTGTTAATGAATCATGTAGTATCATGTTAATTGATTTGCATGTATTCAATCATTCTTGCATTCCAGGGATAAATTCCACTTGTTCATGGTATAAGATCTTTTTAAGGTACTGTTGAATTTGGTTTGCTAATATTTTGTGGGAGATTTTTACATTCATATTCATCAGGGATACTGACCGGCAGTTTTCTTGTGGTCTCTTTCTCTGACTTTGGTATCAGAGTGATGCTGGTCCCATAAAATGAGTTTGGAAGTGTCCTCTACTGTTTTATTTTCTGGACGAGATTAAGAAGAATTTGTATCAATTTTTAGATGTTTGGTAGTATTCATCTCTTAAGCCATCTGGTCCTGGGTTTGTATTTCTTGGGAGATTTTTTATTCCTGATTCAATTTCCTTATTTGTTATTAATCTATTTAGGCTATTTCTTCTTCATTCAGTCTTGTGAGGTTGTAGGTTTTTAGGATATCCATTACTTCTAGGCTGTCTAATTTGGTGGTATATAATTGTTCTTATAGTCCCTTATGGTCTTTTTAACATCTCTTGCATCAATTGTAATGTCTTTTCTTTTCTTTCTGATTTTATTTATTTGAGTCTTCTCTCATTTTTTTCTTAGTTAAGGGTTTGTTGATTTTATCTTTTCAAAAAACCAATTCTTACTTCTGTTGATTGTTTTCTATTCTCTATTTTACTTATTTCTATATAATCTTTATTATCTCTTCCTTCAGCTAAAATTTGGACTTAGTTTCTTCTTCTTTTTCTAATTCTGTAACGGTAAAGTTAGGTTGTGTCGTTGAGATCTTTCTTCATTTATAATTTAAGCATTTATCAGTACTTCCCTCTTAGTATGCTTCTGCTGTATCCCATGAATGTGGCTATGCTGTAATTTCATTTGTCTTGTGGTTATTTTCTAATTGATTTCTTCTTTGACTCAATAGTTCAATAACATGTTGTTTAATTCCCATGTATTTGTGAATTTTCTTGTTTTTCTTTTGTTACTGGTTTCTAGTTTCATTCCATTGTGGTCAGAAAATATACTTAAAGTGATTTCCATTTTCTCAAGACTTTTAAGACTTGTTTTGTGACCTAGCACGTGATCTGTCCTGGAAAATGTTTCATGTGTGCTTGAGAACAATGTACATCCTTTTGCTGCTGGATAGAACATTCTGTGTATGTCTATTAAGTCCATTTGGTCTACAGTGTTATTTAAGTCTACTATGTCCTCACTGATATTCCGTCTGGATCACCTATCCATTATTAAAAGTGGAGTATTAAAATCTCCTGCTATTCTTGTACTGCTGCATATTTTTCCCTTTATCAGTGTTTGCTCCATCTATGTGCATGCTCTGATGTTGGGTACATATATTTTTTTAATTTGTATATCTTCCTATTGAATTGACACTTTTTTAATGTAATGATCTTTATCGTTTTTTTGTATTTTTTAACATAAAGTCTGCTTTGTCTAAAAGTCACCATCCCTGCTTTTGGTTACCATTTGCATTAAATCGTATTTTTTTCATCCCTTTACTTTCAGCCTATGTGTGTACTTAAATCTAGAGTGAGCCTCTTGTAGACAGCATATTGTTGGTCTTATTTTTTTTTTTTTGAGTTTAAATGCATTTTATTTTTAGACAAACTACATGACATGTTTTTCTTAAAAACAATGCCTCCACTCCAAATAAATCACGGTCAAAATAAATGAAGAGCTCAAGATGACATCAGTCCCATTTGTCTTAAGTCCTGGTGTTGTGTGGATGACAAGCAGAAGCCAGTTATGATGACAGGTGATAGGTCCAAAGTAATTGCCAAATTTGTTAACATTTTTCCATTTCTAAACCATCCTTAAAGAAAATCATATATGGGGTCACTCCATCCTCACGGTAGTCCAATAGAGCAACGATGCCATCTGGATTCATGTTTTCACCAATAAAGAACTGGTAGTTTTTGAAATTAGCAAGGATGTGCTTGATTTTTTCTGCAGCCCCTGTCATAAAAGGTTTTACTCTTTCTGGTCTCTGTTCTTCAAGTTTACCTTTGATTGATTTTATGTAATCTTTGATGTACTTCTTATAGGCTTCTTTTGTGAAACTTGTTTCCTGCAGATGATGGTTCATGACAATATCAACACCAGTGATTACTGTGCTTTCGGTACCTTCGCCCTCGGGGCCTTCAGCGGAGGCATTTCCACGAATGAGCGAGTCATCAATGTTACCTTCTGTCCTACTGACCATCTTCCCCTCCACGTCCAGGCACAGCCCGTCCATGATCTCCCGGATCTTGTAGATGTCGCAGAACATCTCATCGTGGCTGATGAGGTCCCGGTAGATAATAATGATGGCGACTGAAGGGAGACGACGGCTGCACGGTGCAGCCGGAGAGGCACTCAGTGGGAGTGGGGAGCGGGCGGAAAAGTGATCTTATTTATTCAGCCACTTTATATCTTTTGACTGATGAGTTTAATTCATTAACATTTAAAGTAATTATCAACAGGTAAACACTTATCATTGCCATTTTGTTAGTTGTTTTCTGTTTTGTTGTTCTTTTGTTCCACTCTTCCTCTCTTGCTATCTTCCTTTGTGATTTGAAGATTTTTGTAGTGATATACTTTGATTCGTTTCTCTTTATCTTATTTGTACCTACTGTAGGTTTTTTCTTTTTTTCATGAGGCTTAACTAAAACTTCTTATAGTTATAACAGTTTAAGTTTTAATAACAACCTAACTCAAATCACTTATAAAAACTATATTTTCCCTCCTCTACAAACACACTTTATGTTATTGATGTCACAATTTACCTCTTTTTGTATTGTGTACCCACTAACACATTTTTGTGATCATAATTATTCTTAATACATTTGTCTTTTAACATTTCCACAAAGGTGAAAAGTAATTTATGCATCATTGTCACAGTATTACATTGTTTTGTTTGTGTCTATATATTTACCTTTACCACTAAGATTTACATTATCATATGCTTTTATGTTGCTATTTAGTATCATTTTGTTTCAATTTGAAAAGCTCCCTTAAGTACTTCTTGTAAGGCAAGTCTAGTAGTGATAACCTTCGGTTTTGTTTGCCTGGGAAAGTCTTTATCTCTTCTTCATTTGTAGAGAATAGTTTTGCTGGGTTTAGTATTCTTGGTTGGCAGTTTATTTCTTTCAGCTTTTGAATATATCATCCCACTCTTTACTATCCTGCAAAGTTTCTGCTGAAAAATATGCTGATGGGTGGGATTCCCCGAAGGTAACATGTTGCTTTTCTCTTGCTGCTTTCAAAATTATTTCTTTGTCTTTTACTTTTGACACTTTTTAAATTTTTATTTTTAATTTTTATAAGTATACAGTAGGTGTATATATTTATGGGTTATATGAGATATTTTGATACAAGCATGCAATGTATAATAATCACATCAGGATAAATTGGTTATCCACCCCTCAAGAATTTCTCCTTTGTTACAAACAATCTAATTATGATCTTTTAGTTATTTTAAGATGTACAATTAAATTATTTTTCACCTTAATCACCCTGCTGTGCTAGCAAATACTAGGTCTTATTCATTCTTTCTATTTTTTCTACCTATTAACCATCCCCACTCCACTCCATAATTCCCAACACACACTATACTTCCCAGCTCCTGGTAACTATTCTTCTACTTTCTATCCCCATGAATTAAATTTTTTTCATTTTTTAGCCCCCACAAATATGTGAGAACATGCAAAAATTGTCTTTCTGTGCCTGGCTTATTTCACTAAATATAATGACCTCCAGTTCAATCTCATTCTTTTTAATGGCTGAATAATATCCTCTTGTATATATGTACCATTTTGTTTTATCCATTCATCTGTTAATGGACAGTTACGTTGCTTCCAAATCTTGGCTATTATGAATAGTGCTGCAATAAACAGAGGAATGTAGATATCTCTTTGATATACTGATTTCCTTTCTTTTAACTATATATACCTAGGAATGGGATTGCTGGATTCTATGGTACCTCTATTTTTAGTTATTTCACCTCCAAACTGTTCTCCATAAAGGTTGTACTAATTTACATTCCCACCAACAGTGTACAAGGGTTCCCTTTTCTCCACATCCTTGCCAGCATTTGTTACAGCCTGTCTTTTGAATAAAAGCCATTGTAAGTGGGGTGAAATGATATTCATTGTAGTTTTGATTTGCATTTCTCTGATGATCAGTGATGTTGAGCACCTTTTTATACACCTGTTTGCCATTTGTATGTCTTCTTTTGAGAAACGTTTATTCAGATATTTTGCCCATTTTTAATTCAAATTATTAATTTTTTTCCTACAGAGCTGTTTGAGCTCCTTATATATTGTGGTTATGAATCCCTTATCAGATGGGTAGTTTGAAAATATTTTCTCCCATTCTGTGGGTAGTTGCTTTACTTCGTGCATTGTTTCCTTTGCTGTGCAACAGGTTTTTAGCTTGCCATGATTCTGTCTGTCCATTTTTGCTTTGGTTCCCTATGCTTGTGGGGTATTAAGAAATCTTTGCTCATTCCAATGTCCTGGAGAGTCTCCCCAGTGTTTTCTTCTAGTCGTTTCATAGTTTGAGGTCTTAGATTTAACTCTTTAATCCATTTTAGTTCAATTTTTTTATATGATGAGAGATAGGGGACGAGTTTCATTCTTCTGCATATGGATATCCAGTTTTCCCAGAACCATGTATTGAAGAGATTATTCTTTCTCCAATGTATGTTGTTGGCATCTTTCTCAAAAATTAGTTCACTGTAGATGTATGGACTTATTTCTGGGTTCTCTGTTTTGTTCCATTGGTCTATGTGTCTCTTTTTATTCCAGTATCATGTTGTTTTGGCTACCATAACTCTGTAGTATAATTTGAATTCAGGTAACGTGAGCCATCCAATTTTGTTCTTTGTGCTCGGGATAGCTTTGACTATTCTGGTTCCATATAAATTTTAGCCTTACTTTTTCCATTTCTGTGAAAAATGTCATTGATATTCTGATAGGAATTGCATTAAATGTTCAGATTGCCGGGTAGTATGGACATTTTAACAATATCGATTCTTCCAATCCATGAACATCAGATACGTTTCCTTTTTTTTGTGCGTCCTCTTCAATTTCTTGCATCAGTGTTTCATAGTTTCATGGTAGATATATTTCACTTCTTTGGTTATTTATAGGTATTTAATTTTATTTGTAGCTATTGTAAATGGGATTGATTTCTTTTTCTGATTGTTCACTGCTGGCACATACATTTTATTAATTTTTGTACATTGATTTTGTATCCTCCAACTTTACTAGATTTTTTTATCAGTTCAAATAGTTTTTTTTGGTAGAATCTAGGTCTTTCCAAACATAAGATCATCTATGACCAAGATCTGTAAACAAAGAAAATTTTCCTTCTTCCTTTTCGATTTGTATGCCCTTTATTTCTTTCTGTTGTCTGATTTCTCTAGCTAGAATTTCCAGTACTATGTTAAATAACAGTGGTGAACTTGGACATCCTTGTTGTGTTCCAGATCTTAGAGGTAAGGCTTTCAGTATTTCCCCATTCATTATGATACTAGCTGTTGGTCTGTCCTATATGGCTTTTATTATGTTGAGGCATGTTCCTTCTGTCACCATTTTTTGAGGAATGCTATCACGAAAGGATGTTTAATTTTATCAAATGCTTTTTCAGTATCAACTAAAATAATCATATGGTTTTGTCCTTCATTCTGTTGATATGATGTATCCCATTGATTGATTTGCATATGTTAAACCATCCTTGCATCCCTAGAATAAATCCTACTTGGTCATGATAGATGATTTTTTTTTTTTTTTTTTTTTTTTTTTGAGACGGAGTCTCGCGCTGTCGCCCAGGCTGGAGTGCAGTGGCCGGATCTCAGCTCACTGCAAGCTCCGCCTCCCGGGTTCACGCCATTCTCCGGCCTCAGCCTCCCGAGTAGCTGGGACTACAGGCGCTGCCACCTCGCCCGGCTATTTTTTGTATTTCTTAGTAGAGACGGGGTTTCACCGTGTTAGCCAGGATGGTCTCGATCTCCTGACCTCGTGATCCGCCCATCTCGGCCTCCCGATAGATGATTTTTTAATGTGTTGTTGAATTTGGTTTGCTAGTATTTTGTTGAGGATTTGTGCATCAATATTCCTTAGTGATATTGGCATGTAGTTTTCTTTTATTTATGTGTTTTTGTCTGATTTTGGTAACAGGGTAATACTGACCTTGAGAATGAATGTGGAATATTTCCCTCCTCTATTTTTTGGAACAGTTTGAATAGGGTTGGTATTAATTCTTTAAATGTTTGGTAGAATTCAGCAGTGAAGCCACTGGGACCTGGGCTGTTCTTTGCTAGGAGACTTTATTATGGCTTTGATCTCATTACTTGTTATTGGACTGTTCAGGTTTTGGGTTTCTTTATAGGTCAACCTTGGTAAGGTTGTATGTATCTAGAAATTTATCCCTTTCTTCTAGGTTTTCCAGTTTATTGGCATACAGTTGCTCAAAGTAGCCACTAATGATCCTTTAAATTTCTACAGTATCCGTTGTAATTTCTCCTTTTTAATCTCTAATTTATTTGGATCTTATTTTTTTCATAGTCTGGCTAAAGATTTGTCAATTTTGTTTCTCTTTTCAAAAAAAGATAAATGTATCATTTTCTTCATTTCAATTTCACTGATTTCTGCTCAGATCTTTCTTTTTCTTCTTCCACTAATTTTGGGTTTGATTTGTTCTTGCTTTTCTAGCTCTTTAAGATGCATCATCAGGTTATTTATTTGAAGTTTTTCTTCTTTTTTGATGTAGGTGCTTAAAGCTATACACTTCCCTGTTAGTAGTGCTTTCACTGTATCCCATAGGTTTTGACATGTTGTGTTTCCATTATCATTTGTTTCAAGAAATTTTCCAATTTTCTTCTTAATCCCTTCATTGACCCACTGGTCATTCAGGAGCATATTGTTTAATTTCCATGTGTTTGTATAGATACCAACGTTCCTCCTGTTACTGATTTCTAGTTTTATTCCATAGTGGCCAGAGAAAATGCTTGATATTATTTCAACTTTTTGAATGTTTTCAGATTTGCTTTGTGACCTTTGAGAATAATCCATATGCTGAGGAAAAGAGTGTGTATTTTGCAGCCACTGAATGAAATATCTGTAAATATCTATTAGGTCCATTTGTTCTATAGGGCAGATTAACTCTGATGTTTCTTTATTGATTTTCTCTCTTGAAGATCTGTCTAGTGCTGAAAGTGTGTATTGAAGTCTCCAGCTATTATTGTATTAGGGTCTTTCTCTCTCTTTAGCTCTAAAAATATTTACCTTATGTATCAGGGTGTTCCAGTGTTGGGTGCATATATATTTAAGATTGTTATATTCTCTTGCCGAATTGACCCCTTTATCATTATATAGTGACCTTCTTTGTCTCTTCTTATAGTTTTTGTCTTTAAATCTATTTTGTCTGATATAAGTATTGCTACTCCTGCTCTTTTTTTGGCAGATGTCTTACGCCATTCCGCTGTTTTGAACATGACATGCACATGACAGGAAGTGAACTCTTGCCGTACAGACCTTGGGTCTTGAGGGTTTGAAATCCTTTGGTATATTAACTTTGTGGGAGTTTGATGAACCCGACAATGTTATGCCAATTAAATGTTGACATTTATGAACTTTTTATTTTTGACATGGTTTGTGCTGACGTTATTTTGTAACTTAGCTGTGCCATGTAAAAGAACAGAGTGGAACATTGGTTTGATAACATTTGGTATATCCATTAAATGTGGCTTTTTCTTTGATTATCCTTAGAGGCTTGGATTATATAATACATTCATTTTAAGCGGATAATAACTTTCTGGCTTACACTCAAAGCTCAAATAAACTAATAATATCATAAAAAGTAAATAAACTCTATATTAACTTCTTTAGCACAACTTTTGTATTTCTATTTTCTCTTATTACTATGTCTCAAAAGTTTTGTAGTTATTTTTGTTAGTTCATTCTTTAGTGTTTCTACTAATTGAATTTACCCCAGTGTTATAATAATCCTATCATTTACAGTTTACAATAATAATAGTGTTACAATTATTATAGATCTATGTTTAATTTACAATTATAAATAATAGTGTTACAGATGTATAATAGTCTATGTTTACAGTTTTTACAGTGTAATAATAGTGTTAGTGTTATAATAGTCTATGTTTACAGTTTTACAGTGTAATAATAGTGTTACAGTGTTATAATAGTCTATGTTTACAGTTTTACAGTGTAATAATAGTGTTACAGTGTTATAATAGTCTATGTTTACAGTCTTACAGTGTAATAATAGTGTTACAGTGTTATAATAGTCTATGTTTTCCTGTGTACTTAGTACCACCAGGATGTTTTGTACCTTCAGATGATTTCTTATTGCTCATCAACATCCTCTAGTTTCTGATTAAAGTACTCCCTTTAGCATTTCTTAGAGGGTAGATCTGGTGTTTATGAAATCCCTCAGTTTTTGCTTGTCTGGGAAAGTATTTATTTCTTCTTCATGTTTAAAGGATATTTTTGCCAGATATACTATTCTAGGATAGAATTTTTTTTCCCTTCAGCACTTTAAATATCTCATGCCACCCTCTCCTGGCCTGTAAGGTTTCCACTGAAAAGTCTGCTGCTAGACATATTGGAGCTCCATTTTATGTTGTTTCTTTTTTCTTGCTGCTTTCAAGATCCTTTCTTTATCTTTGACCTTTGGGAGTTTAATTATTAAATGCCTTCTTTGAGTTAAATCTGCTCAGTGTTCTATAATCTTCTCGTACTTGAATGTTAATATCTTTCTCTAGGTTTGGGAAGTTATCTGTTAACTTCTACCCCTATCTCTTTTTCTACCTCCTCTTTTAGGCCAATAAGGCCAAAGATTTGCCTCTTTGAGGCTATTTTCTAGATCTTGTAGGCTTCATTCTTTTTTTATTCTTTTTTCTTTTGTCTCCTCTGTGTGTTTTCAACTAGCCTGTCTTCAAGCTCACTGATTCTTTCTTCTGCTTGATCACTTCTGCTATTAAGAGACTCTCATGCATTCTTCAGCATGTAAATTGCATTTTTAACTCCAGAATTCCTGCTTCTTTTAAATTATTTTAATCTTTTTGTTAAATTTATCTGATAGAATTCTGAGTTCTTTCCCTGTGTTATCTTGAATTTCTTTGAGTTTCCTCAAAACAGCTATTTTGTATTATCTGTCTGAAAGGTCACATATCTCTGTTTCTCCAGGATTGGTCCCTGGTGCCTTATTTAGTTCATTTAGTTCATTTGGTGAGGTCAAGACCTGGATGGTCTTGATGTTTGTGGAAGTTTGTCGGTGTCTGAGCATTGAAGAGTTAGGTATTATTGTATTCTTTGATGTCTGGGCTTGTTTGTACCTGCCTTCCATTCCAGGAAGGCTTTCTCGGTATTCAAAAGGACTTGGTTTGTGATCTAAGCCATATCTACATTAGGGAGTACCCCAGTGTACTAACACTGTGGTAGAGGTTCTGCCTTGGTGGTCTTGGATAAGATCCAGACAAATTATATGGATTACCAGGCAGAAACTCTTGTTCTCTGCCCTTACTTTCTCCCAAACAAACGGAGTGTCTCTGTGTGTGTGTGTGTGTGTGTATGTGTGTGTGTGTGTGTGTGTGTTGAACTGACTAGAGCTGGGGGTGGGGTAACATAAGCACCTCTGTGGCCACCACCACTGGGACTGAGCTGGGTCAGATCTGAAGCCAGAACAGCACTGGGCCTCACTCAGGGCCTGCTGTAACCACTACTATGCTACGGCCTATGTTTGCTCAAGGCCCTAGGGCTCTGTAATCAGCAGGTGGCAAAGCAAGCCCAGCTTGTGTCTTTCCCTTCAGGGCAGTGAGATCTCCCAGGCCCCAGGCAAGTCTAGAGATGCCATTTAGGGGCCAGGGACTGGAGGCAAAAATCTTAGAAATCTATCTGGTGTTCTATTCTACTGTGGCTAAGCTGCACTCAAACCACATCACAGAGTCCTTCCCATTCTTCCCTCCCATTTCCACAGGCATAGGAGCCTCACCCCATGGCCACCACTACCACAAGACCCATGAGGAGTACTGCCAGGCTAACATCAATGCTCACTTAAGGCCCAAGATCTCTCCAGTCAACTTGTGGTGAAGGCTGCCAGGCCTGGGATTCACCCTTCATGGCAATGGGCTCCCCTCTGGCCCAGGGCAGGTCTAGAAATGCTATCCAAGAACCAAGGCCTAGCATCAAGGACCCCAAGAGCCCAGTTGGTACTCTATCCCACTGTGGCCGAGCTGTTACCTAAGGTGCAAGCAAAGTACCCTTTACTTTTCCCTCTGCTTTTCTCAAGCAGAAGAAGTCTTCCCCAATAGCCACCACATCTGGGAATATGCTGGTTCTCACCTGAGGCCAGTACATCTCTGAGTCTCACCCAAGGCCTGCAGTACAACCTGGGTATCACTGCTAGTTCTTCAGGGCTCAAGAGCTCTTTAGTCAGTAGCTGATGGGTCCTGCCTATATTGTGTCCTTCCCTTCCAGAGAGCGGGTTCCCTTCTGGCCCAGGATGTGTCTAGAAATGTCATTCAGAAGCTAGGACCTGGCATGGGAGTCTTACGACCCTTACCAATGCCCTGTCCTGCTGTGGCTGAGCTGGTATCCAAGATGCAAGACAAAGTCCTTTTTACTCTTCCCTCTCTTCTCAAGCAGAAGGAAGGGGTCTCCTTTAGAATAATGAGCTGTGCTACCTGGGGTTCAGGATGGGGTAGGGCGAGTGCTCCCTTAGTCTCCCTGACTGGTGTCTCAGTAGGTCACAAGACCCCCCGTCCACTGGCTCTGAGCCCAGCTTAGCACTAGGACTTGCCTAGGAATTGTAGGTTTTGTGGCCTAGACTGTCCCTTAAGTTCACTTAGGGCCTCAGAGTACTCCAGCTCACCGTAGTGAGGCTTGCTGTAACCCAAGCTCCAACCACTAAGAAGGGTAATTCTCCTCTGGCTAGGGCTGGTCTCTATTCTCCCTCCACAGGCAGGCATCAGCTGAGTTCATCCCAGTTCTACTTTCCCCTGTGACAGGACACTGAGTTCAATGTAAAACCTCACAAACACTGCACTCTCTGTCTCCCAAGTGCACAGACTCCCTCCCTCTCCACACCACTTGACTGCTGCCAGGGGATGTGGGAGGCATAAAATAATCAATTCAAGACTGTCTTTCCTACCCTCTTTAGTGCCTCTTTAAGTGATATAAAGTCAAAATGAGGCACTGTGAGTGCTTATCTGATTTTTGGTTTCTATGAAAACCCTCCCTTTGTGTAGGTAGTTGTCAAATTTGATGTTCCTGGAGAGGGATGTTCAGAAGAGCCCTCTATTCAGTCATCTTGTTCCCACTCCTCAAATTTTGACAATTGTAATGTGTCTCCGTATAAACCATATTATTTATATTATTATATTATTACTTATATTATAAAACTTATTTGAGGTCCTTTGTGATTCGTGAATCTGGATGTCCATTTTCTTCCCCAGATTTAGAATGTTTTCAACCGTTATTTCTTTTCTTTTTCTTTTTTTTTTTTTTTGAAATGGAGTTTTGCTCTGTCACCCAGGCTGGAGTGCAGTGGTGGGATCTCGGCTCACTGCAAGTTCCACCTCCCAGGTTCACGCCATTCTCCTGCCTCCCGAGTAGCTGGGACTACAGGCGCCCGCCACCACGCCCAGCTAATTTTTTTGATTTTTAGTAGAGATGGGGTTTCACTGTATTAGCCAGGATGGTTTTGATCTCCTGACCTCATGATCCGCCCACCTCAGTCTCCCAACGTGTTGGAATTACAGGCATGAGCACTGCACCTGGCCTCAGCCATTATTTCTTTAAGTAATATTATAATATTTCTGTCCCTTTCTCTTTCTCTTCTCTTTCTGGAACACAGATAATGTGTATATTGGTTCACTTAATGGTGTCCCAAAGCAAAATTACACAGGTTTTCTTTGCTTTTTCATTCCTTTTTTTGTTCCTCTGAATAATTTCAAATTTCCCATCACAAAGTTCACTGATTCTTTCTTCTCTCTGATCAATTCTACTGTTGAAAATCCCTATTGAAATTTTCAGTTTATTCACTGCATTCTTTAGCTCCAGAATTTGTTTAGTTTTTTATGGTTTCTGTTTTTCTTGTTGAATTCTCGTTTTGTCCATGTATATTAGTTTTGTCCATGTAAATTAGTTTTATTTTATTTTATTAGTAAATATTTTGTCCATGGAAATTAGTTTTCCTAATTTCATTTAGTTCACTATCTGTACTCTCTTGTAGCACACTGAATTTCTTCAAGACAATTATTTTGATTCTTTTTTAAGCAATTTATAGATCTCCATTTCTTTAGGATTAGTCACTGAAGTTTTATTTTGTTCTTTTGGTGATGTCATGCAAGAAAACCTTGCATTGCTTTCTGCACATTTGAAGAAGCAGTCACCTCTCTCTGTCTTTACAGACTGGCTTCAGCAGGGAATGCCCATCACTAGTCAGCCTGGTCAGAGATTCTAGGCAGGCCAGCTGGAGGAGTCAGGGGGCGGGCTTGCTGGCAGGGTCTCAGGTTGGCAAGCCTCCTGTTTTGGTCTGTGAGAAACCCTGCTACTGGGGACCACAGGCCAGCTCTTGAGATCCATATGCTGGTTGTTGAGAGTCCCTGCCCTTGTTTTGTTGTTACTAGATACCCCAAAGAAATCTAGCCACACTGGTTTCCTCAGTGATCTTTCTGGCTGAAGCACAACTAAAGCAAGCCTCTCAGGTAGCATGAAACAAGGCTGTGGAAATCAGACACTCACTTTACTCTTCTTTTCCCCCATTGGAGAACTTGTGGACTGAAGGGATCTCTTGCTGTGCTATGCTTGCTTGGGAAAGGGGTGAGAGAGGTAAAAGTGAAACTGTTCTTGCCCTTTTCAGTGCATCTGTTCTCATTTCTGCACTCCACCATCATGCTAGAACTTCCAAAGTGGATTCTTGAGCTCTCATAGAGAAACTTGTTCATGAATGTTTGGTAAATCTGAGTTTCCATGGGGAAAATGAGGCTGGGACTACCTATTACACCATCTTGTTGACATCATTATCTGGTGGCTGTAGAAAATCTGAATAGTCCCACATCTATAAAATAAATTTAATGCATCAAGAAAACAAAAGTTTTCCCACAAGAACAAAACAAAAATGCCTCTAGGCCCAGATTGTTTTAGAATGAAGCCTATCAGACATTTAGAGAAGAAACAATATTGACCTCACACAGAGTTGTTCAGTCAGTAGAGGAGAAGGCAACACCCCCCAATTAATTTTATGAGGGTAACGTTACCTTGATACTTGAAAAGAACATTAAGAATAAAAATGCAATTTCAAACCAATATCCCTCATGAAAAAAGATATCAAAAATCTTTAACAAAGTGTTAGTAAATTGGTTTTTTTCCCCCCCAGGAATGCAGGTTTGTTAAGTGTTCATATATCAGTGCACGTTTCTGGGCTATCTTGTCCTTAGTCAGTTTGCCTATCTCTACATCAATACTGTCTTAATAGCAGCCATACTATTTTTTGACTTCAATACAGTTCTTTTCTAAGTCTTCTCACTGCTTCTCACTCCCCAGCCAGTTTATTGTCTCCAGGGAGACCAGAGTGAACCATGGCCTTATAAAAAGTATAAATATCTGGCAAAGCAAATTATGCCCCCTTCTTCTTCAGGAACACTGTAGCTACTCTTGGCCTTTTATTTTCTCATATAAATTTTAGAACAAGATTGCCAAGTTCCTCAGGGGGGGAAAAAAAGGCCCTGCTTGGATTTTTATCGAATTTGTATTTAGCATATAGATCAACTTGGAAAGAAATGTCATTTGTACAAAATTGAGACTTTCTAGCCACAAATATGACATATATCTCCATTTATTTAGACTTTAATATCTCTGGATACAATTTATTTTTTTTCTTCTTAAATTTCTTGTTAACCTTTGTTAGATTTTTTCCAGTACTATGTAGATAGATACAATAAACAGATGTAGATGATAGAGATTAGATAGATTGATAGACATTTTATTGGTATTGTAGATGATATCCGTATCTGTCAGTGCCCAATTAGGTAAACAGAAATAATTCTAGAGTTCAAGCTAAGTGAGATTCAATAACAGGACTTCAATGGTTACAATACTGTTAAAAGGGCTAGAGAACTCAGAGAAAGAAGGTGTCACCCAGAGCTTAGGACATTGGTCATCCCTAGAATTCACAAACCTATACCCACACCCCACCTTACCTCTTCCCTGAGCTGCTGGAGCTACCATTGCTGCCATATGGTGGGAATCACCTTCATTCCACTGCTGCCAATGCTGTTAGAGCTTTTGGCACTGATGCTGCTAGACATCACTACCTCTGAACAGGAGCCACATCCACTGAATGTCAACTTCTGGAGTACATAGTTGCCTGTGTACCCACTCTTGATGGAGTCAAGGTAGAATAATTCTCCTTAACTTCCACCATTCAATGTCTCACAAGTGTTTCCTGTTAGCAGAACTTAACCAGAGTTCAGCTAGCAGGAAAGTTCAAGAAATGTAGTTTTCAGGCTTCTAGTCCCGTAAGAAACAGAAGAGTTTGTGGAAGGGCAGGAATGCGGCTAAGTACCAATTAGCAATATTTAGCAAAGTGGCTTCTATTACATTTTCTTAGTAATTCATTTTTAAATATGAGGTGAAAATTATTATCATCTATTTTTTGAGACAGGATCTCACCCTGTTGCCCAGGCTAGATAGCAGTTATGCAATCACAGCTCACTGCATTCTCTGCCTCCCAGGCTCAAGCAATCCTCCCACTTCAACTTCCTGAGCAGCTGAGACCACAGGTGCATGCCACCACACCTGGCTAATTTTTCTTCCTTTTCTTTTCTTTTTTTTTTTTTGTAGAGACAGGGTTTCACCATGTTGCCCACTTGTTCTCAAACTCCTGAACTCAAGTGATCCACCTACCTCAGCTTCCCAAAGTGCTGGGATCACCATGTCTGTCAGAAAATTAAATGTTTATCAATATTTGAGGAAAGCATTAAAGGGAGAGAAAAGGATCAAATAAATAACAGGAAAAAAAATTCTAAGGCAAATGTGGTAATGCAGGATACAGAAGAAAAGTTATTTTTTTCATAGTGTTTCAAGAAGCCCCTGCACTCACATGTACAAAAAAGATGAGGAAAGGAAAATATCAGGTAAGAAAGATCTCCTAGAAAGTAAAAATATAATTGTTGATATTAAAATGTCAATAAGAATATTGGGAGCTTAAAAATGAGAAATTCAGACACAAAATAAAACAAAAAGAAAATTATGTTTTATAAATAAATACAAGAGATAAGATAATAGACTTAAATGAAAAAATTATCTTTTTAACCTTAGACTAAAAGGAATTACAGAAAGAGAGAATGGAGAAAATGGAAGGAAAAAGTTATCAAACAATATAGGAGATTTTCAAAAATTGAGGTACACAAGATTATGAGTGCAATGAATGAAAAAAACCACCATGACAAATGAACATAAAATTTCAGAAGATTAAGAATAAAGAACAGATCCTTAAAGTAATCTTAGAAGAGCAAAAGTTTGCCTACAGTGGAGGCAGAATCAGATCGAGATCATATTTCTCAGCAGCACACGGGATACCAGAGGAAAATGGGAAAGTGCCTTTGATTTTATTTTCTTCATATAATTTTGTGCCCAGCAAATCTGGGTAAAGGGTAGGATAAAGACATTTTCAGACATATGAGGACTTACAACTTTTACCTCACTTGCATTCCTTCTTTGAAAGTTACTTGAGGTCATGTTCTAACAAAACAAGAGAATAATAAGGAAGAAGAGAATATAAAATCCAGAAAAGAGTATAACTAACCATATAGGGCAATCAGTGTAAGTGCCAGAATAACAGTTATACTTCAACCTTACAGAGATAAATAGCTCATAGAGGACTCCAGGAAAGATACAGCTGAGAAAAGAAGGGGGAGGGAACAATTTGGAAGATATTAAGAACATGAATTTAAAAACTAAAGAAAAAAAGAAATGCCATTTAGAAATGCTTCAATCTGAGCAAAAACTTCACAGCAGAAATATAAATGGTTAAAGGAAAACATATTTTTAAAACAGTAGTCAACTTCACTAGTAATACTATTAAACTATTAATGTATAGATTTTAGACCATCAGTTTGATAAAAATTAAAGATTAGTTACATTTGTGCCAATATAAATGCAATTAAATGGGCACTCCTATGTTATTAGTGTCTCTTTGAAAGGCAATTTGGCAATAATTATCAAAAATTTTAAATTCACATATTTTTTGGCCTAAATAGCCACTTTTCTGGAAATTTATGATAAGGAAATACTTGCATGTATTCCAGGAGTATTCACTGTTTTATGATCTATAGTAGTAAAAATAAAAGTTGGGGCTGGGCATGGTGGTTTACACCTGTAATCCCAGCACTTTGGGAGGCTGAGGTGAGAGGATCCCTTGAACTCAGGAGTTCAAGGATACAGTGAAGTATGACCATGCTGCTGTATTCCAGTCTGGATGACAGAATGAGACCCTGTCTCTAAAAAAAAAAGAAAAAATGTTGGTAACAACTTAAATGTCAATAAATAGGAAGTTGATGAATAGATGAATGGTACATCCAAACTGAGAAATGCCACGTAGCCATTTAAAAAATATATGTACTGACATGAAAAATTCCAAGAAATAATGTTAAATGAAAAATAGGTTGCTGCTTTTTAAAAAGCATAAATACATGGTTATATATGCTAATGAGGAGAAATGGTCTCTAGGGAGGGGAACAGAATTGGGAATAAGAAAAAAGTTGATGAGAACTTTAATATATTGCTCTAGATATTTTAATTGAATATTTTCTAAGAGAATATATTTATGTTTAATTTTAAAACAAACTCCAGAAAATAAAGTCAACACACTCTTAGGCCACCCACTAGAGAAGAGGGGTCTGCAGCAGAAGAGGTGATGGTCTTGGTCTATGCTGTGCGTGCCAGCACAGTTTAACACTGAATTCTGAGCACCTACTCCAAGAAGGACACGCACAATTGAATCATCTCCCGAAGATAACAGGATGATGAAAGATCTGGAAAAACACAATAGCTGGGGATCCACTTTTAAATAATGAGAATGTTTAGCCAGGAAAAAAGAATATTATTTAAAAGGACATGATGTTTTTAAGGGACATGATAGCTCTCTTGAAATAAGAAATTGATTCTGTGTGGAATTGAACTAATGGGTGGAAGTTATAGAAAGAAAACTATAGGTTCAGTAGATAAAAATTTTTTAAATATACATAGATTTGAAAGCAAGAACATTCTATTATCTAACAAATTGGCACAGATTTAAAGATTAAAATGATAGTATCTAGACATTGAGAGTGAAAATGGCTGCTTTCATTTATGGCTGTTTAATTGAGGCAGTCTTTCTGAAGAACAATTTAGCAGAACGTAACAAAAGTGTAAGTGCCTATTCCCTTTACATTGGTAATGCCAATTCTAGGAATTGATCTTAAAGAAATAATTAAAAGTGCATTCACAGATTTAAATGAAAGGTTGTTCATCACAATATTATTGATAATGTAAAAAAAACTGGAAACAACCTCGGTGTCCAAAAATATACAAGCTTTGCTAGTTAGGTTATGATATAATCATTTGATGGAAGCTATGCAGTCATTAGACACTGTGTTCAGAAAAAATAAAATGTAATGGCCTAGATGTTTTACAGGCTATTTTGCTAAGTGAAAAAATTAATGTACAAAACAATACCTATGACATATTTCCAATTTTGCCTTAAAAGTAGCTACATATCCATAAAATGTTTGTACAGTAATATAACTTTATTCATTCAGTGAATATATACTGAGTGCCTACTATGTGCCAGGCATTATGCTAGAGACTGGGAACATTGAGTACTAGGTAGTACCACTGCCAGATCCCTGCCCTTAAGATGCTTGGAGGTCAACGCTGGTTTCCCTGGGCTCAAGTCAATAGCCCACCTCCCTGAAGGTTTGAGTTTGCCAGTGTGAGTTCTTCAACTATTCTCCTTGCACAGAGATCTTTGTCTTAATAAACAGCATTTAACATCTTTCAGGGAGCAGGAAGATAACCCACATGGATGCCTATTTAAAAGACCATTTGGTGTAACCTTGGTCCAGAAGCCAGAACTCTCCAGACAGTAGCCCCAGTAGCACCCTCCTCTGTTCTCTCCTTCACATGGCTGTCAGGGTTATAAGACATCCAATGAGTGGATACATTTTCAAAAAAAAAAAAAACTACAGGGAGAGTTCCCTCAGCTCAGCCCCTCCTGAAGCAACCCACTCCACCATCATATGGCCCTGCTTTAGTTTCAGTCTCTTTGTCTTCTTCAAACTTCACGTTGAATCTTAATCCCCTATGCAACCGTATTGAGAGGTGTGGTCTTTGGGAGGTGATTGAGTCATGAGGGCTCCATCTCATGAGTAGAATTAGGTGACTTTATAAAAGCGCTTAATGGAGGAAGTTCGCCCTTCTTGCCCTTCCACCTTTTGCCATGGGAGAATATGGCACTCCTCCTTGGAAGCACAGAGCAACCCTCAGAAGACAACTGAACCTGCCAGTGCCTTGATCTTGCACTTCAGAACTGTGAGAAAACATATTTCTGTTCTTTATAAGTTACGCAGTCTGTGGTATTTTGTTACAGCAGCATAAATAAGACTAAGACAGGCTCTAATAGAGGAAACACCTTCTTGACTGTGGCTCTTCCATCCCCAAGAGTGTCAAGAATGACCTGAGCCCTTCACCACCACTCCTCTAGGTGCTTGAGATCAGCAGCCCGGCCCCTCTGGGTCTTCCCTCCACACAACCCTCCCAACCCTTTTCCTTCACGTTGCATGTTTCCAAACCCAAATCTCAAAGTTGTTTCTTTGAGTCTTCATCTACTCAAAGTAAGATTTATGGCTCTTTCCCAAAGTCTCTCTTCAACCTAGTGTCCCTTTTAATCATCTCCACCCTAAATAAATGGATGCTTCCAATAAATACATTCATAGTTGGTTTTATTAACCGATATGGGAAGTCCAATGGCGTCACCATGGTGAAGGGCTGATACAGATATATTACAGGTATTATCCCACAGAAATATAGCATGGCCCTAACTACACTGGAAAAACTGAAAAGGAATCATTTTCACCTTTGGTCTGAGGCATGGGATGGGAATATATGTATGTGTTTCAAGAATGGTCAAGAGGGGAAGGGCTGTTTCACCAGTGTTAGAGATTCATTATTTTGAGTTAGCATCACCTTCTCCCATGGGCTTTCTTTTAGCTTGTTTTACTCCTTACAATAATAGGAAATATTGATAAGGTAGAAATTGTCACCTTCATTTCATAATGGAGGAACGTGAAGCACAGATGAGTGAAGTAAGTTGCCTGTCAACTAGCAGCAGAACATGGATTTGAATGCAGAAATGTTTGACTTCAAAGTCCAAGCTCTTAACCAGGTTAAGCCAATTGCTATCCAACAGAAAAATGGCCAAGCTGGGACCCTAACCCTCCCAATTGCAGCTGTTGCTTCCAGTTCACAGAATCATTCCCATTATGGAGCTGAAGTGGGTGTTTCCATTACTCACCTGTCCTTCCTTCTTCATTATCCTCCCCTGGCACTCTGCATTCTGTCAATAGTGGATCCTCAGGCTTGGGAATACTTATCCCACATTCAATAAAGCACAATACATCTGGTACACTAGTTTTTGTAGATACTGTTAAGAACACCGGGTTTAGAATAAGACAAACCTAAGTTCAAAGCCCAAATTTGCCACTTAAAAGCATGGAGTGTATTCCTAAACTTCTCTGAGCCCCTTTTCCTTATCTGGAACTCATGAATAATATCCTGACCCTGGGACTTGTTTAGGTGGGTTACACAAGATAACACTTGCAAACCATAGTGCCTGACACCACGGTGCCTAACAATATTAGCCATTAAAATTGTTACCAATATTAAAGGCTCACACAGGGATTCTTATGGCTACCCAGTCGTCTTCCTGATTCAGCTTTCAGTGGGTGGGTTCAGGATACCGAGGCAAGGACCATGGAAAACCAGGCTGCCCCACCCAACACCTCTTGACCCCTCACTGTAACTCCCTCTGGTTGGTAGCAGTTTTCATTTCTCCAACCTCACTGATATCTTTCAGGGACTCTGAAACTGGCAGCAGTGTCTCCACAGGACACAGGAGGCCAGAGAAGCAGAGAAATTTGCCCAATGATATACACTGATTTGGAAAGAACTAGAAGTGGAACTGCCCCTCCATGGCTCCCTTCATCTCACATCCCATCATAGTATGTCATGAATATAACACTCTTCACCAGGGACTCCGGGGAAACGGGGCAGTCACCTCATCTAGGACTGATGAGACCGTCTCAGTGTAAATAGAACCCTCCCCAGCCCAGGCATCAACTCATGGAGCCAGCCATCATCCCAGGCCAAGTCCATTCCAGCCCAGCTCTGCCAAGAAACATGCAGCTCAACTACACTCGACTCTCCAAGTAAATACTTTAAGTCAGAACAGATGCTCTCAGCCTGGCCTGGAGCCATCAATGGCACCAACGGCTTACAGAAGGCTCTTTGGACCAGAGGGAATGTGACAGTGGGCCCCCTGGAAGGTGCCAGTTCAGATATTTCAGGACCTCCAGAACACGCTCCCTAGATGGAGGCAAAAAAAATCTGCCCCGGAAGACACACCTTAAGAGAGAAGGGGATGTGGTGCAGTGTGGAAAACTCCAGCTAAGAAACAAAGAACTAGTTCTTGTCCCAGCTCTGCAGCTCCAAGCAAGTCCCTCTGGCTCTGGGACTTGGTTTCCTCACCTGTAAATGGAGGTTATAGTGAAGCCTCAAAGACTCTATTGAACTGTAAAAGCCTGTCTGGAGTGGGGAGGGGTCATATTACAGTAGACTGAGACCACCCTGAATTTCCCATTGCCATCATTGGGCATAGGGGACAACCAAAAGGGAACTGATCATGTGACCAAGGCCTGAGGACTAGAACAAGAGAAAGCCATTGACAGGCTCAAGACCTCTGCCCCCTCCCTGTTTCCAAACAGAAAGTTCTTGAACACAAGGTTCACATTTTCTCCATCTGCTTTGCCTTCTCCTTTTGCCCTTTCTTTTCTCGATCCCTCTCTCTTCTTTCTTTCCTTCTTTCTGCTGTATGGCTCCAGCCATTGACAATTATTCTCCATTCCTGAAATAGCCCATGCTTCCTCTCTCTAATCTCTGGGCCTTTGCACCTGCTGTGCCGCTTCCTGGACAACTCTTGTCCCACCTCATCTTTTGGGTCTCAATTTAGATATCTCTTCCTCTAGGCTGGAAGAGGGGCCCCTCTGCTGGGTTCTTCCAGTGCCCTGGGTCCACGATTAGATAATGGTCTCTCATCATGATCGTGAGTGCTCTGACAGCACAGACTGCTTCTTAACCATCAGCGTCCTTAGAGTAGGGGCTTGGAAAATGTGTACTGATTGAAACCATAAGTAGATATTTATCAGGGACACAAAGCTAAAGGATGGTGGACCCAGGTCCTCTGTCTATGAGCCTCGTGTTGATTCATTCAATTATCTGCCCATGAAACAAGTACTTGTTGAGTACCTTCAACAGGCCAGGCACTCTGCCTAGTGCTGGGCATACAATGGGGAAAAAGACAAGTTCTTGGTTTTCAGGGAGTTTGCATTCTAGCTGGAAAAGACAGGAAATAACAGATGATAACAATAGAGAGTAATGAGTGCTATACAGAAAATTAAAATAGGCTAATGTAATAAAGCTTGACCACGTGGACACTTTAGACTAAATAGATGGGGAAGGCCTCTCTAGGGATAGGACTGAAAGGAAATAGTAAAAAAAAAAAAAAAAAAAAAAAAGGCCTGGATGTGGTGGCTCATGCTTGTAATCCCAGCACTTTGGGAGGCTGAGGTGGGCGGATCACAAGGTCAGGAGTTTGAGACCAGCCTGGCCAATATGGTAAAACCCCGTCTCTACTAAAAATACAAAAATTGGCTGCGCGTGGTGGCAGGCACCTGTAGTCCCAGCTACTTGGGAGGCTGAAGCAGGAGAATGGCATGAACCCAGGAGGCGGAGCATGCAGTGAGCTGAGATGGCACCACTACACTCCAGCCTGGGTGACAGAGTAAGACTCCGTCTCAAAAAAAAAAAAAAAAAAAATTGTGAGTTGAATGGGAAGAGCATGCCAGGAGAGGGACAGCTCTCTCTTAGAAGGTACAAGGGCCTTCTAATGGGGAAGTTAGAGAAGAAGAAAGATCAATGTGCTTGAATGCAATGTTCCAGACAAGGCTGGTGAAGTAGGAAAGGACCAGTTTGTGTAGAGCCTTGTGGACCATGATAAGGAGGTCCTCTTTTAGTGGGGTGGAAGTCCATGGGAGGGTTTTAAGCTGGAAATTATGCAATATAAATCACATTTTCAAAAGATTAGCCTGACCACCATTTTGAAATGGAATGGAGGGGTTGGAACAAGCACAGAAGTGGAGACAGGAGATAGGATGCTATTGTGCCAGTCTAAGCAGGACATGATGTTGGCTTAAACTACAATGGTCACAGTGATGATGAAGAGAAAGAAGTACATTGATCCATGCTGCAGGAAAAATTGCTGGGACATGCTCATGTTCAGAAGGTAGAATTGATAGAAAGTGCTAATGGATTAGATATGAGGACACAAGGGTGAGAGGAGGAGGAATCAAGGAACTGAGTGGATGGGAGTGCCCTTTACAATGAGGTAAGGAGGAGAGTAGAGAAGGCTTGAGACAGATTATCCAATATATTAGGCCCTGTTAATTTATATTTGTCTGTTAGATCTCTAAAGGCTAATGTCATTTCACAGTGGGATACGCAGGCTGAAATTCTGGGGGAGAACAGGATTGGGCACACATATCTGGGGATCATCTATCTTAGGTGACATTTAATGTTAGGGGTCTGGCTCAGATGACCTAGAGAGAGAAAATGTGTAGGCAGAATGCTATGGGTTTAATGTCTGTTTCCCTCCCAAAATTCATACACTGAAACTCTAACCCTCAATGTGATATTTGGAGGTGAGGCCCTTGGGACCTAATTATGGTCATGAGGGTGGAGCCCTCATGAGAGAGATTGGTGCCCTTACGAAGGCCATGAGAAGGCTTTTGTTTTCTCTCTCTCTGCTCTCTGCCATGTTAGAATACAAGATTACCATTTGCAAACCAGGAAGAGGGCCCTCACCAGACACCAAATCTGCCAGCACCTTGATCTTCGACCTGTCAGCCTCCAGAACTGTGAGAAATAAAGAGGATTTGTTGTTTAAACCCCCCAGGCTATCGTAATTTGTTATAGCAGCCCAAATTGACTAAAAGGTGACATTTACCACTATGGGTCTAGATGAGATTGCCTGGAGAGAGAAAACGTGTAGGTAGAGGAAATTGTTCAGGACAGAGCTCCCAGCACTCCAATATTGGGAAGTTTACAAGAGGAGGAGGCAGCCAGCCAAGAGACGGAGAAGGAACAGCAAGAGAGGTGGGAGGAAAACTAAGAGAGCGTAGGTTCTAGGAGCCAAAGCAAGGGAGGTTCAAGTTGTCAATTTGTCTTTCTTTTGTAGGTTTGCTTCCCTGCTGCCTACTCCCAAACCTCCCAGATCCACCTGTATCCTCCTGAATGGTAAAGGTAGCTCGCTGGCCCTCAGATCAGCAGTTCTCGGTGGCACCACAACCAATCCCCTGACCAAATGAACAGCCCCTCCCAGTCTCCCTCAGCAACCTGGCAGCAAGGGCTGGTGTGGTCCTTGCCAGGTCTTTTCCCTCCCTGGTTCTCAGTTCTTCCTGGGACAAATAAGGAGGCTGGAAATGGTGCTCTCTTGCTGACAGCACTCCCTGTGCTACAAGGACTTCAGGCTCAGCCTCTCCCTCCCATGGAGCTCAAGCTCTCCTTCCGTTAGGACTTCCTCCCCCAGAGACCATGAAGTGATGGTCTCTGAAGGACAATCCCAGTGATCCACGGAGGGCCTGCTCAGAGCTCAACTCGTAGGTAGGGTGCACCTGATGGCCGTGAAAAACTACTTGGAAAGGAACCCAGGAGAGTGACAGGGAAGTAAGGGCCTTGGACCCATGGCTGCGTCATGGGTTACACATGATGTGTCCTACCACAGGAGTGTTCTGCCCATCAAAACAGGGCGCCCGCAGAGCTATGTTTGCTCAGAGGGGGCAACTTTTTCTAATTTGTGCAAAAGTGCCATAGAAGCAGTGCCATGTAACCCTACTTTGGACCTGTCACCTGCATTCTTTGTTCCTGACACTAGACTTCTTTGAGCTCACTGCCTGGCTTCCTTAGGCACATCCGCTGTCTGATATCTTTGGGCCCGCAGCCCATTCTCTTTAAGCCTGCCATTTGCATTACTCAGACCCATTGCCTTGTGCCTGGGCCAGCCTCCTGATGTCTTTGGGTCCACCCCATATTTCTTTAGGTTTGCTGCCTGGATTATTTAAGCCTGTCGTGTCATATCTTTGGGCTTGCCGCCAGAATGCCTAAAGTCCTGGAAACTTGGGCTGCTGCTGAGTATCAGAGCTACCTGGAACATTAACAGGGCTCTGTGGGGCTGCTGTCAGGAAGGGAGAATAAATGTCACCATCTCCAGCCTCCAGCAGTGACCACTGTGATGAGGCCAACAGCTCGGCTGGGCTTTGAAAGGAGCATTTGTATGGTTTGTTTCCCTCCACGAGACCTCCAAGGCCAAATCCCCCAGAGATTGATTCATTTCGCCGTTTTGCTTCTTTTGGTGATCTGTGTTTAATAGGGAACCGTGTGTGTAGTGCCCCTGTGCCTCTGGCTGGGAGCTCAGTGCTGGCAGGGCAGGCCAGCAAGAAAGCCCAGCAGCAGAGGTGGGAGGAGGCCAAGAAAAACCCCCAGGCTTCAGGCTGTGGCAGGAGGGCTTGCCCGAACGGCCTGCTCACCAAAGCCTGGCTTCAGAGCTCTATGGGAGAGGCCTGGCCTGATGCCAGCAGTCATTGCTCTGTCTCTTTGCAGAGAGCCAGGGAGACAAAACAGAGCCTGATTTTAAAACAGACACACAAAGTGGTCTCTTCACAGAGCTCTGTAGCAATGTGGACCAATACACACTAAGGTTTTCATGCAGAAAAGGGGACTTCGAGAAACATAATGTACAATATCTATCACATGCAAGAATGTTGGGCTTAGACAGAACAAGAAATAATACAGCTCACATGTGGCAAAACCGCCCTTGCACACTAGGCACCATGCTCGGTGCCTTACACGGACATGTCAGCTGCCTTGCCTAAGAATATCATGAAGATGCAATTACAGTCCCCATTGTATAGATTAAAAGCCAAGTTTCACACCCTATTAGAATGGCTAAAATTTTAAAAATGGATAACGTCAAATGCTGATGAGGATACAGAGCAACTGGAACTCTCTTACACTGCTGGTGGGAACACAGTGGTACAGACACTTTGAAAAACAATTTGGCAGTTTCTTAGAAAGTCAAACAGACACAGACTATACAATCCATCAAGCTGACTCCCAGGTATTCATCTAAATGGAATGAAGCCCATATGTAAATGCTTACAGTAGCTGTATTCATAGTCACCCCACATTGAAAATAACCCAAATGTCCTTCAATTGAGGAATGGGTAAACAAACTAGTTCTTCAACACCACAGAATATTACTCAACAATAAAACACACTACTGATACATAAAAATGTGGGCAATCTCAAATGCATTAGGCTAAGTAAAAGAAAACAGAATCAAAAGACCATGTAATGTAAGACACTATTTATACGACACCCTTGTGAAGAAAAACTATAAGGTCTGAAAACAGATCAGTGGCTGCCAGGGGCTGGAGGTGGGGCAGAAATGAATTTTAGGAGGCTTTGGGGAATGTTTTGTCTCCCTCTCTCTATATATACACACACACACACACTCATATTTATGTGTATGTGTATAGATATACACATACATATACATATATGCATGTGTATATATGTATATATATGTGTGTATATATATGTGTCTGTATGTCTGTGTGTGTATATGTGTGTGTGTGTGTGTGTGTGTGTTTATATATATATAGACACACATATATATATATCTCCCAGGCTGGAGTGCTATGGCAAAATCATGGCTCACATCCCAGGTTCAAGTGATCCTCATACTGCAGCCTCCCAAGTAGCTGGAACCACAGGTATGCACGACCATGTCCGGCTAATTTTATTTTATTTTATTTATTTTATGTAGAGACAGAGTTTCCCTATGTTGCCCAGGCTGGTCTCGAACTCTTGGGCTTAAGGGATTCTCCTGCCTTGGCCTCCCAAAATGTTGGGATTACCAGCATGAACCACTGCAGTTGGCCTATATATTTTGATTGTGGTGGTGTTTCCACCATTAGGTATGTTTGTCAAAACTTGCAGAACTGTACACTAAAAAGGGTAAATATTTCTATATGCATAATAAACCTTAATTATTTTAATGGTTAAAAAAAATCAGCTGTTCAAGGAGATGTAACTTGTCCAACGGCAGTCAAGATTGACTCTTGACCCAGCTTTTTAACCGCTGTGCTGAACAAGGATATCGGTTGCCCTGGAGACCATCTGGTCTGAGCCTCAATTACCAAGAGATCTGGACTCACCAGGATGTAGAAAATGGTAGGTTCTGAGGAATTGGCTTTTTTTTTTTTTCAATTAACTGAAGTTTCCAAATCATTTTTCTTTTAACCCCTGTTGCTAACAATATTTCTAAGTTGGCTGAAAATACAGTCATCCTTACTCAAATACTCAGGCCACTCACTGACTCTGCCATGCTTGAGAATTGCAGGGCCAGATCCCCTGAAGTTGGGGGACCTGGTGATATTCCTTCATCTATCACTATTTGCTGTGTCACCTTGGATACGTCATTCACTCTTCCTAGACCCTGGTTTCCCTCTGTGAGAAGGGGATCATTTCACCATCTCAAGATTATATGAGAAGATTAAATGAGAATCATAGGACCTACAGCTTTAGGTCTTCACAATCTTATCAACTACTTTCCTTTCTTATCTCAGGGGATTGGTTCCTTAGCCCAGTGGTGATAATAGCAGTCAACACATACTGAGTACTTTCTATGTGCTACGTGGTTTACAGACATTTCATCTTGCTGCCAAGTCTGTGAGCTTGTACTAACCCATCTAACAGAAGACGAAAGGGAGGTACTTAGAAATGAAGCAATTCACCAAGACCCCACAACTAAATGTAGTAGTAGAACCAGATTGAAGCCAGGCAGCCTGATTGCAGAGCCTTGTGTTTGGCTAGTTCACCTTTCCGCCTCCCCTTCTCCCATCTCAATTTTCCACTGCCATCTTGAGAATCTGTAGCTGCACACCTTGTCCATTAGGTAACACACATCCTATATTGAACTTTCCCTACACGGACTTCAGATGCCAAAATGGATTCTTCTCTAATATGGAAGAGCCAGGAAAGCCACAAAGGTCCTTTGCCTCCTGTTGGCTCTGTGTCCTTTCTATGCTTCCACTGAGCACGGGTGCAGAAGGAGAGCAGTGTGTGGCGGAGGGTCATTTGGCCCTGGGGGAGGGATGACAGGAGGAAGAGGAGGGAAGCCACTTTTAAGGGAGCATAAGCAAGTGTCAATGTTCTTGCTACTCGATCCAGGAGGCTTCATTCTGGCTCATTGTTCCTCATTATCAGAGCTAACTATGTTCAGGCGAAGGGCGAGCATGTTCCTAAATTTATGTCTCTGTGTGCGACCACGACAATGTGTGTTTTGTGTGCTTCTCCCTGAAAAACTCCTCTTGTGACACAGGCGACCCAGCTTGGACTTGGCCTTTCATGTGCGTTACCCACTCCGACTGGCACCTGCTGGCAGATTTTTCTTAAAGTCTAAAATGAGGGGCTAACCTTCTCGTCTCTGCTTTTTCTTCTCCGCTACCTATCATCTTGATTTGACTCACACAAAAGTGTCTCAGTGGGAAACCCACTCAAGAAGGCTTTGACAGGGAACAATGGACAGACACCTCTACAGAGGCCGGCCCGCCGCGTCGAGAGAGGGAAAACGGATTAAAGTTTAAAGATGTCATGTATGTTAACCGATCAGTATCAGTTTTATGTATTTTGTCAAAGAGACAGCAGTGAAGCCGGGCCCATGAGGGTGAGGGGGTGCAAGGGAGGGAGAGGTGGCCTCCACACACTTTGGCCAAAGGCCTCACCAGAGATAACGAGCCCAAGGAGCTGGAGTGTTTGAAAGGTAATCATAACAATAATAAAGAAGAAAGGGCCCAGAGGAGATTGTCGTGAGATTGTTGTGTGTGTCAGCTTTGTCCTTCCACAATGATCCAGGGCCAGGAGCCAGGCAGTCTCTGGGGCAGCAGAGCGGCTCCTTCAGAAAGCAGATGCCTCTCATTCAGCCCGCGTGGCTTTCTTCCAGGATAATGCTCCAATGGGCAGCGGAAGCCCAGGGAGTCATGGGTGAGGCAGGGGGAGAGGCGCCTGAAAGCCAGGGCTCCCCGCCGGCATCTCTCGCGGCCAGGCCCAGCACTGTGCACAGGAGCAAGGCCGGCCCAAAGCCTGCATGGGGCCTGGGCCCTGACCTTGCTTCTTGTCTGCAAGAGGGTTACCCACAATGCCCTGCTCTCCTGACGGGACATCAGGAGAATAGAGTTGGCCCCTGGAACTTCTCTTCAATATCCTTGAAAAAAAGTGGGATTCCCACTCTGATTTCTTTGGACCTCTGAGCACTTTTCCTTTCACATGAATCTCCCTTTGTGAGGGTTGCTAGAATTTTCTCACGTCGTGAATAGGCTGAAAAGTGAGTATCTTTGAATCTTCTTTCTGAAGAAGTCCAGACTCAGATAGGACAATCCGCCACATTTTTGGAGGAAGCAGTGCATGGCAAAGGTTGCGTTTGTAGGTGAGCTAAGCTCCATTCATTCTGCAGACTTAGGACTGTCAACAAGGGCAGTCATCCTGGCGGGACATGCAGAGGGGATGCCCTCTAAATGGAACATTCCAGAGACCGGCAAAGGGAAGGCTCTAGAGCTGCTCTTCAGAGTCTCCATGGGCTCCCACAAGCCCAAGAGTTGGGGGCAGTAGCATGCCAGATCCAGCGCATACTGGTTTTTGAGAGCTGATGGCTAACTTTTCAGTACATTTTTTGCAAGCCAGTTTTTAAAAAATTAACTTATGAGGCCGGGTGCAGTGGCTCATACCTGTAATTCCAGTACTTTGGGAGGCCGAGGTGGGAGGATCACTTGACGTCAGGAGTTCGAGACCAGCCTGGCCAACGTGGTGAAACCCCACCTCTACTAATAATACAAAAATTAGCTGGGCGTGGTGGCACGCTCATGTAATCCCAGATACCTGGGAGGCTGAGGCAGGAGAATCACTTGAACCCAGGAGGTGGAGGTTGAGTCACTGCACTCCAACCTGGGCAACAGAGTGAAACTGTGTCTCAAAAATAAATAAGTAAAAATGTAAAAATTAAAATTAACTTATATAAACTTAACAAATAAATACAGCAAAGGTAATATTCAAAACTCATCTCTTCGTAATTACTTCACTATTCTCTATGCCCGAGGTTTTATATGATTACTGTATCTATATGGCAGAGATACTGGATAATAGTGTGTTTCTGAGCATCTCTTCCCAGTTGCGCGTACTGTGGTGTCACACGGAGAGCCACAGTGGAGTATTTACACCACAGAAACTGGCAAATGCCACAAATCAGAACCTTTTCCCCTAAGGGCTGGTTGTTAAATACTTGCTAGTACACTGGTTGGAGACTGATCTGACCCAGATCCTTGGTTACCGGACCAAGCCACTTTCCCTCTGAAACAAGTCAATATGGTGACAAAGGAAGAAGAAATGGAATGGCATGTTGCTCTGAAGACAAACGGTATGCAAGTATAAAGCTGAGACAGACTCTGAGCTGCTTGACACGATATTCACGTGTGTGAGTGTATTCATTCATTCAACCTATCTTTTCCTCTCTTTCTCTAAACACAAATATCTTATCAGGAAAAAATATCATTTCCAACTCCAAGACCCTTGATGAACAATCTGCTCCAGTGTCTGCCTTTAATGAGAATAATTCAGGGCCAAATAGTTGATCCTGAAGGCCATGCTGGGTTCAGGGATGGGGGCCAGGAGGGATGAGTTCCTGGATCGGGGGACCCTATCTCCCTTTGCACCCACCTGTGCTCTCCTAGGGCCCCTGTCTCTGGAACTCAGCTGTGAAGGCTGAAAAGGCTGACGCTGTCCTCCCATGGGACAACTGTCTTTGAATAGGGGTGCAGAGAGGCTGAAAGGCCTTCAGGGCCACACTGAATGAATCTTGCAGGGGATCTCAGGCCAGGGGAGTGATCTGCAAATTTGAGTCTGGTGGTTTTCCCAAAACACATCATGCAGGCAACTGCCTCCTTCCTCCCAGAAGGCTGCTCTTGATTGGGGTCCTCCTCTCTCCTGCCCCAGAGAACTCAAGGCAACAGAAATAGTAATAATAGCTCATCGGGCCGAAATGTTAACCTCAGGCCTAAGCGCTGTGCCTCATCTGAGCCTCCTAGAAGTAGGCGGTGCCTTTCTCCCCTCTTACAGCGGTGAACACCAAGACTGTAAAGTTCCTTAACTTGGTCCAAGCTGCTCAGCCAAAAAGCTACTCATCTGAAATTCAAACCCAGGCAGTCTGAATCCAGAATTCTCTCTCCTACCCGCTATGCTCAGATCACAAACCCAGCTGGTTCCCTACCATGCAGGTCTGATCAATGGAAATAGAAAAATGGTTTAGGAGACCGAAGCAGGCTTGAGGTCAAGAGTTCGAGACCAGCCTGGCCAACATGGTGAAACCCTGTTTCTACTAAAAATGCCACAATTAGCCAGGCGTGGTGGTGCGTGCCTGTAGTCCCAGCTACTCAAGGGGCTGGGTTAGGAGAATTGCTTGAACCCAGAATGTGGAGGTTGCAGTGAGCCGAAATTGTGCCACCGGACTCTAGCCTATGCAACAGAGCGAGACTGTGTCCCGAAAAAAAAAAAAGAAAAGAAAAGAAATAAAGAAATAGAAGAATGGGAGGGAGGCTGGGGGGTGAGGAAGGGGAGGCTGGAGTGGGACGAAAATGACAGTGTGCAAGGGAGCTGCCTGCTGCCCCTCCCGCTGACTGGGCATCCCTGGGCCCTCCCAGGAGGACACTCACTTCAGGGCAAGGCTCCCTCCGGCCAGCTCGGAAGTTTCCCTCATGCCCTGACACACTGGGCTCAATATCTGCTTTGAATTATTTCACATCTTACAGGGAAGCAGCAGGAGCCGAAGCCCTTGGCACTGTGGCAGGCCAGGGAGCTGCACAGGGGCGCTATGAGCACACTCCTCACCCCTGCCCCAGTCTCCCATAGCAGACAGGAAAGCATCACTGGGCAGGACTCCGTGAAGGCACTCCAGCAGGGTCCCTCTTTTCCCATGGGCCTTGCCAAGTTAAGGCACTTCCCAAGTTGATTTCTCATTTGCTGTTTATAATTTTGTGAGGCCAGGGTATGTAAAGAGGACGCCTTTTACAGAAAGGAGAAGTTGATTTAAAATACCTCTGGGGTTTGGCCCAGGCCACTCAGCCCTGCTGGGTCTGAAGCACAGTCTCTGGACTCCCTGTACAGTGCTCTTTTGACTACAATATCAACATGCACCCCCACTCACAAGAGGCCCCCTGTTTTAGCAGCAGATAAAATCAGCTGATCCCTGGAAATGTGCCAATCACAGCGACCAGAAAACAAGCACCAAAGGAGAGAAATACTTGAGATTCCTGTTAAGAAGCCACGTTAGGATTGATCTGAATAACACCAGAAAAAAGGGGAAAATAATAAAGTCAGACACTACATAATCCATGGAGACATGGATGGAAGCTGGGTGGGGCAAATTTCAAAGGGGGCACCTTTTCCCATGGAAAGGGGGAGGAGGTGCAGAGGGCCTTGAACTTGAACTGAGCTGCGGTCATCTAGTAAGCGACACCAAGCAGATATTATTTCAGATCATCGCCACTGCAGCCCTGTGGCCTAGGGATGATCACCTCCCGTTTACAGATGAGGACACTGCACTGAGGATGATCCCATTCCCCAGGAGCGGTGCTGAGATGCCCAAGGGCTCTTTCTAAAATGGGGAGTGGGCTGCATGCTTCAACATGGTGTTCAAAGGGCCAGGTGTTTAATAGCCAAAGTAAGGTCCATTAGCTGGTGAATGCATAAACAAAACACAGCAGATCCACACAATGAAACACTCTACAACCACCAAAAGGACAGCACTCCTGATGATACACACTACAAACGAATGAACCTCAGAAATATTCTCAAGGGAGATGGTTTTTCCCCTCAGGGGAAGAAAATATATATATATATATATATCTCCTTAGATATTACAGTGGTTTGTAGCCCTCCAAAGCTCAAGCCTACCAGACAAACTCATGTTTCTTGGTATTTAATTTTAATTTCTGTCTTTAGGGAGAATTTAAATTACATTTAATTTTTCTCCTTAGGGGAGGAGTGGATGATAATGAAAAAATGTCCAAGACACTGTGCTGAGTAAAAGAAGCCAGACACAAAAGACCATGTGTCGTATGATTCCATGTACATGCAATGTGCAAAAAGCCAAATCCGCAGAGGGAAGTAGATTAGCAGCTGCCTGGGGCTGGGCGTGGGAACAGGGAGTGACTACAGCCCAGCGAAATGGAGGTTTTGGGGTGACGAAAATGTTCTAAACTTGAATTGTGGTGACGGTTGCACAACTCTGTAAATTTCCTAAAAGTCATTGAATTGTACGCTTCAAACAAGTGAGTTTTCTGGTATCTAAATTATACTTCCATAGAGCTTTCTTTTTTTAAAAAAAAAGGAAGAACACAGGCTTGGGGATCTGAGAGGCCCAGCTCCAGTCCTGGCTCCTTCCTCCCATGCCTCAGACAGGTGGCTCCAGGCCCCAGTGTCCACATCTGTGAAATGAGGTCTCCACCAGAGCTTTGGGGGCCATGAAGATCCAATGAGATGTGTTGAAAGGCCTTCGCACAGTGATGTGAGGGTCTAAGGGGGACGGCTTCAGGACCCTAACTTTGAGCGGAGAGATAACTCATCTCCTTAGGGAACTGCTATTCCTAAGTAAGATAGCATCTCCTTGAGAGGCCTTCCTTGACCCCTGGAGGTTACTGCTCAGGTATTCACCTCCCTGAGGCATTTACTGAAATCGACGACCTTTTGTGTGATCCTTACTGTCTGTCTGTCCCTAAGCCCCACTACTGGAATGTTCGCTTTAGGCCAGCAAGGACGTTATCCTCGTTGTAAAGGCACCCTGTGGGGCACAAAGCAGGGATTTATGAATATTTAGTAACAATAGTTATTACTGGTTGCATACCAAATGAAGGCAGTCAGATGAACTAAGTTTTTGTTCACCAGAAAGTCGCAAATTTCTGGAGGCTTCTTTCCCTTAGAAAGACCTCTCTATCAGGTGTGTGAAAGAGTGGCTCATTCCGGGGAGGGCGAGGGGGAATTGCTTTAATGACATTGATTCATTTGCCCTGCATGGCTTCTGCAGTGATTCTTACCCTGGGGCTCATGAAATGACAGAAAACATACGCGGCATGCTGCTTGTGTCCAAGAATCTACATTTTCGTTGGGGTGACAGTCATGAGAGCACTTACCAGAATCTCAGTGGGGTTCACGATGGAAACAAGATGCTCGCGGGCTCCAGGTGAAATGAAAACTCCCAAGTGTGGAGACCATGCCCCCACGCCTGCTCCATCTCCCTCCTTCTCTCCCTCTTTCTCACAAACAAACCCATCTGAAGCTCCGGACTTCATGGGGAATTTGAGGCTGGGCAGTGATGGGGAATCTCCATGAAATGGAACACAAGCCAGAGCTGAGACAGGCGCCGTCAGTCCTCAGCATCTGCTCCTGGAAGAAGAAGCTGTGAAATTAGAACCTGGGACTGGGCGTACAGGAAGATAGCTGCAGAGAGATACAGTGAGAGAAAGCCCCTCTGCCCCTCAGCCATCTACCTGGCGCAAAGGTGGAGGGAGGCAGGCACCATCCAGGAGGCGTGAGCAGGCCCTCATAGGTAGCACCTGAGGCTGCGTGACCCTCAGGCTCCTGCTGATTCTCCAGGTGCGTGTGCACGTGAGCGAAAGAGCAAGCAGAGAGAAAAGCTAGTTATCTACCGCGAGCATACCTAACCCATCCGCTCTTAAAACAGGGTGACTGACAGCGAAGGGTCCAGGAAACCAGCTCCCATTCTCTGAAGGCTGTGGCCCTTAAAGAATAAAAACAAGAAGGGAGAGGCCGGGGGACGGGCTAATTACACCTACCAAGCGACAAATCACTTGGAAAACATAAATACGTTTTCAAGGACACTCCTCCACTAACGATGCTAAAGTGTTTTTCTTTCAAATCCCAGCAAGAAAATCCAAGGGATGAAACAAACTTCGCTTATTTTAGTTTCTACTCAATTACCTGTTAATGGAAAAAATCTGGCACCAGCCATAATGAGGCAGGCATGAGCTCACTGGCGTGGGGGTCGGCCCTGTCAGAGAAGGCTGCAACAAGCGCGGCCTTTATCTGCCTCTCTATAACCCTTTCAAACTCGCTGTCAGGGAGCCCACATTGAGCAGACTGGAGAGGAGGAACCTGGGACCCACTCCAGGCCTCCGAGGTCCCTTAGGAAAAGGAAAATTGTTGTTGGCAAGTCTGTCTGGCTCCAGAAATTGATCCAGTGCCCCCCACTTGTCCGAGCAGCAGCAGACAGGGCTAAGAATTTTGTTATAATTAAATAACAGAGTGCTGATTGGTTGCTGGAGGTGGTCTTGAAACTGGTGTTTAAAAGCAGAGGAGAACAACGGTTACTATTCATAGGAAAAGCCCAGAGTCTTAAAAATCCATCTGTTTCATTCCCAAATTTAGGCCAAAAAAATGCTCACTTGCTGTCTTTAAAAATACCACCTGCTTTGCGATGTTGTATAATGTGCCATTATATAAGGTGGAGGGGGCGGAGGGGAGGGCCGGGTGGGAGGATGCCGTGTGGTGGGCAGAGCCCTTTCCTGAGGAAAACAGAGACAGCCTTGCAGAGCGCCAGGCTGTCCACTCCAAAGGCCGAGCCTCCACCTCCGATGCCCTACACCAGCCTTGAGGCACCAAGAGAGTCTTATTATCTCAGGGGGCTGCAGTCAGGAGCCCCCAAATATGGGGCCCTGGTAATTACGGACGTCCATCTTACACCCGCCTGGCCTTAGGGGTCAGCCATCGCAGTTTGCACCAGTGCTGGCCTGGGTGGTGATCTTGCCCCATTGCCCACTACAGCTGGGCTGCTGGGTGAGGCCACGGTTCCTGGGACCAGGGGAAGGAGAAGTGTCCAGGACCCCTTAGCCTGGTGGCTGGTCACTTGCATCTTCCTCCATACAACCCCCAAACCCGGGTTGTGGAAGCCACAGGACATTAGGTTCCCGATGGGACAACTCTGTTTCTACCAAGCAGACAAACGTCCCTGTCTAGCCTAACCCTTATGGAGTTTCCCAAGATTCCGAGAAATGTTGGGGGCTCAGTTGCTTCTTAAGATTCTTATTTACAGGGTAAGTGGAATTAAAAAAAAAAAAAAAAAAAAAAAAAAAAAAAAAAAAAAGGAACTCTGTAGTCACACGCCTAATTTTAATTCCAGATCTGCCACTTTTTGGCTGACCCATCCTGAACACATCACTTCGCTGCTTCCCATGACAACGAGAGTAGGAAGACTTACATCACAGTATTTGGGTGAAGAACAAATAAAATAATGCCTGCTGCCCCAGATGCCTGGGAGCCACGTATGGTGCCTGGCACATCGGAGGCACCGCTAGCAGGTGGCGGCTGGATTTCCAGGAGCCTCACACTCAAGCCCTTCATTTTGCATTGGAGTCTCCAAACCTGAAAATCACCCAGGATCGGGAACAAGCCTTACCGCTGGCAGCAGGGTTAGCATTCCCCACATCAAAGCGAGCCAGTAGAGAATTCGAGGCAACAGGTAGTTATGAGAAAGATCCCTGATCTAGATTACAAGGAATCATGGCATCTAGCTGAGATCCAGCCAGCACCCAGCTGTGTGGCTTCAGGCAAGACACTGCTAGGGCCCCCTCTCTGGGCTTCGGTTTCCTCTGGTCCTTCTTTCCAGCTCTTAAGGACCAGGCGGTCAGATTCTATTGAGAGCACATGCTTTTGCCTACAAAGGCGTCCTGGAATTTCTACTCAGCAAGATAAGACTTACATGTATCCGCACCTCCTCCTTGGGCATTCTGAGGCCCCAGTGGGAGGGGGACTAAACAAGGAGCCCCAGGACCTGTGTGAGTTTCCTCCATATCCCGACATCAGAAACAAGCTCGAATCTCTGTAACATGCCCAAGATTCTCTATTTCTACCCTCCTGTCAACCCTTGCACCCTGTAAAGCAAATAGACACGAGGGCGATTTCCAGCAGAGTGTTATCTGAAACAGTTATTAATAGGAATTTAATCTGTTTTATTATTATTTATTCTTAGAGGCCATTCCAGAAGCCCCACTGCATCTACATTTTTCACTGTGAATTTCTTGCCATAGTTGATCTCATAAAGCTACCAGGAATGTGGGTGAGGGGGTGGGCACTACATAGCTTGTTTGGTTTTATTTTAAGGAGCAACCAGCACTACCTTTAGAATCCAGAGGAAGTTAACATTGCTTAACCTGAATTCTTCATAATTCCATAAAATTAAGTGAATAGGGGCATTAAATCTTTTTTTCAAAAGGCTTGTTTCATGACTTGGCCATGGTGGCTTCCTGCTTGGGTCCCACTTGATAGACCATATGGCAGTCATAGCTCCCGTGTTTAGTTACTGGTTCTATACGACACACACAACCTAGAGGCCTTTTGTTTCCCTTATTCTTCCAATGTCAGCTTCTTGATCATTTCCCCAGAATGGAGCATATATAATCTATGAGAAAAATCCAGAGGAATCCTGAGGGCATTGGATGAGAACTATTCATCTATTGTATGACAACCACAATTTATTCATCCTTTCTACCACTGATGGGCGGGCAGCTCATGTCCAGTTTTTGGCCATTATGAATGAAGCTGCCATGATCATCTACTAAGGTAAAACATATCCCATTTGGATAGCCATTTTTGTGAATTACCTAGTTCTGTTATTCAGTTTCGTTTTGCTTTTTGCCCATGTTTAATTGGTTGAGCTATCTTTGCTCTTGATTTTTAGGAATTCTTTTTATCTCTCGGTATTAGTACTTTGTCAGATAAACGTATTACAAACATTATCTCCTAGACGGTGGCTTGCCTTTTTCACTTTTAAGATAAATTTATGGTAGATACTTTCAGCAAACTAAAGCTATAGAATTTTCAGGTTGGACGCAGTGACTCACGCCTGTAATCCCAGCACTTTGGGAGGCCGAAGCAGGCAGATCACTTGAGGTCAGGAGTTCGAGACCAGCCTGGGGCAACATGGTGAAACTCCATCTCTACTAAAAATACAAAAATTAGCCGGGCGTGGTGGCAGGCGCCTGTAAGCCCAGCTACTTGGGAGGCTGAGGCAGCAGAATTGCTTGAACCCGGGAGGCGGAGGTTGTAGTGAGCCAAGATCGTGGAAAAAGGAATTTTCCTCACTTGGTAAAATGTATCTATAAAAACATACAGCTAACACTATACTTAATAGAAAATCAGAGAATGATTTTTCTCCGAGTTCAGAAAAAAGTCAAGGAAGCCGTTATCACCACTCCTATTCAGCCTTCCATTGGAGGCTCTTGCCAGCACAAGAGGTTGAAATCTCTCAGCCTCAATTTACTTGTATATAAAATGGGGGCAATAAGTATATCTACCTCAACCAAACTCTTGTACAAATTAAAGGAGATAATAAGTAATTCATGCCATCCTTGGCAAATTGTATTATTTTTGTGCCCAGTTATTCTTCCCTATAATAGAACTATACTACCATGCCCGGTGCCATTTGATTGTATTGTTCCTTTAAATGTAGGCAGAGTATATTTTCCCAACGTATTGATGTGCAGGTGGGCCATGTTTTGGCCAATGGAATGTGGTTGGAATTGACCATGTGCCAGTTTCAAACGGAGTTCTTAAGAAAACGCATGTTTCTGCTGTAACTACAGGGACATGCCCTGGGTAGCCACTAGTCTCTGAAAAAGAAACGTGTTCAACAGACCTGAACCCAACTTAGCCTGGTGCCAAGCTCAGCTAATCGCATGAGAGTCACAGCCGACTCACAGACCAAATGGCGAGAGAAGAAATGCTTGCTCTTGTAAGCCGCTGAGTTTTGAGATAGTGTATTAACAGCATTATTGCAGAAATAGCTAACAAATACACTTGGCATATAATTAGTGTTTAATAAATGGCAGTTATTTAACTTACACCCCAGTTTTATAACCCGAAAATTGGGAATAATACGACAACATAGAGTTGTTAAAAGAATTAAGACATCTAATATACATGTAAAGCATTATATTTCTGAAGATGCACTCCAAGGAACATTAATTCAGAAGGAAATTAATAAGTATTACCTTCTCAAAAAAGTTTTTTATGGTCAATTACATTTGGGAAATGTGATAGGTGAAGTGAAAGAGGGTCCTTTTTGGCAGACTTTCATAAAGCCTTATAAATGAATGAGCATTCTGAAACTCTAAGAGGAGGCAAAGTATGAGATGTTACCCCAACAGATTTGCCCAAGAAGACGTCTTGGGGTCTAAATACTGGTGTAACACTTAACAAGTGCCCATCAATAAACTTTACTCCATTAACTGAATTTTATACACCATGCATACTGTATTTTAGATATTGAAACTATTATATTCAATATATGATGGCTAATATTAATGTTCAGACTTGGCTTCTAAACTTTTTTTACCCTAACCACAGTAAGAAAGATTTTACAAAATACAGTACACACATACGGCAATAGATTCTGTTTTCCATATTTTCTATTTCATTCCATCTTTTTTTTTTTTTTTTTGAGATGGAGTCTCACTGTGTTGCCCAGGCTGCAGTGAGTGGCGTGATCTCGGCTCCCTGCAACCTCCGCTTCCCAGGTTTGAGCAATTCTTGTGCCTCAGCCTCCCAAGTAGCTGGGACTACAGGCATGTGCCACCATGCCCAGCTAAATTTTTATATTTTTAGTAGAGATGTGGTTTTACCATGTTGGCCAGACTGGTCTTCAACTCCTGACCTCAAGTGATCCACTCACCTTGGCCTTCCAAAGTGCTGGGATTATAGGTGTGAGCCACTGCACCTGGCCCATTCAATCTTATTTTTTTAAAATATTGGTCTTATTCCACAAAATCTATCCCTGATCTATGGATAGATTGCAAGCCACAATCTGAAAAACACTATATAATATGTATATACAAATTAGAATATATACTTCTAATTTTCTTCCATTTCCAGGATCATATAACTTTTAGTGCTGAGTCCAAAATGCTTGATTTATGTAATTATCAACTGTCATTATTATTATTACATGCACAGACACCAGAGTAAGAAAAGAAAACTTCTGCGCACTGACAGGCAGAAAGAGTGCCTGGCGGTCCCATAGCAACACCCTCTCACAAGGCCGTGGATCAAATTGGCTCTACCTTCCACCACTCCCTAGTTACCCTAATGAGCTGTCTTTATAATAAGAAATATAACATGGTATTTAGCTATGCAGGCTCCTAAGTCAGCCTGCCTAGGTTCAAATCTAAGGCTCTCTGCTTCCCAGATACGTTTTTGGGGAAGCAACTTAACCTTTCTTAGTGTCACTTTCTACATCTGTAAAATGAACATAAAAGCAATTTCCATCCCCATGAGTATTAAAAGAGAAATGCAAGTTGAGTTTTTAGCAAATTCTTTTGTTATTATCCTTACATAAAACTTCTTTCTAGGTGAGAGGCTTGTCCAGGCCTCAGGAATGTTGGCATTCCCTTTCCTTAGAAACTCCAGCCTATAAGATGGTGCAGAAATAAACCCAGGAAAACTGGAGACCAAGCTGGCTTCACCCAGACTTACATGCCAGTTGCTAGAACAGTCCCTGGTGTAAGCAGAAATGGTCACTGAATGAAGGAAAGTACTTACAGCTCCCATCAAATGTACCCACGAGGTGCCATCTTTAAAGAAACCCAGCTTCAGAGCCAGAAGTCACCAGTGTTGCCCATCGGACACAGGCCAGAGTTCGCAGCAGGACTCTCCGATGGCCAGGTGCCTGGGAGTGCGGAAGCAGATACGGAACGGGTGACAAAGAAGCCAACCCCAGATAGGAATCCTTTCGAAAATCCAATCTGTGGCCCTGCTCATTGGTGATTCCCAGCTCTGGTTTGTGGCACTTGCCTCAGGCACCATTCACAAGAGGCTTTTAGGCTACTCCTCAGTTTCTTTGCAAAGGGCTTTAATTGAAAACACATTTCTGTACCACAAAAAGCAACCCAGACAGGGCTGCGGCTCCCCAGAGACTAGAAGTCATTTTCCTAAGGCCATTAAGTTGCAGGTAAAATGAATGAGTGTGGATGAGTCACAATGTCTGTCCCTGGGTCATGTAGATGTGTCTTCCGCATCTAGATCTTTGTGATTCTGTCACTTGGGTGTGAAGAACTGGACTAACCAGCAGAATCTCAAAGAGAAATAATGAAAACAATAATCCCAGCACTTTGGGAGGCCCAGGCGGGCAGATCATCTGAGGTCAGGAGTTCAAGACCAGCCTGGTCAACGTGGTGAAACCCCATCTCTACTAAAAATACAAAAATTGGCCGGGTGTGGTGGCACACACCTGTAGTCCCAGCTACTCAGGAGGCTGAGGCAGGAGAATCGTTTGAAACTGGAAGGAGATTACAGTGAGCCGAGATTGTGCCACTGCACTCCATACACTCTCCAGCCTTGGCGACAGCATGAGACTCCGTCTCAGAAAAAAAAAAAAAAAGAGAAATAATGAAAACAAATAGAAGACTGGCCTTTGGCTTTTATAGTAATAATAAACCCTATGACATACTAGTCTAGCAACTTTGCATCTTAGCCGTCATACAAATCTGTTCAGATGAACACCAACATCATCACTCGTTAGCTGAAGAAACAAAGACTCAGAGAGATAAAGGAATTACCCAAGGACACACAGCAAGAGTCAGATGTGGGATCCTCCAAGCTCAGATTCACTCCACTGCTCCAAGCTACTTACTTTCTCGAAAATCCTGCATCCAGATGCAGGGCTCTCTGACCCTACATGAATCCATGTCATCAGGAAAAAAAAATGAACGTTTTTATATCTGAAATGAAAAGCCATCCACTGAAAAAATTGCTTTCCACATGGGCCTGTCCAAGACCACCACCAATAGTGGAATGACTGCCCATTCTGAAGAGTTCTGTGCTAAGACTCCGCAGTTGGCAAATGATTCTGTAGTGAGCTGAATGGTGGCCCCCCAAAAATACACGCCCATATGCAAATCCTATTAAAACTTGTATTGCTTTATATAGCAAAATATGTGATTAACTTAAAGATCTAAAGAGAAGGGATATTTATCCAGGATTATCTAGGTAGGCCCAAAATACAAAACAGGTATCCTTGTAAGAGAGAGGCAGAGGGAGTCTGGGGACAGACAAGAGGAGAAAGCGATGTGAAGATGGAAGCAGAGATTGGAGTGATGTGGCTTCAATCCACAGAATGCCAAGGATTACAGGCAGCCACTGGAAGCTGAAACAGACACGGAACAGATGAGCCTCCAGAGCCTTGGAGGAAGCTCGGCCCTGCCATCACTTTGATTTCAGACTTCTGGTTTGCAAGGCTGTGCGAGAGCAAATTTCTGTTGTTTTAAACCACCACATTTGTGGTGATTCATTACAGCCACCACAGGAAACGTACGCCCTACTAATATGCAAACATCTTTGGCGAAGCCCCGTAAGAAGCCGAAAGTGATGTGGCTCGGCGAGTGACAGTTACCGTTTTCCAGACGTTGTTTCAGAGTCTCTTAGTAATGAAAAACCCGCAGATCCACTCTTACAGATGAAATTAGAGGATGCTCAGTTTGAAAAGAAACTCTTGAGGTAGGAAGAAAATCAGAGAGAGGAAGCGCTGAAGGGCAAAGACTTGGCTGGGCATTTGGGAGACCAGAGCTCGGGCTGCTGAGAACACAGGCCTGGGGGAAAGGAAGTTGTCTTGGGTGGAAGGATCCTCCAAGTATCAACCAGGTGTTGTTAAGGCAGGCAAGCGTGTGACTCGGTGACCTCTATTTTGATTTTTGGAGAGATCGGCACTCCGCTGGCTGACAGCAGAGGGACTGACCCCCCTGCCCTTTTTTCTGACCTTTGTAACAAGGGCAGTGAGTTACATCCCAGCATGGCCGAAAGGATTAAGAAGGTCAGCACCACCCTGAAAGTTGTGAGAACACAAAATTTGGAAGCCTCATGGAAAGTTTCCATTTTGCTGCCTCCCACAATACGGGTGTTGAGTTGGCCAATCTCATTCCTTCTTTCCTTCAAAAAATGTATATCGAGCACCCCACTGTGTGCCCGGCACTAAACCAAGACCCTAGCATACAGCAGGGACACGAGTCACAATCCTTTCATCCTGGAGGGCTCTCTAGAGAAATGGTTTTCAACTGGGGGTGATTTTGCCTCCCAGGGGACATCTGGCGATATCTGGAGATGTTTCTGACTGTCACGACTGGTGGGAGGGCAAGGGCTGACAGGTTATCTAGTGGGTGGAGGCCAGGGGTGTTAACATCCAACAATGCAGAGGTCAGGCCCCCACAGCTAACAATTATCTGGCCCAAAATGTCATGAGTTCTGAGGTTGAGAAACACGGTGAGGCTGGAGTGACCTAAGCAGACGACAGCCACTTTCACGATGATAGTGAGTGAGTCAAAGGAGACCAGAATTCAGAGGCCTGAAAGACCACACAGGAGGGAGACGGGCAACCCTCGAGGGCTCTGGACCATCTCCCCCAACAAAGGGATGTCTTCGCCAAGACCTGAAGCATGAGGGGTTGTTTTCCAGGCAGGAAGAGCAAAAACGCTTTTAGGTAAGCTTAACTCTGTAGTACAGCTAGAGAGGAAAGAGAGTGAGCGAGTGTGTGAGGCAGAGAAGGTGGGGCAATCAAGAAAATCCTCTGAAAGGACGGTTCCCTCACTTGTGTTTTGGAGGGGAAGGGCCGTCTGTATTATGTGAGGCGGCAGAACTTCGTGTTATGAGCAGGAGCCCGGAGTCAGATCTGAATTTAAATCCCAGTGCCACCACCTCTGTGTGGCCTTAGACAAGGCACCTACAACCCTCAGTTCCTAAATCCATTTTCAGAAAATGAAGCAGAGGGTGGCAGGGGAGAAGAATGTCTACCTTAGGTGGTAGTGTTCGGATTAAATGAGAAAATGCACATAAACGGCTTGGCACACTGCCACGAATAACAGATACTGTTCTTATTTGTGTTTTCAAAGGTCACTCGGCCCAGTGTGCAAAATAAAATGAGGAAGGACAACCAGAAACACTCCTCCCTGGGAATACAAAGCAAAGCAAAAACAAAATGCTGAGATTTTACAGAACAAAAACTTGCTTGAGCAAAGCAGTTTCCGAGGGGCTTTTAAGTCCTTGATGCTACACTGTGCTCACCTTAAGTAACCACAACGGCAACAGGTACAGTTCCATGCCCATTGAAATCATCATCCTTTGAAGGTATAGATGTCCTAGATAAATGGAACAATGTGTCCATCCATCCAGCTAGTCAGCAAGGGAAATGAAATCCAGGGGAAACCTTAGGAAGATCTGTATCATGGCCCCTGCTCAGTGATGGTGATGAACTTGTGCTCTTACCAGGGTACAGCCAAAACACTTGGATCCCACACACAGCAAGGCGCTTCCACACACACCTTTCAGTGCATCACCTTAATCCAATTTTCTAAAAAGCTGCTTACTCAATAATGGCTCATTGCTAGAAAAGGGCAGTTTGACACCCTTGCATCTCTCCCTGCACGCAACTCTTGGAGGTTAGGATGCTGTCACATCCATGATTCTTCACTGCTAAGGAGGTGGTTTCTTAAGTGCACTCTTGGTGGACTAAGTCTCATTCACCAGAATTAAATTCTTTCTGCTTGATACTGTGAGAGGATGAGTAGGATACGTCAGAGAAACTGGTTTATAGCCCCCCAAAAAGTGACATTTACTCTGTAACTGTGCTTTGCTTTCAGCAATAAACTACTGGGGATGGCACAGTGAAATAGTACAGGAGAAGACACACGCCAAGGATCCCGTTTGATACTGACCATCTTCATTGCAAATGACACATTACGCAAACCAGATACACAAGGTGCACCAAATGGGCCACGAGGATGGAGGGGGGGGGGAGCAACCCCTCACAAGAGTCCAAGACCACATTCTGGTACCTACGTCATCACCTACACGCTAACTGTATGGTCAAGTTCCAACTTGGGAATATGTTTTTCTTGCTTACGATAGGTCCAGTTTCCCTAGAGATAAAAATCCAAATCACAGAAACAAGTGACCAGCCTTTATCTGCACAGACTAAGTTGCTTTTATTAATCCAGAACGGCATGCTACAGATACTGTACAGCATGAACATTTATTCATTACAAAAATGGCTTCCAAACCATTAAAAATGAACTTGGAATAAGAGCATAAAACGGAACAGTAACATCACAACTGTTAGGAAACATTCAAAGTATTCACAAAAAATGTTATAGTTAGCATTTTAATAAACCAGAGAAAAATCGGAGACAGGTTTACAATCGCTTCATGTCAACTACAATGGCACTGAATGAACAGGTTTCAGCTTTATACAGCAGTCTGCAACATCAACATGCCTAGATTTTTTTTAGTTTTAAAGTCTGCTGCCTACTCGTATGTAATATGTGTACATAAAAGCGGCAGCCGGTTTTTCGTGTAAGAGTAATCTAATATACAGAATTTTGGCCCTTAAGGGTTTATACCTCTTCATTTAAAATGCTTTCTGGACAATCTGCTACCAAACACATTTTGTTATAGGTGACATTAAAACTACATACAAATCTACCTATGTAACATCACAGCAAAACATGATGAACAAAAATTACAGCATCAAAAAGAGGGAGAAAGCTAAATTCACTGAGAATTTTGGCACGTAAAGTTCTGCACACGGTCAGTCCAGGCCCTAAGGGCGCAGGGTAGGGCATCCCACTGGGAGTTCAAAGGGGAAAAAGATGGTTCCCACTGCTGCTCAGACAGTGTCGCTAAAATTCCCTCACTCATTTTCAAGTCTTGTTTTACATAATGGCTTTTAAAGCAACTTTTGTTAATGCTACTGATCCTTAATGCAACTATTAATGTCCATTTGGTGACAACTGGGTTTCATACAGCCAAAAAAAAAAAAAAAAAAGTCAAAAAGGGAAACAAAAATATATATACACATTTTATATATAAACTTAAAAACCTTGTACAAATGAGTTGTTATATATAAGATGCTTATGCTAAGGGGGAAAAAAAAACTTTATACAGTTTCAAGAAAAAGGAAAACATATTTAAAAAGGGACGACATACAGGTACGACAAGCAATCTCTAAAGCAATAAATACTACTGGCCCAACAGCATTGTGATTCTATTAAGTGTTGAGTAGCATCCCCTCCCCCCAAAAGAACACCACCATGGAACAAGGTATATTAACACATTTTTACCCTTTGTTTCTGTACATTTAAACAATAACAAGTAACATCACAATAAAAGTTGTTTCACACAGAAAAAAAAACAAAAAAGTAATGGCACTGCATTCGTGGTGCCCTTACGGTTTAAAAACCAGATGTAAAATGATTGGTTCGCAAGCTCGTATTTAATACAAATAATACAGAACCAACTCCTTCTGGAGGGCTGCTTCAAAATTGCTTCTTTTTTTTTCTTTTTGTTTTTTAATCAGTCTTTTAAAACTAAGCTATCCGAACTACATAACAGTTATGTATATATATATATTTTTTAAACGCTACAAAGACTTTAAACAGCTGTTGATAAAAATTTTGGTAGAATCATGAGGTTCTTCTCTCATCTACATATTTAAAAGGAGAAATTGAAATAAGAATGGGTCAAATATTGACCAATGAACTCGATAAACATCAACTAATGTAGCCACGTGGCACAAAATTAAGAGAGTACAAAACAAAACCTTTCAAGGTGGGGGGGAGGGGGGCCAAATAAAGAAAAGTGAAACAAAACCATAAACAAAGCAACTGGGGTTCACGACGCTAAAGCTATTCTAAAGACTTGGTGACGAGCGACAGCGGCTGGGGCTGGGTCCCGGCCAGGGAGCTGTGGGAATGTAAGGAAGAAGTCGACGGCTGTGCAACTGATGAGGAGGGGGCGGCAGGCTGCAAAGCGGTTGGGGGCAGGTCCAGGGCCCCATTGGGACAGAGGGCGGAGGCCTTGTGGGTGGCCTCGGCGAGCAGGAGGGCGGGCGGCGGAGGCATCATGGACAGGTGGGCCAGGGGGTCGGGCTTCAGGGACAGCGACAGAGGCTGGGTCTGCTCAGTCTGTGACTTGGCGTCTCGGGGAGGGGAGCCTAGCAGGTTGGGGGAGGGGGGAGGCGAATCTAGTAAGCTTCCATCTGAAGAGGGTGGGCTGAGGCAGCTGCCTTCACCTTGTATGTAGCGAACGCACTTTTTTTTTCTCCTAGAAACAGGGGAGAGAGTTATCTGTGAATAGAGGGCACAGATGCCAAGGGAGAGAGTTACCTAATGCTCACACCCAAGCTGAGGTCACCTAAGGGATGTCCCACAGAGGTGGCATGCCCAATGGTCTGAGGACAATTACGGTGGCGCCCCCCCGGGGCTGGGTCGCTCACTTCACGGTGCCCAGATCTAAGCCTGTTCTGGTAAACCACATATTTAAAGAATCTGAACTCTCTACCTGCTTCCCCCAACCCCTACTAAACACCCACGGCCCCACCCTGCCCAAATGTACGAGAGCAGCATGGAGGTGGCCACCTGCAGACAGTGGCATCTATTTGCCAGCAAGTGGCTTTGTCCAAATTGACATGAACTGAAAAGCTCTTTTGGCTTAGACAGTCCCTCACTTTCCCATCAAGTTTCCTCGGCCCTTCACCCCCATTCCCACCACTACCACCCCCATCCCCCAGTGATTCTGTGTGTGAGTGTGCGTGTGTTTAAAAGAGAAAGACAGAGCTCCTTCCCCAGCCGCCTCGTATCAATATGAAACTCTCAAAATGCTCACTGTTGAGCCCACATAGCTGAAGGCAGCGCTAGCAAGAGGCTTAAAGGTTTTAACACACCACCACCATGAGGCTGCTGGCGCCCAGAGAGCTTTCGGGCTTGTCTGTTAAGAACCACACCAAATCAAGAGAGGTCAGAATCAGGTGAGAAGGGAGGAACGGAAACAAAAATAAAACAAAATAAACTTTAAAAAAAAACAAAAAAAAAAAACAAAAAACAAACAAAAAAAAGAAATCACCAAAAAACAGGTAGAAGAGGATAAACAAAGGTGGGGGAGGGGGAAGAATAAGAAAAACAGAAAATGATTCAAAGGAACAAGAATAACTGGTTGTATGGCCTGCAGGTTGTGGATTAAATTAAGATTCAAACTTGATTTTTTTTACTTTTTTTTTTTTTTTTAAAGATTTGGGGCTTTCCCCTCCCCCACCCCATAGTGAGAAGGTTGGAAGGAGAGATGGTGAGGATGGGATGGATGGAGGAGCATCCTGCCCTTGTCAATATGCCGAGGCCAGTCAATGGAGGGTGCAGCACAAGCCGGTCACCAAAGTGACAACAAAGAAGAAGTGCCAGGGAATCGCAGCATGGACCTTCCTGGGTTTGGGTTATCGTGCGTGTTTAAACCAGAAAGACTAATTTTGCCCTACACCAAAACCAGCATCTCCCCTCTTCACTACTCATTCATGTAAGAAATAGGAATGAGAATTTCAGAACCTTTCTTGCTTAGCATCAAAGGATGAGGTCGGGGAAAATCAACTCAAGAAATTGAGCATGTGACTTCAAAGCTTCTCCTCCCATTAATCCCAGTCTGATGGGATGGTATTTGGTAAGCAAAGGTGAGCCTGGGGATCAACCCCACTAATGCTATAAAAATAATGCAGATACAGGAAGTGTGCTCATCTAAGGACCCTAGAATATTGTCAGAACCATGGCTGATAACACTCCAACCAGAAACACGTGTGTAAGCGCTGGCCAGCTTTCTGCTGCTGGAAGCAACCAAGATGCTGCCTGCTTGAAGGCAACCACTGTCAGACAATGTCACTGGCCTTGGAAAGGAAGGGTGTGCTGAGTTCCTCCTCTCGGTCTGTCCCCAGAGCTGTCTGATCCTGCCCCTGTGTGCATGGGGTTTGGACTCAGCAAGATGGCAGGAAGGCAGGGAAGGAGGGGAGGGGTTTAAGGGAGCATGCTCAGTCCTCCCTGCCTCCCAGAGGCTGAGATTCATGGGGGCTAGTGGCCTCAGGTGTCTGTCTGTTCCCTCTGGGTCAGAAGGAACTCTAGGGGAGCAAGCACTATCCCCTGTCACCCTCAATTTGGCAAGGTTCCTTTTTCTCCCTGGGAGAGAGTAAATAGACTATGGGTTCTGCTTCCATCCCAGAAACCAAGATAAATAATTAAGCCTCTCAGAGTTTTAAACCACCTTAGCCTGCAGATCAAAACATGCTCAAAAAACTAAGATGTCCATGCATTTTAAAAATGGGAGAAGGAAAGGAGGTGGGGGGGGCGCATAAGCAAAACTGAGAAAGCAACAGAGAAAAACAGAGAGAGGAAAGGAAAGGGAGAAGGAAAGAAGTGGGGAGAACAACCAGGAAGACAAGGGAACGGCACCAAGCAGCATTCCATGCTATATTAGGGCAGAGTGAAAAGATGGGAAAAGCAACTTGGTGGGCTCAAAACAGCATCTTGTTAAAATGTCCACAAATGTCAAATAAAACTAGAAACCTTGTGTGGCAAGCTAGGAGCCCTGATTGGCTAGGAGCATTCTGGTACTTTCCTCACCCCTCCCACCCTCATGACGTGGAAGTTTCCAGATCACAGGAATGAGAGGGGCATCTGCAACACGGGACATGAAGACTATGGCGACAGAGCGATGGGTCGTCTAAGGTGGCTGAGCACAGGGCAGCTGGCACGCACACACACTTCTGACAAGTCAGAAAATGCCTCAGTTGGCAACTTTTTTTCTTTTTTTTCCCTTTTTTTTTTTTTTAAAGTACATTTTGTCCTTGGGTTTCAGCATCAAGCCAGGGGTGGCCACAGCCACGTTAAAAGGAAAAGTTGAGCAAAAGGGGGAAGGTAACCCATACTCTTAGCACCCCCAACCTAGGCTTCACCTCGATTCAGAGTGGCCTCTTAAAAACCCCTTTCTAGCTTCTTATTTATTCTGGAAGGAAACTAAAGGTTTTTCCTGATCCTGTTTTGGAATAACGTCCCTCAAAGACAGCAGAAATGCATTTGCTCATCATTCCATGGTATGGAAAAGTCACCAACGAAGAAAAACGTCTGCCGGCAAAGTCTGAACACTGCTGAGACTGGAAAGAAAACCAGGTGGAGACGGGGACCTGGGGAACTCTGGCACCTAGGACCAGGAGCTCAGCATCTGCCATACTGACAGCCCCTCCAAGATGCGTTTTAGAAAACCATGCTGCTCAAACAGGAAGCAGCTACAAAAGTTTTGGGTTGGCAGATTTTTTTTTTTTTTTAATATATCAATAAAATTCTGGGCTCTGAAGATACACCCAGGCTGTAAGCAAGGTGTAAGCTATGTCCAAATGGGGGACGTGCGTTTGGGTCAATGTTAGGAATAACTTCAAGAAACAAAAAGTTTGACTTGCAGCAACTGCTTCCAAAACAAAAAAAAAGGATTCATCAACCACCACTCACCCCATTAATAAACAAACCAGGTACCTGAACTGGCCTTATTGTGAGGCACACACAATAGTGTCAGTTGTATATTTCTACACATCATGAGAAACCCTCTCTTTTAGTGACCCTTGTGGTTCACCAGTCATTTGGCCATGGCAGGGCATCTCAGAACAGGCTTCCACAGCTAGTTATCTTCCCACCTGGTACAAGTAAAATGTTGACAAATTCACTGCTCAACAGAGTCCCTGCCCTCCCTGGCTAGTCCTCATTAAATACCTAACCTCCTCCATCAACTTTGTCACAAAACTCCTTTCTGCTGTGCAGAGAAGACCCCAGGACTGTGTCAAAGGGACATTTGTCAGCTCTGTGAACACTCCCATCTCACAGAATGCCTGGGGATTCCTCTCCTATGGGCAGAGGGCTGTCTGTGTGGCTCCCTCTCAGGGAAGACTCTCAGGCCCTTTCTCCTCTAATGTGCTGGGGTCAACATGAGGCACTTCACCGATCTCTCGTATTGGCATCAGAAAAGGGGGGAAGAGACACAGGAGACTCGTGGGCATGCACGTAATGGGATGCACATCTGATCTAACGTCTAAACACGGAGCACATGGCAAAGTCATGAAGGGGAGGGACACGTGACGAGGGAGGCACTACAAACAGGGAAGCGTGTTTGGGGTGTTGAAATACCTACCATCATAATATTCCAAATTCAAAGACTGCTTGTATCAGAACAAAGAAACAACAAATTTAACCAAAGGTGGTCATTAAAGGAAAGGAAATGAGACAGGAGCTAGTCGGTATCCCTCCACCAAGAAGGAAGTACCTACACTTTCCCTGAGAACGCAGGCTGGATGGAGACCTGCAGGTGGAACATGGGTGCTTCATTTGGACACTTCTGGGCTATTCTGATTCATTTTGGAACCAGTGCTATATATATACACGTATTTTGTGAATTCTGCAGGCCTAGGGACGCTGCAGTCTGAGACCGCATGACTCACTGCTTGCAGCCCTTTAGCTGGTGCATGCCGTTCAATGCCACGCTTCTTTTTCAGCACTGTAAAACAATGTCAGCTAACCAAGCTCCTCTGTACAGACATGTGGTTTTTTAAACATAAAACAACCAAAAAGGAAAAAGAAAAAGGGAAAGAAGAAGCCTACCCCAGAACCCTTCTCCATATGTCTCGACTCTTAAGTGCACGGGAATGCAATTGCTGCCAAGTGTTAACTCATTCAAACCTTTGGAAAGGGTGGCTGTCTGTGCTCAGTACCCGGGCCACCGAGGCATTCATAGGGCCGGGCCAGCTCCAGGATGCTGGCTTTCAAAGCAAAAAGATAAGTGCCCCTCCTTGTTTGTTAAGGCTGTGGTCTCAGTCCTGCCACCAGGGATGTTACTGACGAGAGCAGCGGGGAAAGAGAGAAAGAGAAAGTGGGGAGAGGAAACGGCATAAAATTAGCAAGGAAATTTTGAAGAATGAGGATCATTAGTCATTGATGCCAGAGGGGAGGTAGATGGGAACGAGGTCAAAATAAATTATCACGCTAAGGTACCGGAAGGACAGAATGCTTTGATTTTCCCAAAGGCCTCGCAGTGGTAATATACCTGCACGGTTTGCACCATAAAGTCTGTCGGTCAAGCCCGAACAGTGCCCGACACTTCTTTGGAGTATTTGCATCTGTTAGCATAAGGTAAACACAAAAAATACAACACAATGGTGGGTCGTGCTCAGTTGGATGTGAAATCTCAGCTACCGCTTCCTTTTCTTCTCTATCACCTTGGTTCTACTTGATAATCTTCCCTCACCAAGGACATGAAAGGAAAGGACTTCTATGAGTCAAAAGAAAAAAAATAAAATAAAACAATAAAACACACACACACAAAACAACAACCAGAAACCAAAAAACAACAATGAAAAAAATAAATAAATAAATAAAAAGAGAGAGAGAAGAGGAGGGGAGAAGGTGACGTCATTTGCTTCTACCTAGGCCAGGATTTCAATCCTGGGCTGTCACAAGGAACGGACAGGGGTTGGCAGGTAACATTGCCTGGGAGGGGGCGCGCTAAGGTTTGTTGTCGCTGACCCGAGGAGGCATGAGTGATGCTGTTTTACAGTGGCATTTTGGCTGGCAGCAGCAGGAGAACAAGCACATCCCTCATAGAGCCCATACACTTGGCAGTGTCCCACTCCCCTGTGTCTCCTGAGATCCACACACAGAGCTACAAAGCAACAGGCCAGAGAAGGGGGAGAGGATCGAATAGACCAGCTGCAAACCAGCACAGCGAATCTGGAAAACTATACACACCTGCAAGGGCCGCACCAGTTATTCTGTTGATCAAGGCCAAAGCGCGCTCGGCATTTCTTAGGAGCGCTCAGGTCTGAATGAGTTCAAGAGAGAAGCGAGCAGAGGAGGAGAACGTGGGAGAAAGGGAGAGAGAGAGAGAAAGAGAGAGAGAGAGAGAGAGGGAGGGAGGGGGGGAAGAGAAAGATACAAATAAGAAAAAAATAAAAATAAAAAAGGGAATAAATCAATGACCTGGTTACTAATTGCAAGATAATTGACTTTAGTTTTTTAACTTTCTTTAATTAAAAAAAAAAAAGGTAAAAATCACATTCTTATTCAACTTTTGAAATTAGCTGTTGCAAATAAAGCTGCAGTATCCCTTCTTTAAGGACTGTCTCTCAGATTTGGTTCGAGCTGACAAAGGGAAGTTAGACACGGAAGAACTCTTTTAAATATTTTTCCTCTTTTAGTTCTGCTTTCCCTTTTTTTCTCTCAATTTTTTTTCTTAAAGAAGAAAATAAAGCGAAGGAGGGAATTAAGTTTGTAACATGCTTTTTTCTTCTCAGAATACAATAGTATAAAAAGAGAAAAAAATTACAAATAAAAACAGAACAAAATGAAACAAAATAGAAAGAAATAAAGAAAGAAAAGGGTTGTGGTACTGGGATATTGCAGCTTTTGGAATGTTCGTCTTTTCTTTTAAAATCTATTTTCATTAATTATTAAGAGAGGAACAGATAAAGGTAAACAGGCTGTGTGAATGAGCTGTTAGGAGTTAGTTAGAAGCTCATAGCGGCATTTAAGCAGGCACAGTCAGTAAAATGCTAGTGGATTTGCAAATTATGAGCAGAAAAGCAAAAGGAAGAAAAAAACTAAAATAAAAAAAAAGCAAAGGAAAAAATAATCATACTGCGGATGCATGCTTGCGTGAGAAAACTTAGTGGGAGCAATGAAAAAAATGCCATTAGATTAAGGAGGTTTATTACTGAATTCCTTCCATTTTTTTTTAACCAGTCTCTTTTAAAGAAATACTGCATATTCAATTTGCACAGTTAGTTCAACTCTAAATCACTGTCATCACTGCTTAAACAACTGTTATGGGAAAAAATAAATAAATAAACAAAACAAAGGTTAAATTAAATTTAAAAAAAAAAAAAAAAAAAAAAAGAAGCAACTAAAAAAAAAAAAAATCTACCGAAACATACGAAACCGTGTTGATGGTCACTTTATAGAATGTTCAAATGTCATACGTGTTTAAATGTTAATAAAACTATAATGGCAAGAAAAATTAAAAAACAGTTTATCAACTATTTTAATGACTCAAAATGACATTAGCACCTGTAATCGGAGGAAGTGAAAGGCAAGGATTTAGGAAACATTCGCTGTGTTCTGAAAAAAAAGAACAAATTATACAAAGCCTTCAAAATTTTTGTTTTGTTTGTTTGTAAAAGCCTGGCCTTCTCCAAGGGACCTCTGAGATTGCCTATGCAGTATTTCTAATTTCTTCTAGAGAATGACAAACCTCCTTAATTTAAAATGGGTGTAATTTACCACTGTAAAGGCATGCATCAGAACATTCAGGAACAGCCCAGTTAATATCAAACACTCACACACACCCCCTCCTACTCCCCTAAGCCCCGCCCCCTCCTCATTCCTTCTCAGGCACATACAAAATAAGCAGACTGTATAAATCCCGGCATAGGCATGCCTACCGCTTGCTCTCCAGTTATAGGCTTTGCAGTTATTTTAAAACACATTCCACTAGAATTACAATGTGCTTTTCATGCAACAATGGATGTTACTAGCTTTAAAAGGGCAGTCATGAAGCAATTAATTAAAATGCATAAACAAAAAGGCTGGCTAAGAAGGGTTCCCCCACAATGTCCTGGCCTTGAATTTCTCCTGCCTCCCCCAGATGGAAACCTAACATAAAAGGGTGGTCCTCAGGCTACGGCTTCTTCCTCTAACCTGATGATTGTCACTTACCATTGGTCTCTCCCGGCTGCTTGTCCCTTTTCCTCTTCTTCTTCTTTCCCTAGATGAACAGACAAAACACAGGGAATTATTGCAAGAAACAGACGTGAGAAGAGTGTCTGGGCGCACCTGGAAGGAGAAGGCAGGAGGAAGTGACCATACTGCCATCTCCATCCACATCAACTCCCGGTATTTGTCCAACCTCCAACCCCGCTTCAAGCCAAATGCCCTTGCATTGTACCCCAGCTGGAGGGACACGCCCTTCTTGGGAGAAGAGAAGGGATTGGCGGGTGGTGAAGGGAAGCTCTCATTTCTCATATACCTATGTCCATTGTCAAACCTGACCCACAGCATTGGATCCATAAAAGGGAAGGGGGGACTGCACGAGGAAGATTCGGAGAGGAGTGGGATGACGACATTGCAAGCAGTCTGAGAGTCCATCTTTGAGGAGCACATGAAGGTGGTCATGGCTGCACCAGCTTCAAGGGCTGCCCTGCCTGACCTGCTCACAGCTTTTACTTATGAATGCCAAAGGGTCCCATTTTCAATGAAGAGAATGAAAGCTTTAGCAGGGGCTTCTCTTAGAGCTGGTTTTTAAAGATGTGGGGAAAAAGGGTAAAATAGGACCAGGAATCGTATGGGCTCCTTTCACAACTGCTGAGTGGGCTGGGAGCAGTGGCTGATGCCTATAAGCCTGGCACTTTGAGAGGCCAAGGTGGGAGGATCACCTGAGGTCAGGAGTTCAAGACCAGTCTGGCCAACATGGTGAAACCCCCGCCTCTACTAAAAATACAAAATTAGCCGGGCATGGTGGTGCATGCCTGTAGCCCCAGCTACTCGGGAGGCTGAGGCAGGAGAATCGCCTGAACCCGGAAGGCGGAGGTTGCAGTGAGCCAAGATCATGCTACTGCACACCAGCCTGGGTGACAAGAGTGAAACTCTGTTTAAAAACAAACAAACAAGAAAACAAACCAAACAAACAAAAACCTGCTGAGTGGACATCTGTAAGAAAGACGTTCCCTCAATTCTCTTCTAGCTGACATAATGAGGATACGATTCCTCCCGAGAATGGGTACATGTATTGAGCCTATGCCAGGTGCCAGGCATGATTCTAGGTGTGCTACGCAGATGGACTCATTTTAATCCTCACAACGATCCTCTTCAACAGGTATTACCGCCATTCCAGTCTCACAGAGGAGAACACTGAGGAGTTAGGTAACTTTGCCAGGGTCACACGTCTAGCAAGTGGTGGGGCCAGGAGAGAACTCAGGTGGTCTTGGCTCCAAAGCCCTCAACCACAAAGCTCTGCTGCCTGCATGTTTAATGCCTACCCTCCAAGGAAGCTCTTTCAGTGAGGGGTTTAGGGGATGAACTGCATAGAGTCTTTCATATTCTCCAACCTGATCCTTCTTGGTATCCTGACCGTCTGCTCGAGGTTGCAAATGTGGAATGGGACTGGGGGGAATTCAGGAGAGGGTGACTGCCTCATTCCGGATTGAACTAGTTCTCCCTCCCCTCATAGTCCTGCCCAGATGAAGTAGCTGCCTGGCATACATCGAAATGAAATGGTCTTACATTTCTATATGTTTCAGAACAGCTAAAAGTTGCCTTCGCCTAAAGCTTCTCACAATATGTTGATGTCAGCTCAGAAGAGAAAAAGACAATGACAGGTAGAAAGAAACTTGAGGTCTGGGCGCAGTGGCTCACGCCCGTAATCCCAGCACTTTGGGAGGCCAAGGCGGGCGGATCACAAGGTAAAGAGATCGAGACTATCCTGGCCAACATGGTGAAACCCCGTCTCTACTAAAAATACAAAAAATTTGCTGGGCATGGTGGCACGTGCCTGTAGTCCCAGCTACTCGGGAGGCTAAGGCAGGAGAATGGCGTGAACCTGGGAGGCGGAGCTTGCAGTGAGCTGAGATTGTGTTACTGCACTCCAGCCTGGCGACAGAACAAGACTCCATCTCAGAAAAAAGGGAAGGAAGGGAGGAAGGGAGGAAGGGAGGAAGGGAGGGAGGGAGGAAGGAAGGAAGGAAGGAAGAGGGAAGGAGGGAAGGAGGGAGGAAGGGAGGAAGGGAGGAAGGGAGGAAGGAAGGAACTCGAGAACACATTAGGCTCTGTCAGGAGAACCTCAAGCTCGGTGATGCCACCAAGCTTAGGCTCCACCCTAGGGCTGAGGGCCATCTGTTGTAGAAATGGCCTGTCTCTTCTATGAGGTCAAGGGGCCTGTGCCACTTGGGAGCTTTGCTTTGGCCTTCTGTTCAGGGCTCTTATTGAAACGTGCTATGTCCCTTCACGTACAATTTCTTTTAAAAGGACTTCACGTGCTTTATCATGAAGCTGGCATCTCATGGGCCTGCAACAGACCATCTCCATGCCCGCGCCTCTCCCACGTGAGGGGCAAAGTGCCACCTGGCTGTCCTGGAACAGGCAGATGGGCCTAGTTTCGGTTCATGTAGGAGCCTGAAGTATTCATAAAAACCGGGCACAGAAATGTGTTAACTTCATGGAGTATCAGCATCCCCATACACAAGGGCTTCTCAGCCACGTGTGAAAAAGCATCTCCATTTCCAGTTCCTTGCAATATACTGTGGAGGCATCTGGACATTCCTCTACCCACAAGGAAGCTGTCCCTTTAGGATATAGCATAGAGATGGTGACTACTGAAGAAGTTCTCATTTAGACCAGAGACTTCCGGAGGACAGGGACTGTGTTTTAATAAAAAGAAGACATGAGAAAGTGGATAAACCCTAAGCTTAGTGAAGAGGAAGATGCGTCTCCAGGGAGGTGGCCACCCTACTACCCCCTTAAATGTAACAGAAGAAAGAAAGGGCCTAATATAGGGGTGGAAGAAAAGAAACTCAGGTGAGCAAATGGCATGGGACCTCTATCCTTTACCTAGTGTAGAGGGTTAGAAAGGAAACAATGTCAAATATAACCCCAGGGGTTAGATACTACTGTGGAACTCAAGATTTTTTTCTCTTGGTCTCTAGAGAATGTGCCAAGTCTGACAACCCAAATGTGGCTGTTTTCACTCAATTCTGTTTTCCTAAGGTAGAGACATAAAGTCTTCCGTTACCAGTTGGCTGGAAAAGCAGGAATGTGAAAGAGGCATGAGGCGAGCTCAGGAAGTATTTTCCAGAAGAACCTTTTGGAGTTTACAATGACCAAAGCAATTTATGGAAACTCCCATGTCAAGTTAGTTTAAAAAAAAAAAATACTAGTAAGTTGCTACCACATTCAAACCCATAAAAGCTTCAATGCTGCGGTTCTTAGTCCCAGTGTTCCCTAGTGCATAAAAGGAGTGAGTGTGAGTGTGTTCACACCCATGTGTAATGAGTCATTGTAATAGGAATCTAAGTACCTCTTACAAGAGATAAAGTTCCTAGAGCCCTAAATCCAGATCTCTAAACCTCAAATCGTCTCAGGAGTTCCCTTATTATACCAAACCATCTTCCAAATTTAAAACTGAGCTAAAGCCATTTTGAGTGCCTCACAGCCCTTCTGAAACCCAGAAAGTATGTCACAAAAAGCCTCGAGCAATACTTTCTCTAAACGACTCTGAGGCAAGTCAAACACGGTATTCTTTTGAAGCTATCACAGTCTGCCTTGTACCTTTGTAGAGATTTCACCCTGCACAACTCCAGGGGGCACCATTCACATAGACCCCAGTGTAAATGACATACTCTAGAGTTGTGCAGTGCACGCCCTGCACAGCTGTACATGAAGGCCCTACTATGACCCAAAATGTCTATCGGGGATATGATCTCTACAGAGAAGCTGAATTCCACTCTGTGGTATCATTCTAGATTACTCAAAGAATTGGGTCTGTAGCAGGTAGAAGCTCAAGATGAACTCTAAGAACTTCTGACCTGAAAACAGGAGAGCAGCTTTCCTGAAATGATATGGTTGTGTACGTGGAGGCTATGGAGCCTGCCTGCTGCTGGAAATCTCCACCTCAGGGTCAGGTGGGGGTGAACAGCAAGCCTGTGGGAGAGCATTCACTTTCTCATCCTCTTCCTTTCAGCTCCAGAAGAAAGGCTTCCCCACTGCACACATGCTGGGGACAAACAGAAAGGTCCCAAGCAGTGGAGACCCCGTGCAAGCCCATCTGTCAGCGACAAGGGCTCTCTCAGTAGAACACACGCGCCATCCAAGAGGTGCCAGCACTCCTTCCTGATTCAATTCCCAGGAGGAGCACAGTCTAGCGCTGCCAGTTAGGGGGGCAGGGCCTCGAGAAAGATGGCCAGGGGCACCTCCCTTCTCCCTCGTCTGCACTGCAAGCACGGGTTTAAAAGTATGAGAAGAAAGAGGAAGGAGGCCTGCTCATCAGAGCAGGCAGAAGCAGCTCCTCCTCAGGATCACATAGGCCCGCAGATGTTTGCGATCTCCTGGCGGATGCTAAGTTCTGAGGGAGTAAAGATGTCCGACTTAACTCTGAATCCCTGTAATAACTTGTGCACAGTAAGTGCACACTCAGTTCAGTAATAATTTAATGACCTCAACCCCCAAACGTAGAGCTGCTTCACCGCGGATGATGCCAGTGGGAGAGTCAAAAGTAACTGGAAAAGTAACCATCCACGATTCTAAGACATTGACAGGAAGGGGATGAGAGGCCTGTGCCGGCCTTAAGACAAGTTTTGGTTTTCCCCCAAGAGTGGACAGAAGTCTCTGGAAGACAGTGTGCTCATGGGAGGAGAGGAATCGTAGGGTCACAACCACTGCAATTAGTAAAAACAATCATACCATGGTGTTTCCTACAACCCAAGAGAGGACTAGGCAGATCCTGTAGCCAACACAGAGCCCAGGATCACACACACCACATAGTACACTTTCCCCTGCCCCTGCTGGGCCCAGAGTCAGTCCATGCATCCTGCCAAAGGCTGACTTCCTCTGGTTGCTTTCAGGGATATTCCCATCATGCTGTTCTCAGGATGAAATAGGCTTCTAACTTCTACTGCACCATGGCACAAAGCAATAGTTTTGTTTTTCCTTCTTAAGGGTAAAGGGCCTGCTGAAAGACCTGGGAGGAATTAAATTCTGTTCCTCCACACCTACCCACGGGTCTTCCCTAGGCCATACCACTGATCACTGCTGAGGAGCCTGAGGAACCTAATTCAGAACATAAGGTCCTCTGGGTGTATCCTAGAGCCTTGCCTCCTCTAGGAAGCAGACAAGCACCAAATCAACCTCACTGGTCCTGAGCTGGAACAATGGGACTGCAGCCTCCTCTCTCCACCCCGAAGAATGACTGCGAGCTGATCGAACCATCCATACTGGAGGCCCCTCCCTGCAGTTTAGTGATCCAGGAAGATGCTACTGGTCCTCAAAGTGGGCAGACTGGACGCTCCTGAGGCCCACCCCAGTCAAGTGGCAGGTCCTGTTTTCTTTGTCCATATAGACGCACAACACAGCTCTACAGACTCTTATCCTAAGGAAAACGATCCACCTACATAGTTATCCCGCGCGGACCAGCCGGGGTACAGCTGCATATGAAGCTGTCGCTCCTTCCGGGCCAGCTCGTAGTATTTCGCTTGCTCTTCTCTGGACAGTGCGTGCCACTGGAGGGGATGTGGGGTGCAGACGAGAAGGACATGAACAAACAGAAAAGCATGAAAGAACATCACACACTAAGCCAAGGTCAGGGAATAAATGCTGCTGTTTTTTTGGTTGAGTCTATCCAGAAATGGTATAATCTGTACATACTGACTGTTTGCTGGGGCCTGGCACTAACAGGAATATTTAGACAAAACTTGATTTGTTATCTATGTCATTCTGTCATTTACTCACTCTCTCGGGTGGGGGAAGAGTATGGCTGTGGCTGTTCTGAATGCTATCTGAGTGCAGAATAACTAGTCCTGACTCCATGAAGGTCATTCGAGGACTCAGAATGTGGCTGAAGGGCAAGAATTCTCCACAGAAATGGGGACAGAGACATTCTGCCACCTGACCTGCTGCACTCTGGTCCCTCACCACCTGCCCCCCACTTCTCCCTGAGAAGGGCATCACCTACCCTCCGCCCAAGGATCTGGTTGATGGCCGCGCTTTCTTTCAACGTGCACTCAGCTACGACCTTTGCTCTCATTTCCTTCATATACAACATGAATGCATTAAGAGGTTTCTTTATGTGGGGCTTCTTCTTTTCTTCTTCCTTTTTGGAGTCCTGATGCTTTCTGGAGACAGACAAAACAGACACAACCCAATAAACAAGGTAGTGGTCCAACTTCCTCCAGGGCAGAGCGCGTATCTCCTTGTCTCCTAACCCCCAAGTCTTGCAGTTTTGGATGAAAAACCATGTTTTTAGTCTTCTCTACCCCGGAAAATGGAATGAAAATAGCTTGGGGAGGGGGGTTGGGGAAAGGGAGGGATTTTGCAATCACTTCCTCAAGTTTCACAAATACACAATTTTCCCAAGCCAGAGAGGAAAGCACATGGTTGCCGTCTTCACCTCGGCAGGGTTTTCTCCTGCTTGCAGAACAAAGCTCCAAATGTTCAAGTACAGGGTTAGGGGGCAGGGAAGTGGTTGCAAATCCCAGTGCATCCAAGTACACACACAGAAAACAGTTCTGTTCTAACCCGCGGTGGTGCAGTGAGATTTTGCCACTGTGCACTCTCTCTATCTTTGTAAGGGAGTGCAGAGCCCACACAGCCTGGGTATTGGCTGGAGTCAAACCAAACGAGGCCAACTTTAGGGAGAAGGCCACCACCCAGTAGCTGCAACAGGCTTGCAGAACCCTGCGGCAACGAAGAAGTGAGAAAAACAGCAACACTTACGAGCTATGGAGTGAGCCGACGTCACTCTGGGACGATTCCTGTTTGACTGTTGGTGTGACTATGGCCGGATGCGGAATGCCCGTCGTGTGTAGCGTATGATGTGGTGGGACCATATGGGGAGGGAACCTAGAAGACAGAAAGCTGTGTAAATCGTCAGAATCAAAATGAATGAATGAGGAGGGATGTGTACACACAATTAAAAAGAAAAAAAAAAAAAAAAAAACAGCACGTAACACTCACATGAAAGCAACGCAAGGCATATGAAACCTGTCAGCATTAATTAGCGATAAATTAAACATAATGATTCTCATAATGTCATTAAAGCCAATCTCCCCCTTCATTATTGCTACTGACATAAGACATTATGATTTTTAACATATTTAGCAAAAAACAAATTTAACTGACGTACTTGGGCGGAAAAGTGGGCCTGGACTACCTGCCAGAAATCGCACGTCCACTTATTTTTTGAGGCATTATTAGTGGCATCTAAGACGACAATTTCCTAAGTCCTAATCAGCTCTAAAATGAAAGGTGAAATCTTTTGTTGTATATTGACAGCTAAATAAAATATTAACGTGGTTGAAATATACATACATTTTTGACAATGCTGTGCAAGCCTCATTAGGCCTCATCCTGTTGATGAAGTGCAATACAATTTTTATTTTTCTTTTGCGTTGTGTCCCATCATTTGACAGGAATGGGAGAGAGTGAGGCAGGAAGACAGGGAAAATTCAAATAGTTCCTATTTGGTTCATATCATAAGTCATGGACATTTTAAATAAGTTTGTATCCCGTTATGGAAAGATGCAAAAAATAAAAGGAAAGGAAAGAACAGGTGCACACACACACACAATAAAGCTTTGATTCTGATTTGTATGCCCTTTCTCCTCTAAAATTTAGGATTCCTATATCACTTTTACTTCATATGTTGTCTATGCATCATTAAGAAGTCTCCTAAATGATTATCAAAATTATAAATGAAAGATACAGTTTATTTTCTCTCCTCTCATGCTGCTCATTTTTTGGACAGTTCTCTAAGACACATTTTAGGGCCTTAATTGGCATTTCCCAACCAAGTACATTAGCCAGGACAGAGAGAGCTAATTTCAACCTATTCTTGGCCCATCTGCAAACTGACAACTGGATCAAACACCTTTCTCATTTTCTCTTTTGCATTGTGTCACCATGATTTGTACGGGGTTGGAAGACTCGCCCCTCTTCAAGCAACATATCCTACTATAGAAAAAAGTACTGAGGGAGAGGGCAGAATCCCAAAAGAAAACAAAATGGCAGCCTCCTGCTCCAACCTGGCAAGGTGATTCAAGGGAGCAGATGGGAAGCTGTTCAGATGAAGATCATGGCAACTGTTGCTTTCTTAGTAAGTCCAAACCAAAACAGTCCAACGTACCACCCAAGGAATAATAACCTGCTCTTCACAAAGCCAATTCTGGTGGGAACTAGACGGCCTGCCTAATGAGGATCTATCACAACAATTCTCTCAAAAGGATTCCGTATTTATTTACAAAGTTTCTTCCAGAAGCAGGCTAGAGATAGTTTCCATTCAGCCAAAATGAGGTAACAAACGTTAATGTGAAAAATAATAAAATGATTAAAGTACTAACTGAATCTACACAGATCAACAGAGGAGGGAAAGTTAATGAACAATGCTGATTCTTGAAGAAGGCCTAAGCCACGGTAGACATTTCACTCAAAAATCCCACCCCGATCTGATGTGGCCTCTCCTGCCACTGCCTTTACACATTTAAGCCAGTGGTGCAGACTGCATGACATGACTTTAAAAATAACAACCATACGAGTCCTTTGAATGTATCAAAAAAGTAAGAGAGAGAAGGAAAATGTAAGGAAACAAACAAGCTAACAACCTTCATCCCCTTCCCCTCAAAATAATGTGAAAAACAAAAAAAAGCAGAGCCCTTGGGAGACATTTGGGCTCCAAGTGACACCCTGTTCCTTCCCACTGCTCGAAGGCCTCAGAGGAAACAGAAGCTAAGAACATGTGTTCTTGGAAACCCTTGGGTGAAGTGGTGGGTGGCAGCTTTTACTGTGAATTTTAAAGGCCTGACATTCCTCAAATACATATGTTCCCTTCGTGCAGACTGAGAATATGTGTACAGACATGCGAAGGAGAGGGAGGGGGAGACAGAACAAGGCTGTGTGTGTGAGTGTGTATGTGTACGTGTGTGTACATACACCAAATACCACGGGAAGACGCCACAATCTGAGCACATTTTGGGGTGCAAACTTCCAATGCTGCCACGAAGAAGACACATTTCTAAGTTCCCATACCTACACGTATATTCCCGTATCTGAAAAATGTTCAGCACAGAAAGAGACCAGGTATGAACGTGGATGTGGGCTGTATACACATACCTTCGCTTAAGAAATTCCTTTCTGCAGACAACTATTTCATGAAATGCAATAAACACCCTAAAAATTCTAAGCAGCTCATTATATACCCCCGTCTGCTTTCATGGCTCCAAGCCAGAATATAATGATGAACCTTAACTTGTTAAGAACAACTAATTTTTGTTTCTGGCTGTCTCAGGGGCTTCTCTCTTACTCACTCTCACTTTACTTCACTGTTGACACGTTTCTGTTAACCGGATGTCATCTGCCGGCCTTGATTTTATGCACAAGCAGTAGGATGCATTTTCCTGTGCAACAATCCTGCTTTGAGTTGCATTAGGTTTGTCATTATTCTCTCATTTTCCCCCTTGCACTTGTAACATTTCATCTCTTCCTGCCTTATTTTTTGTGAGCCACGGTGCACCCACATTATGGTTTATACATGATCTCGCTCCCTTTGAAGCCGGCAGATTTCAGAGCCGGCTCTCGTCAGGAGAAGAGCCTTGCACCAATTTAGCGGGCTGAGGGCCCGGAGCTCCAACATCTCAATCTAAAGGGGGTCACAGGGTGGCACAAGTGAGTGTCAGCAAGAGCTGTTTAATTGCCAATCTAGGCTTCTCCATGGTGTTTAAAGTATAATGACCCATCACTTAATTCTGAGAAGTCCTGGCCCCACTGCCGAATAGAATGAATATCAAAGGATGTTCTGGAACAGGGCAAGCTGCCTACATTTGCTATAACTGCCATAAGTATAATAGACCTATACTTCTGTCGCCCCATTACCACAATAATGTATTTAATTTGCTGTATACGCTTTTTAACTAGCTAACTTTCATTTGGCCTACCTGGGGAATCGGCCGCCTCTCCCCGCACCTTGAGGCCCTAACCTTTCTTCCTGACGTTCCCTTCCTTTCCTCCACCCCCTGCCCACCTATAAATCATCGACTAACCTCCTAATGATAATTCAATCGATCAGCTTAACCCCAATCCCTATCCTACAATTACTTTACCACTTTTAACCTCCGGAATGCACCAAATAAACAAACATGAAAAAGAACCAGGTGCAATATACAAATGCTGGCAAGGTGGGAAGAGGAGCTGTGGACTATAAGCTGCTACACTAATAGAACTACGTGTAGCCATGGTCCCTGGGTGCTCTCCACCTGGGAGACCCCCTATTCATTCCCATGCTTTGTGAAGCTGTGATGACACTATTTACTAAGTGTATGCTTCCTCTTCTCTCCAGGCCAGAGAACACACGAGCGTTTTCCTGCCTAACTAATACTGGCATGGATTTTGAAATTTCGATGATCTATCGCAGGTAGAAAATGGGTCTTTTCAACTGCAATATCCATGGCATAGTTACCGATGCTAGATATGCCACAGTTTGTTTTTCTTAATGAATGTAACTCTCTGTCACTGCCAAAATTACTGTTTTGTAAGTAGGAAAAGCAGCATCTTGACCTGTCTTTCCAGGCCCTTCTCTGGTCTTGGCTTGACATGTTGGCCGCAGGGATTGGGGAAAGAAGCTGGGGACAGCATCCCTGCCATGTAATGCATGCTAATTTCATTATGTGCCATCATTAGAACGGGTTGGTGATTTCAGACCATCAGCAAAGTCTAAACCTCCACCGATTTAATTAACTTGACTGAAAATCAGATGAACAGAAAATAAAACTATCATTAGAAACAATTAGCGACTACTTAAACATACTGCTGCCAACCAGTTTGTAAATAAACTAGCAGTCACTGAAAAATTAGCCAGAATTAATCAGAGGGAGGAAAAGAAGAACATGGGGATAGGAGTGTATCTTGTAAATATATTTCTATGCTGAAATATAAATACATATGAACGTACAGCACACACACACATGATTTTTTTTTTAACTTTCAAAGACTTACAGCTGCACAGACCACTATGATACGCACCAACCACGAGTGGCTATTGAATATTTGAAATGTGGCCAGTCTAAACTGAGAAGTGCTGTGTGTATAAGATACACATCAGATTTTGTACCAAAGCTCAGTACAAAAAAAGAACATAACATCTTATTAATAGTTGTTGTCCAGGGATAGCATGTTAAAATGATAATATTTTGGCTATATTGCATTGAATAAAAACATGTCATTAAAAATAATTTTATCTTTTTTTAAAAAAAAAAAACCTTTTTTAAAAACGCGGCTACTACGAAATTTAAAATTCCCTCTGTGGCTCACACTATACTTCTACTGGACAGTGCTACCTTCGAGGGGAGGAGGCGGATGCTTGCTTGTTGACTTGGAATCAGAGTCTGAGCTTTGAAAACACCAGTAATCTTTATTCGAACTCTTCTTGGTATAATAATAAAACTACCTTCACCGCTACCTTTCCTGCCGAGGACAGGACAACAGAGAAATGGCATTTCAAAAAGCTTCGGTCCTGTTTCTCCCTTGCCTTCTTAATTCTTTAAAATACATTGTTCAACTGAGCGACTCAAAAATTTTACCCAGAAACACATCACTTACCTTGGAATTTCAGGGCAATTTTTCAGGATTTTCTGGGAGTACAATCTAATGTCATATTGGCTTTACACTAATAGAACTACATGTAGCCGTGGTCCCTGGGTGGCCTGGTGGCCATCTAGAGAACTTCCTGAGAAGTCACCCACGGCCTTGGAGGAAGGCCCTGGTTCTTGGAACTCACCTGGACATGGAAGCATTGACAGTCAGAGCTGTGGGGTAGGGGTGTCTGAATCCTCCTGTCGTGATTGGGTACACTGGTTGACCTTGCCTACAAAGAAGGGGTACAAAGTAAGAGACTTGAAACAAGGGTGGGGGTGGGGACAAGAAAAAGAAGAAAAGGGAAAAGTTCTCTCTGCACCGTAAGCTTTATTCTCATTTGATCAGAACAAAAATCTTGGGGATTGTACAGGAAGGATCAAAGGGAAGAAACACAGAACAATTTGAATGCCATAAATCTGATAGGAATGGCTAATTAAATTTTATAACCTCTGCTTATGTCAATAGAGACCCTCTCCCCAAGCTGAAACTAGGTGTTTTGTTGTAATAATTAAAGGCGAAGTCTCGCTTGCTTTAATGGAGCCATCACACTAATTGAGGGCTACACATCCAAAGGAAAACAATAATGAATGTAAATTTATACCAAAATAAAGTACAGTGAATCAAAGGACTTCAGTTGCGCTTTGGGCCTCTTTCGGTATTTAGATCTCGGTGAGAAAACATTAAATTAACAGAGCTTAATTTGTAGCCTTTTGTCAAATTAACAAGTGTTGACAAGAGTTACCGGGGGGAGAGTCCCCAAGAAGAATTGTGGGTAACCAATAGACAATCACACCTCATTACAATAATTAAAAAATACAGCAACATGCAAAATAGCATCCTCATGAAAGACACACAACTTTTTCTGACAGAGGGTTGTCTGAGTTGGCTATTCCTTTTTATCTAGCCTTCAAATATCTCCCCATCAGCTGAATGGGGCAAATGATCACTGAGAACTATTTGAGGGTTGGCCCCATCTATTTAGAAGAAATGGGTCACAAGCTCATGTTCCTGTCTACCCTCCCAATAAAAATAAGGCGAGACAAAGAAACAGAAACTACACCGGGGTTGGTATTTGGTATAGCTACTACATAATGCAATCTGTTTTTTTTTAAAAAAAACAAACAAACCAAAAAAAAAAAAAAAATACAGGTAGAATTGTGGGGTAAGCCACTCCAAAATGTTATCTTCCTTAAGGCTTTGTAAGGCCATCTTCCCTAAGACTCAAACCTGAGTTTTACCAGGATTTATTCCTTTTAGCATTCAATGTATTGTCCTGTGTTGTTCAGATCACTGACAAACAAGGAGAAATATATCCAAAGAAACAATCACAAAACACATATTCCACACGTGCTCATGCAAAAACACACATACACACAACCCGCCACAGTATGCTAATGCATCAAAGGCCTTTCTACTCTGAATTTAAAACACAGTTTTTTTAAGTTGCAAAAGACAGTCAAATAATCTGGCACTGCCAGGAACTAGGACTGATGCTTACGAAGGCCCCACATGCTACAGTGACAGTTCCAACTGCCCCATTCCCACTGTTCACAGTCATTCACGTGCAAAGACTCTCAGAGAGATGCTGATTCAGTCCCAAGGAGCTTCTCAACAGAGAAAACTTTCCACTGCTGTTGTCAACTTGGGAGTAATGCTCAGCATGAGGTGGGGTGTCCTGGAATCATACGAGAACATGCCCTAATCCCAACCCCGGATTTCAAAACAAGGCAGTTCTTGTTCCCGCTTCTGTGCCCTCAAATATGTAACACCTAAAAGGGAGGACTCGGCAGCCTCAACCCAATGACATGATTGCAGTTTGGGCAGCCAACAGCAGAACGGCCATGATCCGCTTCATTGGGTGGAAGTCCCAGGAGTCGTCCGCAATTCCCAAAGGATCTTCAGGGCACCTCTGTCCACAGAAACTTTGGGGACCATGGTCTCGAAATGCTAAGTGCCAATAACTCTTTTCCTACAGAATCCATCTGAATGGCTATGGATTTGCCTGTATTCCCACAGGACACCTCAGCAACACCTTTCCTGTGCCCTCCCACGGCCCCCTCCCCAACCCTGGCTTCTAACACACACATACACACACACACACACACACACACACACACGCACAGAATAAATAATAAGCATGCCCGTGTAAGAAACAAAAAGGAAATTAAAAAATGGAACTCCTTACTGTGGTACTAACCATCCTAGCGGATGGGGGATTTGTCCTACGGTGCCAGGCGATAGCGGGTAATACGGGGATATATCTGGAGGGTGCGGAGGCCGTGGGATTCCTGAGGGAAGAAGCAGCATTTTAGGTACAAAGGAGGGAGAGAAGGAAAGAGCAACTCGTTAGGGGATGGGAACAGGGAAAGAGGAGGAAGAGAGGCATCTCTTCCGGAATCCTAACACAAGGTTCATTTGTGATTATAAATCCTAAGAGTTGTTGGTAGGTTTCATCTCATTTTCCCTTAGCCTCAGTTTGAAAAATTAGTTTATCTCCTTCTAAATGGACTGGGATAGTGGGTAGACTCAGATATACGCCATCTTGGGTCTTTCTGCCTCACGTGACTGGTGTGATTGTTTCAAGTTTAAAAGAAACAACCTCAAAAAGGCTCGGCAGCTGGTGGGGAATGAAGCAATGGTAATCCCTGTTGCTCTTACAACACGGGCCCTTCGCCCTGCGGAGTCTCATGCCTTACCTGCACGAAAGTTACTCCTCTGATTTCTAACAGACTTTTTGAGCTGTGGCATTCAAAAGGTTACTACGCTTGCTTTTTTTCAAAAATGGTGACTCCTCTAAAATGTCTCCGCCTCTATTTGGATGAGCTGGAGAAACTGATCAAATGCCATGTGGCATCCTATCCAAGGTAGAACCAGAGCTGAACAGACAAGGAGGTGTTGGAGGCTTGTGTACTCCATTCTGGAACTTCATCCGCTAGAGGACAGAGTCACCTGTGGGGATTAAGCCCATCTGCTGAATGGGCACCTTGTGCGTTGCAGGGGCTAAGAGCTTCACAAGGCACACATGAGGGGATTCTGCAAGTACGTGCCACTGCATGCCTGCCAGTTCCACAGGAGCACATTCTGCAGTCGACTCTGACAGAGAAGAACTGATCTGTGCCGTTGAAGTGGGAGGCAAAAGGCACAATACCACAGAATTAAAACAGAGTAAAGGAGGGAACGGACTGCATGTTCGTGGATGAAAACGACTTCATTTTTTAAAAAATTCATTCAGGAAGCTTTTAATCTGTAAATTAAGTCTCCCTGGGTGACATTTTCATGCAGACATTGCTTTCTCTCTATTACAAAAACCAAACAGATTAGCTGGGCTTGGACCCTACACCGAGCCATTTGCACACTTGAAAGAATGTTCGCAGAGGAAAAGTAAACAGTCCACAGACGTTAATCATATGTTTTACGATAACCATTTAAAAGCTATTCCCTGTACTACCATTATTTAAATGAGACGTTGACGCTGCCATTCACTGGTGGAGCCTGGGGCCGGCTGGAGGAGGCCGCCAGGCATCCAGGCATCCAAGCACCAGGCTCAGTCCTGCACCAGCACAAAGGGGCTCAGAGACCAGTAAAACCCAGCTCACGTGTGGCTTCTTTCAGGGGCAGTGAAGGCCGCCTAACCAGGCAGCCTACCTACCCCAGCACTACCAATCCCCTCTACCTACCCCAGCACTACCAATCCCCTCTAACGAAGTGATGCGTGATCACGGACTTAAACCCATCCTTCCAATTACTGAGCTGGGAAGGGAAACTCCTACCAACACACTGGGTAGCCTGAAAGACACACACTAAGCTTACCTGTTCTCCCAAGACCACCCCACCAGGAGCTGGGGCTGCCTGCCTGATTTAGATCTTGTTGAAGGAGAACTAAAAGTAACCCCACCTTCTCTCCTTCTCCCCTTTGGGAAAAGAGCAGTCAGTGAACGACTGGGATAAAAAGGGGACGCTGGGTTGGGTGTGGTGGCTCATGCCTGTAATCCCAGCACTTTGGGAGGCCGAGGCGGTCAAAAATTCAAGACCAGCCTGGCTAACATGGTGAAACCCTGTCTCTACTAAAAATACAAAAATTAGCCGGGTATGGTGGCACATGCCTGTAGTCCCAGCTACTTGGGAGGCTCAGGCAGGAGAATTGTTTAAAACTGGGAGGCAGAGGTCACAGGGAGCCAAAATCGCTCCACGGCACTCCAGCCTGAATGTCAGAGCAAGACTCTGTTTCAAAACAACAACAACAGGGACACTGAAAAGCATGGCAACTTCTCCCAGACACCCACTGGTTGTTCTAAGAAGAAATGAAGCAACCTGCCTGGGCTTCAGTATTCACATCTGTAAAATGGGCTCAGCAATACCTAGAATATTGTAGGGGACAAAGAAGTTAAATAAATTAGCGAAGAAAACGCAGAATCCAGTGATGTGGCTTTTTGAGGCTATACCAACAAGCCATTGTCAAGTAGTGACTGGAGCCTCTTAGCCAGCGAGGGAGCTGAGGTTTGGAAAGTCATGCTGTCACATCTTCCCAGGAAGCTGAGGAGGGACCCAAGAAATGCCTTCAGTATGATTCCTGCATCCAGGTCTGTCTGAGGCTCTTAGAGTTAAAAGCCACTCCTGAAACATACTGAGGACTCAGAGCTGGGTTCCCAAGACAGCCCCTTCAGGGGCACTGGAAGCCATGAAGAGATATTTAACACCGCAAATGAACTTCTCCAAAGGGAGTGGAAAACCACTCCCACACCAGGCCTCAATCACCCCAAAGAGCTTCCTTTTCAACACCCAGAAAAGCAACAGGGGCCCCCCACCACCGTTCCCACCCAGTCCCCTCCTGCTCCGCCCCTGGGGTTCCTGTGGAGGCCTCAACAGATTCCCCAGAACCCCAGGACCAGCGCTCTACCTTGGCTCCCAAGCCCATGGCCTACCTGTTTTGGGGTCTACGTCGGCTGGTAAGTGTGGAGGTGGGTTTCCCGGCGTGAAGTGTTCATTGCTGTACGTGATAAGAGGCGTGAGGGGGTGGACATGGTGAGGGTGCTGCACCACTGGCACTTTGTTCGACTGTGGGGAGGAGAACAGGGAAAGACACCATCAAGCCGGTTCCGGCAGCCCAGGTCTTCAGAGCACCGGGCCCGTGGGTTCCCCTGACTGCAGCCTCCCACCTGGATTTTCTAAGATGCACTCAGCGCTGCCCGTCCCATACTCCCCCGAGTCCGAATAAATAGATAGTTGTAAGACAGCTCTCTGGGTGGGTCTGCTTTAGTTTTTATTTCCCCACTAAGCCTGGCTTTTAAAATACCTTCTCCATCCCTACCCCATTATGGAGCCCAAGAGTCTGCACTTTTCCCGTCGACCGGTGAGTTGGAAGCGGGGACTTTAATCTCCCATGCCTACTGCGTTTCCGCATGTGGTGGGGACCTCCTACCCCAAGGCCCCACCTCCAGGAGGCAGGCAGGCTGCACAGGGGACCATCTAGGAAAATCACCACTTAAAAGAAACCGGCCGGGCCCAAATCCCACCCAGCCAGCCTCCTTAGCCACCGCCCCTCCCCCGCCCCCGACAGCTCCTATCCCCTCCCTGCCCTTAGAAACAGCCGGCATGCTACAGTCCTTCTCAGACAGTATGGACGCAAAGCCCCACTCGTGGTTTGGGTGGGAGTGTGAACTTTACCAGAAAGCTCTAAACTGCCTGGCAATCACCTGCATATTCTATGCAGATTACAGCAGCCCTGATTCATTAGGAATTTCATTAGAAAGTCATCCCGGAATGCTAATACATTAACTGGATGATGACGAATTGGGCTAATAAAAGGTACGCATTTTAGAAATGGGCAGTTCTAGAAAACAAAGTACAGGCATTTTTATGTTTGGGAAGGGTGGGTCAGTGGAGAGAAGCAGAGGGCGGGGTGGGGGGAAGAAAAGCATTTAAAAAATGTTTCTAGTTGCCAGACCCAGGCTTTCCCAAATTATTCTCCTCCTCTTTCCCCCACCTCCTGCTCAGTCCACCCCTCCCCACTCCACTACACTGTGCTATAACTTAGCCCAGCAAGATCACAAAGAAAAAATTAAGCTGAAACAAGCGAACTACTGGGCCATTTACGGAGAGTAATCCAATTGCAAAAAACCCTATTCCCCATAGAGGATTTTCACTAAAATCCTACAACAGGGACATTTAACCAGATTAGGTACCAGCGAAGATAAAGAGGCAAGTATTAGATGATGAATGGATTAGAGTCAAGTTTCATTTCAGAACGTGTCTTCATTTCCTTTTATTACTTTTAGGAAGGCACAACTTGCATTAACATCAAGGAAAAGGAATTGCATTAAAAGAAAAGAAGGAAGGTTCTAGTGCTGCCCACTAGCGCCTGTTGAGTTCAGGGATCACTAAGCAGTTAGTTCTCTTTACTGGTTCTCTTCTTGTCCATTTTTTTTTTTTTTTTTTTTAAATGGGTGAGGAAGGAATGTAATATAGGAACAGCATTTCTTACCACAGGTAATTGAGGGGGAAAGCGTCTTTTAAAAAGTGCTTTTAACTTTTTTGTGGTTATGTGTGGAAAGAAAAATAAGGCCTTCTCTCTAGATGCCCCAGAAAAAAACTGCAGAAAAAGAAGTCAACGCTTCCAACAGCCTGGTTTACCAATTCCTATGTATAACTGGCCTCTTGGAGAAAGGGGAGATCATGTCCAGATGACATGATCTGTTTACAGTAAAGAAGCACAAATCCCACAGCCATGTTCTAAGCAGGACTAAGGGGAGATGTGGGGAAAACCCTCTTTCTCTACTTTACAACAAAAGAGGAAGACAGCATTTGGGCAATAATGGAGTTCACTGAGCATAAGATTTAAAAATTAAGCCTCCACCTTCTTAGATATACATATGAAGGCGATTCCAACAAAAGGTGGGGCCCTGTGTTCTGGCTACCAACACCTCTCCCAGTATTATTTTGCACGCCTGAGCCTAGCCAACTAGTGTTTTTGCTTATAGGAGCTTTGTGTTATATGCTACCATTTTGCAATCAAAGCAAGTAAGTTAAAAGCCACCAAAGCAGAGGGAGCTTTGGAAACCAGAAGCACTTCCACAGAAGGGGCAGCCATGAAGGGCTGGGCAGGCCAGGGCCAGGGTGAAGGGCTGCTACCTCATGGCCAGTGCTGGCACCTCATGGACAGGCACTAAGGATTCCTTAAGAAGAACATTTGCTCAGGACAACTTGAGAAATAAGGAACAAGGAAGCTCCCACACTGTGTGCTGAGGTGGGGAGGGAAAAGAGAAAAGGAGAGGAAAGGAGGGAAAGAGACAGACACGGACAAAGTGGAGACCTTTGGAGGCAAGGCTGTTGCTGCCTTCCAGAAGTTTTCTCTTTGGTTGGAAAGATACATACCCACTGACATGAAAGAAAGCAGACCAGCTCCAGACAGTTTAAAGTGAGTGTGAAAAAACACCAGGGCCAGTGGGGAGAACCACCCACAGCCCAGAGAAGGGAAGATGATCACTCAGGGGTGGAAGGACTGATCAAGTACCACGGGAGGAGGACCACCATCAGCCATGAGAAGCAGCACATGGGAGAAGAAAGGGCTAGTGGTGGGCATCAGAACCAGCAGCAGTTAGCCCCGAGTCAAGCATCTCCCAGGATGCTTCCCACTCACTCAGATTCCCCAATCCTAGGAAATCTCTCAGTAGGCCCTGATTCATTCACAGTGGATCTGGACTCAGGACCCAAGCATCTTGGGCCTGCTTCCTGGGTGTTGTGGGTGGTTCCTGTGTTCAGCCACGAGGACCACATGCACACAGGCAAGCACAGAGGTAAAGAGCCATGAGTTCTGATGAGGAATCAAGTCCTAGGTCTTAAGGAACCCAGGAAAAGCCTTAGCACATAACCTAGCACATGTTTGTTATTTATTATCTATTACAGTGGTTTATTAGTAATGTTATTTTTACTGTTAAGAAGAAGCTGTCCAGATGACATGATCTGTTTACAGTAAAGAAGCACAAATCCCACAGCCATGTTCTAAGCAGGACTAAGGGGAGATGTGGGGAAAACCTTCTTTCTCTACTTTGCAACAAAAGAGGAAGACAGCATCTGGGCAATAATGGAGTTCACTGAGCATAAGATTTAAAAATTAAGTCTCCATCTTCTTAGATATACATATGAAGGCGATTCCAACAAAAGGTTCTATCCCCCTGTGTTCTGGCTACCAACACCTCTCCCAGTATTATGTTGCACACCTGAGCCTAGCCAACTAGTGTTTTCCTGTTCAGTCAAAACTATATCATGGGGGGGGGGGGGGGGGGGGGGAGGGGGTGGTAGGGAATTGGAAGCTTTAGGTGCTGCCAGGCTTTAGGGCAAAAAAATGGGACCTGTACTAGGACTAGCCCTACTCCTTTCTGACCTCAACTGCATGCCAGGCAGGTCCCTGTGAAAGAACAGAACTTCCTCTCTGTCCAAGCTCATGGGTTCCCTTGCAAGAGAGGAGAACTCTGTGGTCATACCTGCCAAAGCCAGGGACTACCTGCCACTCCATCCAACCTCCCTCTACCTGGAAACCTCTATGATGGAAGGATTTTCTTCTTGCAAATGCCTATGTCTCTCCGGCCTCAGACCCCAGGACCCTTTCTTCCTACATCACATGATGCCCATTGCTGGGGGTGTGTGTGCACCCAACCTAAGTTCCTTAGGGACAAGGACTATGTCTTCCAGAACTTTGTGTCCTCCCAAATGACCAGCCTGTGGAATGGAGAGCACATTCTCCTAAACTGCATAAGAACCACCAGATTGCAACTGCAAGCATTCGAAGGGAAAGACAAAGCCAATCACAGATTCACTTCAAGTAAACGGCGGCGCTCTTTAAATGTAGTGTCCTTAGAATCACAGAACAGAACGTAGTGGTCCTTCCGGACCATCCAGTTCAATACCCTTGCAGACACTATCTCAATTACAACTGTGCCTTTAAAAGGGTTTTAGGGGCAACTGGCAATGCACACAGTGATTCAAGAACTGAATTCAAGGAATACCCGGGTTTTAATTCTTCCTCACCAGGTTGGCTGCGTGACCTCTCTCAAGACTTCCTTTCTGTCTCTGTCAACTCCGGATGAGAATCATGTCTACCTCGCAGGGTTGTGAAAACTGAACGAGAACTTGCATGTGAAGTATTTAGCACAGTGACAGGCACAAGCTAAATGTGCAATACAAAGATGCTTTGAAAATGCAATCCGATGAATACTAATGATGACGCAGTTCACTATCCCTCTAGCCTCTTCTGATTTAATTCATGGAGCGAGGGGGACACACAGCCACGACTCCACTCCTGATTTCAAAGGTAAGGATGTTTGTTTATGGGGCAAGATCGTTCTAGATGATTAGTGGCACTTTCCTCAGGCACATACCCTTCTTCAAAATGAGGTGTTTAATTAATCCATATATTTTAATATCTCTTGTGAGAAGAGTCATCATTTCACTATGCCAATAAATGAGATTGCCACAGAGGAGCTGAAAGTTAAACAAACAAACAAAAAAAGGCAGGTGGAGATGATCATGGTCCCTTCCAGATCAGGGCAAGGGCCTTTAAGTAAGAGCTGTCACAAATGAAACACAAAAGAATCCAAATAGAAAGATGCCCCTTGGACATTCTCCTTCTCTTTGAACACCTCCCACTTCTCTAACGAGGTCTTTAAGAATTGTGTTCAAAACCGCACCACCCTAAGAAAATTCAGATGTGAAAAGTAACTTGGTTGCAACATAGACAACCTTCCAGAAATGTACTCATGGCAACTAAATTAGCAGCAACTATCCATGCTGGGGGTGCTGGTGGGCTCATTAGCCTGCAGTACTTATTCCCTCCCCTTTTTCTCTCTTTATAAACAGAGCCCAATGTGCAAGGGAAACAGCTCAACATAAGGCCAGGTACCTTTTTGGGAACTATTTTACCTAAATACATCTTCAAAACTACATGGGGATACAAAGTCATCACGACCAGTGACAGCAAACCAATGTTCAAGGTCATGGTAGTGATGGTCAAGCAGAGCTGTGTGAAGAGCCCGCGTTGCTGTACTGAACTCTGAAAACATGATGAAAACGGACTCTCTGAGCCACAAAAACAGCAAACACTCATATACGAATAACTCACATAATTTCAAAACTGTTATACCATAGCTGCCGAAGTCACACCACCACCATCAGCTCAGAACACCTTTTCTAGATGAAATGAGGGTAGGATGGGGATTGACCGGTTGCTACCCCTGAAGCACTACCATCCACACCAGCACAGCTCAGGGTGGCCACTGTTCAATGGTGCCTTGGGCTCTATGTCTGTGTGCCTCTGTGCTGAGTTCACGGCGTGCTTTATTCTAGGAAATCCTTACAACGAGCCTATGAAGTAGTCGGCATTTGTTATCAGTTCCACGCAGTAGGTAAAGATATTTTTTTTCCAGGTGACATGCCTTGAGAGAGTGGTGTTTCTAAGCTCTGCAGCCTCACCTGCCTGCCTCCACCACCCCACCTCTGCACTGTCCCAGTCTGCAGAAACTGGCATTACTGGGATGGGGTTAATTGCTGTGTTCATCTAGTGAGATGCACTCAATGAGATCAGCCTGGGCCAACCTTCCCATTGGACACAGCTGCTTCAGGACTCTCGGTGGGATCTGTCCTCAAACTCCCACCTACCAATCGCTGCATCCTAGACCATTTTCGGCAGATATTACCCCGAAAACCCAAATTAGGAGGAGCTCAGGGTTCCCTGCCTTAGCCAGGCATACCCTTGCCACAGGGCATTGAGTATTTTTAGCAGGGATTTTTACACATGTGGCTGATTATGGGAAGAGGACCGGGGATGCAGGGGATAAAGACATTTAATAGGATGTTTCTGCTTCTCAAATACAAACACGCAATATATCGGCCCAGCAGGATTCAGATGATAAAAAACACTTTACGCGGTCAGTCCTGGGCTGACAAGAATCTAAAGAAAAAGGCCACCAAAAAACCGAGCCATTAAATGAAGTAAACAGTATCTATGTAAAAGGAACCAAAATCCTCATCTGACTTTAAATCATTCAGGGCTTTATGCTTTCTACCTGGAGAAATCGCTATTTCGCAAAGCCAAGCTTTGCTCTGTCTGGTTCCTTAGGTTCCATGGGTTTTCAGCATTGAATAGTTAAATTATAAAGAAAAGGTCCTTTAACAGCCCTCAAGGCACACAAAGCCCTTCCACCCAAAGTATTCATCGTATTCATCGACTACAGTGGGGGGGAATGGGGAGGGGGAGGAGCCCCTGTGGCTGACCTTTGACCTTTCAAGAACCGTTAAGCATAGCCCTCTGCAACTTGGCCATGCCACCCTCATCGCCAAGCGCCCACACACCCATCCAGACGCTGTTCTTCATTTGGAACCTGGCAAGTGAAAGATTGATTAAGGCACTTCTAAGATCCCTCTGCTTAGTCCCCCTCTCACCCCGACCCCACAAGCCTCTATAACTGTGGGCAACCTAGAGGGAATGAAAGCTCGCCATTCACCTCCGCAACCTATTAATCAACAGACGCTGAAAACAAATAGAGCCATTGCTGGCCCTGGTGTCTCCCTCGGCCCTCCTCTTCAATACGCCCCTACTGCTGCCCTCTTTCTGCAGGAGGAAAATGGGGCCAGAAAGTGCCTTTAGGAGCTCCGCACAATTAAACTAAAGCAACAGAGGAGCATTTGTCAGCCTTTTCCCCTCCTCACGGTGGGCATGGAAGGTCTTTGGGGGTCTTCACTTACCAGCCCTCCCAGGGGCTGAAATCAGCATGAGGAAGGGACACTATTCACTCCAGGTTTACATTTAAAAATGGGTTTATAGTCCACCTCTATGTATTTTTCCAGATGCCGTTTGCTACGGCTGCAGCAAGACCAACGGCAACAGCTAAAACGTTAAGAAAAATTTCACGTCACTGAAGCTGTGGCAAGTTGGGGAAGAGGACAGGTTGGGGACACAACGAAGGAAGGACTGTTTCTTGTCTATCAACCACCCTTTGGCAAACTCAGCCAAGGTAACCCTCCTGTCCCCCAACAACCTATGACCCCAGCAGTTAGGAACTATTTCTGCTGATGGGATGGTCACAGGAGACAGACACAGCCAGTGCAATCTGGGCCCAGCCCTGCATGGACAGTCCCATCCCAACCCAGCAGGCCAACACTTGCTTTTGCAGAAAAAAAAAACAGCAGTCATGACTTCCTCCCGTGGCCCCAAATGGGTGGGCTTCCTCAGAGCATTTTACCCTGGCCCGTGCCCCTCTCCCCTTGCGGCTAGACAGGACCCATCCAGCGCCGTGGCCGGGGTGCTTTCTTAGTTGAATGTTGCTCCTTTCTGTCTAAGGCCTTGCTCCCAGCTAATGGTGGATTGTTTCCCTGGACAAGACTTCTATTGATAGCTACAGCACTGCCTGTTGGAAATAATAAATAAAAGACAGAAGGTTTCACAGGGTTCGAGTTTTACTTGAAGAAACAAGGTGGTAAGAGAAAAGAGATCTGCCTGTGAGATGCAGAAAAGCGAAGCCCACCCTGCCAGCCACAGCACACAGCCTGCATCCTCCGGCTGGGCTGCTGCAAGAACCCACCCCCGCAGGCTGCAGAGTTAGAGCAGAGTCAGAGCGTCAGAGCATCTCCAACCCCTGAGAGCCTCCCAGGAAGGGTGCTGCTTATTTGTTTTGTAAATTATCAATGGCTGGCTTTTATTTCTCTTTCTCTCTCTCTCTCTCTCTCTCTGGAATCAAATCCATTTAGACAGCAAGAGGAGGAAGAGAGACGATTCTCCCTGCCGTCTGTGAAATTTTGCCGACTCATAGTTTCTCATGGATTCACACAGGCATTAAAATTCTCCTTGCTGGGAAATGACTGAACAGAGCAAGCAGGGAGAGGAGAAACGTGCAGTCAGTTTTCATCCAAATTCTCACACACACACAGGCAAATACCTAGAACAAACTCGATCACTTCAAGTCCTTGACCTTTTTTGGGGGTAGCCCTTTCTATATTATAAGCACCCAGCTGGTAACACACCAAACAGACTGCCAAACGTGAAGGGTCGAGAGGACCAAGTTCAACTCTTAAAGACCTTTTCTCAATCCTCGAAAGGAGGATGGAAGGGCTGGGGGGTGAGAGGTGGTGGGTGGGCTAGAGGTGTTGGGATGGAGGAATAGAGGAACATTCGAATCTGGAAAATAAAGAAGGTGTTGAGATGGAGGAATAGAGGAATATTCGAACCTGGAAAATAAAGAAGGTGTTGAGATGGAGGAATAGAGGAACATTCGAACCTGGAAAGTAAAGATGTGCACCAGCTGCTTGGCTTTGTGAAGACCGCAGCCAAGGCCTGACCCAGCAAAGCTGTGCATTCACAGGCTCTTGAACAATTACTTCCAGTTAAGTTCATTAAACATAATTTATTTCCACTCATTCTCATTTATTTTCCAATTAAAAAGAAAACATCCCATTGTGCCTCCTCTAGCCAACCTTTAAAACACTTGCAAGCTTACTTCTTAGCCCACCCGGTCCAGGCTCGCCCCTGATCAGCGAGTTTCCAGGGTTTTCTTCCTGCCTGCCTCTGCCTCCCTCCGGCAGCGTCACAAAATTCTCAACCTGGAGGTCAGTGAGGGGGCGCGACAGGCACAACGGGGCCCTCTGTCCTAATCCTCCACCAGGTCTCAGGGATGAAGAACCAGTCACTTCACCCCTAAGTAATTTCCCAGGAATCTGCAACCTCCACCCTCCCGCCAAATATTTCTCTACTACTTGGGTATTAAATGATTAGCGTTAACATAATCAATCTTGTTAAGTGTCCGAATTTGCAGAGAATGTTTGGGAATTGGGTAAGAGAGTACAGCTGTTTCTAGGAGAGCGGATCTTCCAAACCGAGCCAGAAATAAATCGAACCTATCCCAAATGAAGAAATCCAAAAGCTCAAATTCAAAACAACTTTTAACAAATAATAATGATTTCCAGAACAACCCCTCGCCACCAAACACAACAACCCCAAATCTAGAGATTCCTAAATATAATGGAAAGGAAATCACCAATTTTGATTTAGAGCAAATTTTAAGAGCATAATGGTTATTACATCCTGAGGAATTAAAGAAAGAAATAGTGAACAAAATCTGACACCGACTTTCTAATTTATTTACAAGGAACAGCTGCATAAAAAACTCTTTTGTTTTTCTTGTATACCCTGTGCCTAACTTTCGAATCTCAGTCTTATTTGAAAATTATGCCTACTCCATGGAGTCTGAGAAAAGCTCAAGAAACAGCTTTTTTCTTTCGCTGATCAGGTAAATTTTCCCCATAGAAAAGAGGAGGTAAGCCAAGAGGAAGAATGAACGTTTCCACTCATGTGGCTCAACAAATACAAATGCCCAAACCCTGTGATTCAGCAAAGACCGACGGAAAGGAAGACGAACACAAAGGCAGAACTGCATTGTTCTGTTCTATCCTGCCTTGTTAGTATCCCAAACGTGGGCATCCTTTAACGGGCATCTGCAGTCAGAATAAATAACACGCATGAAAATGACGCCGGGTCACCATGGGACGAAGAGGGTAAACACAATTGCTGTCCCTCCGATCTCCAGTTGATGTGTTGCAAGTTTAGGGAACGAGGGAGTGACCCAGGCAAAGTTGAATTTTTTCAAAAATCCTTAAATGTGTGCAGAAGTATGTAATCTGGAGGGCATGTCAGGATTTCATCACATTCCAAAATATTGCAGAAGGAAAGAATTCTATTACACAGCTCAGCCAGGTCCCCAACAACCCCAAACCACAAAGGGGAGGTTTCCCTAAGAATACAAGGTTTCAGGCTCTGCTGCTTCCAGAAAATGCCGATGCAGCAGCCTGTTGTGACTATACAGAGATCATAATATCTGTATCACTGGAGTCGGGAATTTACATTTTCAAAAACTCCCTTCTCATAAGACATCAAGAATAGTGGTTTACTCCCACCAAGCCAACAGGACCACTATTAACACAGGTAATTTGAGAAAACTAGGGTGTAGAACCTCAAGATGGGAGACTGTACCAGGTGTGATATTTGCAGTAACACAGCGTACACATTTGCAACACAGCCTCCACTCTCTTCCCCACCATTCCTGACAGTTTACACAATCCTAGATTGAACCAAAAAGTTGCACACAGCTAGAAAGGAAAACCAAGATTTACACCCATCGTTATTTTAGGCTCAACTAGAGAACTATCTATGATCTTGTGTTTTAATATGACACACAGAATTTAATTCATGATGTTGAAAATATAAACATAAGATTATGGTATATTTCATTCCTTCTCACCCCAAAATTGGATGGAAGAGCTTATCGACCACTGCAGATTATTTCTGTTTGGTCATACAATAACACCACAAATAATAAAAGTAATAATAAAAGTAATTAAGGAATTGCCTCCAAATTCAAGAGAATCCCCTTACAGCTTGTGGCAAAAGATAATCACTGAAGCTGGGCGCGGTGGCTCACGCCTGTAATCCTAACACTTTGGGAGACTGAGACGGGCAGATCACCTGAGGTCAGAAGTTCAAGACCAGCCTGGCCAACGTGGTGAAACCCCCTTCTCTACTAAAAATACAAAAATTAGCTGGGCGTGTTGGTGCATGCTTGTGATACCAGCTACTCAGGAGGCTGAGGCAGGGGAATTGTTTGAACCCGGGAGGCGAAGGTTGCGAAGGAGCCGAGATCTCGCCATTGCACTCCAGCCTGGGCGAAAAGAGTGAAACTCCGTCTCAAAAAACAAAATAATAATAATAATAATTATTATTATTATTAAAAGAAAAGATATCAAGACACAGTTGAAGAGAGTATAATGGATCCTAAACCCCAAATTCATATTGCAAAAGGGCCTTCTCCCTAATCATTAACAGCACAATGAGCTGTCATCAGGCTCTTTTCCAAAACACATTTTATATTAAGTTTACAAAACATACCACAAGCAAGACCATAGCCCTAAAAAGCCGGCATCTAAATCTGGAGATTGACGGAGCAACAGAAAGTTAGCATTAAATATGAAACCAAAATACACAGTTTACACAGCCCTGCTACTGTTAAAGCCTTATCGCTCAAAACTTTCAAGCTTTTAAAGTATGCTCCTCTATGAGGCAATGTCGTTTTCCTTCTCTCTCTTCCGATGGAGCCCACCCTGGTGGGTGAAGAAAAAAATTATTTGTTAGAAGAAATTCCAAACCGTACCACCCCTTCCCAGATTCCAGCTCACCCGTACTTGGGGAACAGGGTCTGCCTTACCATAGAAGTGTAAGGACTGTGATGAAAGTCAGACTTCTCTCCTCCCCATCTTTTTTTAACCCTTTCTCCCCCTCCCCAAAAAACTGCTGTGAAAATGACTCAGAGAAAGGGTACAGCTTGAGTTGACCATTTATTGTTTTGTTTTTTCCTTCCCAAGATCTAAATTGGGGGAGGGGGGCATAGGTTTAATGGTCAATACCATAAGCATGGACATGAACACACACACATCCCCCCATACGCACACCCCATACACATACCACACACCCCACTACTCACCCAGCAATTCAAATTGAGGTGCCAACCGCCCAACTGCTGGAACAGAGAGACCCCGGAGGCTACTGCACCTCCCTTACCACTCAAATCTTCCATTCCCACTAAAATTGTATCCCTAGGGTACATAACAGCCTTGGTTTTCCCTCTCTCCACCTCTAAAAAAACTTTCTCTGTACCTTCAAGATGGGACTGGGCCAGTTTTTTTTCTCCTCCCTTTCTGCTTTTCTCACTTTTCTTTTTCCTCCCAGCTTCCCCTCCCTTTAAAGCTTTCCCTTAAAGAACTGAAAAAAAGCATCTAAAAAGATCGAAATGGCCCCAGATTCCTGGCCAAATAGGCTCAAAATGCTCAAAGTTGTCACTCATATTGCCTAGAATTATTTTGTTAATCCTTCCCCCTGCACACACATCCCTTAAAAAATCTTAAAAATAAAAAACAAAAAATCCACTAATCATCTAGAGTTCAGCTGGTTGCAGATTTAATTTAAAAAAAAAAAAAATTAAAAACTCCTTCTACTTTCTAATCTTTGCCACTACAGAATCTGTGAAGGAAGGGGGAAGGTCCATGTTCCCCAGCCAGCTCAGGGCACCTCAGCAAAGTCCCCTCCCTCACCCGTTACCTTGGGCAGCAGGGAGAGAGCTGCCGCTAAGAGTAGCAAAGAAATTACGGTCAGCCATGAGGGAAAATGATCAACCGAGAGTGCAGGAGGCAGGCACTTTATCTGCAAGACTGTCAAATCCCTCCAAACAAATTTCTTAGGGAGAGGGCTGCGATGGGAGAGGGGAGGGAGGAGGAATGGATATTTTCTTGTCACAGTGACACGGAAGTGACACTTTGCAGGGCCTTGCCTGCCCTGTATACACCCTCTCTTCCTTCCAGAGTAACAGAATGTGCCTGAAAGATTTTCAACTGGCCTCCCTGGAAGCAGAAGAAAGGAAGCTTCCTGGTCTCACTAGTATTCCAATAGTCAGAATGCTAACTCGCTTTTTCGACTGTTGAGTTTTGTGAGCTTTCCCCAGGAATAGAGAGAGAAAGAGAAAGAGAGAGAAGGAGGGGAAACGGCAGAGGGATGCAAAGGCTAGAGCTGAATCCCACAAACCCGACTTACTTTTCCTGGGGCTCTTATGGGATCCAGGGCCGGGTACATTTGTGTGGGTTTAACTTAACTTGAGTTGAGACACTCAGACATCACAGGCCAGAAATCGTCCTCTTTTACATGAAGGAGGGGAGTGTGGGAGGGTGGCCGCTCAAGGAGGGATTACAGACAGAAAAAGTTGCAGGGGACAAAACTCATCCAGGCGGCTTTTCTGGTCTTTTCCCACCCCAAGTGTTAAACCATTTCACCCTCTTCAAAAGCAAATACACAACTCCGATTTGCATACAGGTAAGAAAATACCCCTGCTGCCACATAGAATCCTGGACTTGTGTGGCTTGAGGCAAGACCAGTGGCAAAGATTTGGTTTCTTCTGGCGGCAGGACACCTAAGGTAGAGATGTTTTTAATTTACTGAACTGATTGCCCATCTGTTTATCTCCAAACCCACATCATGTTTTCATGATGTAGGTCTTTAAACAATCTGTTAATACACGGGACAAGTTAATCACCCTCGCCACTCCCCTACCAAAAAAATCAACAAAAACAAGGGCTGGGAGGGCTTAAAGATAACAAAAAAGTGGGAATTCTTCATTTTCTTCTTTTCTTCTTTTTTAAAATACTGCTCCGTGGCCTCTCTTTCTGGACTTATCTGGCCTTCCTGTGTAAGTGTCAGGCAGCAATCTTTAAGGCCCTTAATACCAAAACAAAACCCTGCCATTCCCTTTACATGGTGGTAACAAAAGCAATGAGCCTCCACTTTGACAAGTAAAAAGCCCCAACCACACAGCCCCCTAATTGCCTTCCCTCCCTCTATTCACGCGGACCACCACACTCCTGGCAGCTGCTTTTGTCACACACGCAATTTCTTAAGTAAACTGCAAGTTCTCTGCCGCTGATGGACAGCTCCCAATCATTCAGCAACAATAACTTATAAAGTGCGGCAAACAGGATGGGCAACTTTGACCAGGAATTTATTTTCTAGCTTTCTCAAAAGACTGAAAAAATAGGGGTGGGGGGGGAGGAAGCAGCAACATAAGCTAACACATTGTAGACAGACCCTCTCTTCCTTAAAAAGTAAAGGGAAATTTCTTGAATGTCTTCAAACTAAAAATTGCTCCTAAGAAACTCTTTCCGGATATTTGCCATCCCATCGCACTATTCTGAATTCATCCCCAGGGGACCCCCAGTTTGTCAGAAGTACACCACGCTTAGAACATTCCCATAAAAAAATCAAAAGGTGATCAAGTGCTGCAAAGTTCTGTAGGGTTTAAAAAAAAAAAAAGAGCAACAATCAAAAAACACTACCCCAAAACAAAACAACAAAACAAAAACAAAAGCTTCCTTTC